>NC_133809.1:32773186-33143814 GCF_043250625.1 Sebastes fasciatus
AATATGAAAATCATGAGGATTATAACATAAAGCTTAAAGCTCCAGAACAGTTGGCATTTAGGAGATATAAAAGGTTTGGTTATCTGACAACAGCAGTTTATTTTCAGTCAAAATGTTATGTGACATGTGAAGGAACTGGCCTTCTACCTCCAAGAGGTCAAGGCCCAGTTACGTGTTGGTTAATCTTGTATGACAAAGAGATTTTCCAAACAGACGGGTTAAAGCATAATAATACAATTTATTCCGAACAATCAATGTTGCATAAGTAAAAATAAAAGAGTTTACAGATATCTGGATCCAGTCTACGTGTCCCTGACAACATACAGTGCATGGGTCAGTTCGTGAAGTCTGAACCCCGAGCTATCCCTGATCCAGCGTTTTATGGTTTACACAATATTAATATTCATGAGTTATGGCACGTGATGTTTCTGCTGCATGTCTTCTTCTTCGTTATCTCCTTCTGGCTCCATCCTCTCCTTGACCTTGCAAAAGAAAACAGCACCTGCCACCTCCCTTTTCCTCACAATCACTCTATTCATAACAAATCCAACAGTCAGGTTATTGTAAGCATTCTTGTACATAATAAATCCAACAGACCCTCTTTTGAACTTAACTAAGTTCACCTACAGATAATGTTACATACAGATATATTTATTATAAGCATAGATAATGTTACGTACAGATGTATTAATTATAAGCATCATCATGTTACGTACAGATGTATTAATTATAAGCATCATCACACAACCTCTTCAGGATCAACATCTTCACTATCCCCCACCATTTCCAGGAGACCCTGTCTCTCAGCTTGGAACATGGCCATCTGATAAGAAGGAGGTGCATCCGGATGCTTTCGTTGCACAGCAGAAATAATCACACGCTCAGTGAGGTGGCGAATACATGGAATACAGCAACAACCGCATAATACTAAGCATGCACACACAGCAAGGATTGAGGAGAATAGAGATACCACCATGGACTTCCATTTCCCAAAGGTACGGTCTAACCAGTCGTTAATGGGGCTGTTGATACCTGAGTCATCGTGCATGGATTCAGACAGCGTCCGGAGCCCCTCTAGCGCCTTAGTTACAGTCCCGTCCGGCGCTGTATTGTTAGGGATGAAAATACAACATGAGTCTTGGAACATTGAGCATACACCGCCTTTCTCTGCCAGCAGCATATCTAATGCCATTCTATTTTGGATCACCATCAGTGACGTAGGAGCCATTTGTTCAGCTAGTCCAGCAATTGCATCACGGGTTAGATTAGTCAAACGGAGAACATTATAGTGGATGTAGTTAATGCGGTCAACATTTTTGTTAGGAGTGATAGGGATCAGAGCACTTATTACAGGTATGTTTTCAAAGCCTGCAGCTATTTGGTCAGCTAGTTTATATTCATTAGGGGAGCTACCTCATTACATCATTCTTTATAATCTTGGTTTAGCCTTCCCCCCCTTGTAGCCCACACCTTCCACCCTGCTTCTGAGTGAAAGCATTGTCTATTGTTAAAAAGAGTTACTTGTGATTAGCTAGTTTTAGCAGAGTGCAGTTGTATTTACGGTTTCAGTGCGATTTTGATGTGCCTCGGTGTCGTTTGGTGCTAGTTTAATCGTTACATTCTTCCCTGTTCCTTCTGGCTTCCCCTTTTTTGGTCGAGGATTGTCCAGAAAAAAGAGGACAAGAGAGATAAACACAGATACTACAACAAACGCTATTAGCAGTTTGCCGTACTGCATGATGCTTCTAGTTTGTTTTCCTGCGCGCAACTGAAAAACTTTTATCTGGGTGGTCCTATTTTATACTGGTTTGGGAAAGGAAGTGAAACTTCTCTCTGGTGGATTCTCCCCACCCCTGGTTTCTCTTTTTATCTATTTTAGCATTTATTCTAAGCAACAAGTTTTAATACAATGTGATATATAATGTTTTTCAAAAACCACCTAGATGAGTCCACCTAAACAACCATGTTAGCCTGATTTAACTGTAAATACAGGCAAGACCTTGTAACCTTCTTTCCCTTATGTGTATCTCATCACAGTCACAGTTTATACAGTATATGAAAAATACAAAATTATAGGTGACCCTCTTTTCACGTAGCCTGGGCTCCTTGTGGGGCTTCCTCCTCTACTGCTTCAGGTCCTGTCCTGCTGCTGGAGCACTGTGTTAGGTGCCACCAGTTGAGTCCTTTTCCTTCAAGCTGCACAGCTGTTGCAGTTCTGGCCAGAACCTTGTGTGGGCCTGTCCAACGTGGCTCCGACCACTTCCTCTTTAACACCTTCAACCAAAGGTGTTCCGGGGGTCCAGGGTCAGGTCCTGGAACGTCCTCTGTGACAGGGGTGACAGGTTTGTCACCTGTATAGGAGAGAGCTGACACAAGAGCATTAACCTTCAAATAGTATGGTCTGTAACCGAGGTCAGGAAGGGGAGAGGGGTTTTGGGACGGCCCTGGGAAAGGTCGGCCACACGTAAGCTCAAATGGTGTGAGTCCTGTTATTGTGGATGATACACAGTGCCAAATTTGTGTTGTAGTCCCAGGGCCTTTTCGACAGATTGCAGGTCTTTATTTTTGAAATGTGAACCATTATCTGACCTGATCAATTTAGGAAACCCATGTTTCGGAATGTACTCATTCACCAGACATTTAATGACTGATTTTGCGTCCTCTTTTCCCGTAGGGTAGGCCTCCACCCAACGTGAAAATGCGTCCACAATTACTAGGAGGAATCTTTTCCCCCCAGCCCTTACTCCCATATCTGTGAAATCAATAAAGATTTCCTGTCCCGGGGCAGTGGGAGAAGGATGTTTTCCTGCCCTAGGAGTGATGGTAGGTCTGATGTTACATGTACTACATACGTCACACTTAGTCAAGAAGTCAGTTATAGTAGCATGTTTCCGGGGAATCCACCAGTGGCGGAGATCTCGTAACATCTGTTTGTGGCTTTTATGGTCAAGTCCATGAGTCTGAGTCAGTATTGAGGACATCCAACAGGGGGGCATAACTATTTGATCTCCGTTATACCATATACCATCAAACTGTTCTATAGCTCCCTTATCTTCCCAGATGGTTCGTTCTGCTGCTGTGGCAGATTCTTGAGCTTGTATAATGGAGAAATCAGTTATCTCAGAACCGAGATCTGCTGTGGTCATGACCATCATAGTAGGTAAATACCCTGCCGCCTTTTTAGCAGCTGCATCAGCTGCTTCGTTTCCTATACTCTCTAAGTCAGTGCCCTGACTGTGTCCTTTCACTTTGATCACAGCTACCCTCTGTGGTAACTGGATTGCTTCCAACAACTCTTTCATCAACTCCTCATGAGCCATAGGTTTATTCTGACTAGTCTTAAAACCCGCTTGCACCCAGCCAGACATATCTCTGTGAATTGCATTGCACACATACGCAGAGTCTGTGAAAATATTCACTGCCTTCCCTTCCGCTAACCGCAGAGCACAAACTACAGCCGTAAGTTCTGCTGCCTGAGCAGATTGTTTCCCATCAAGAAGACCGTGATCGAGAGTACATGGTTCCTCTTTTGCTGTATTCATAGACACCACAGCATAACCTGCTTTTAACCCTTCGGTGGGATGACGGAAACAGCAACCATCTGTAAATAAACTAAGGTCAGTTTCCGTTAAAGGGGAGATTTCTAAGTCCAGCCTTAGTTTTACAAAGGGCAGCGATTTTTCTGCACAGAAGTGCTTCTCGCCATCAGTCATATTGTCAGCCATATTACAGCCCTCATGTACAAAGGAGATGTGTGGTTTCGAGAGTACTTGTAAGATCTTGGTCTGTCTGAGGGGGGTGAGAGTGAAACAGGAGGATGTGACATATGTTACAGTGCTGTGAGAGGTCAGAATCTGTAGAGGATGGTGCATGACTATATGACCTACTTTGTCTACAATTTTTGCCAGAGTAGCTGCATATCTGACACAGGGGCTGGCTCTCTGTTCTTGTGTGTCTAGCAAAATGCTACAATAGTACAATACGTTCCTAGCTCCTCTGTGTTTCTGATATAAGACACCATGGGCTGTACTAAGCTGCTCTGAGACATCCAGATGGAATGGTTGAGAGTAATCTGGGAGAGCGAGTGCTGCGGCCTCTGCCATTTCCTGCTTGAGGTGGATAAACACCTCCTACTCCTATCCCCCAGGTTGTATCTAACAGATTTTGTTGGAACTCATCTTGATACGTAAGATCATTATTTCTGTCAGAATTCAGAGTGCAGTGGGGAGGATCGGGAACAGGGAGGTAAGGGTGTAGAGCCCTAATCCATGGTTGCCACATGTTGTAAAAGTCAATCAGAGGGTTTCTGTCGGCTAGCAGGGCCCAATATATGTCCGCACAGGGTGGTGGGGCATCAGGTGAGGTATCAGGGCTCAACATGCACATGCGATCAGCACTGGAGGGGGAGGAACACACCATTTCTTCTCCTCCGGGGAAACTCACTATCACAGCTTCTGGTGAACAATGTACCGAAGCCCCCAGTGCTGCCAAAACATCTCTTCCCAGGAGATCACGTGGACAATCAGGTGCATACAAAAAGGGGTGCTCCATCACCTGTCTCCCAAGCCGGACAGGAAGGGGAACAGTAAAAGGCAGTCTTTGTTCAGTGCCGGAAAATCCCAAAACGGAAACATAGTGAGAGGAAAGGGAACACATAGGTTCAGCTAAGGTGGAGTAACGTGCTCCCGTATCCACCATGACCCATCTTCGTTTTCCGTTCACTGTCAACTGGAGACAGGGCTCTGCCAGCCCCTGCCCCTCCATCTCCGTCGGGCACCCCTATGGGAACATTCCTGGTGTATATGGACCAGGTGGAGGTCCCTGCGCAGAGTACCCGCTGTATGCCTGCATTGGAGCTAGCTGTTGGTTTGGTGGAGTCTGTATTGTTGGCTGATATGACTGCTGTGGAGGCCCTCTCATCAGCTGTTGTTGTTTCTGAAGACAGTCACGTGCCCAGTGATCCGGGCTTCCGCAGATGTAACAACTGCCTCCTCTTGGTTGGGCATACCCCCTCCCCCTGCCTCCTCCTCTCCCTCTGCTTCTATTCCAGCCTTCATGATAAGGGGGCTGCTGATATGGGGCAGCTTGGTAAGGAACATGATACTGGGGTTGATACATAGCCTGTGGCGGGCCCTGCAGTGGATAAGGATTCTGTGGCGGGGCTGGAGCTGGTGTTACAATTTGAGCCATCTGGGTATCTTTCTCTTTCCCTCCCTTTTTCTTATCTGTCGCACGAGTCCGTGCGTCTGCCAACTGTAATTTAGTCAACTGAGCTACCATCTCTTTTAATGACTAATTTTCCTCTTCCTCCTCCATGGTTTCTGCATCCTGATAATGGCAGAAATGTGTTTCCCATCTTGATGATTTTGCCCCTGCCATATCTGGATTATCTTGCATCTTTCTCTTAACTCCTTCCGGAGCATGTTTTAACAGAGCTATTCTGAACAGAGACTGCTGTGATTCTTTATCTGGGTTCACCCCCGTAGCCCCCGCCCACTCTGTCTTTGCTCTTTCTATGAACGTGCGTCCGCTCTCCCCGTTCTTTTTCTATTTCCTCTTCTTGTTCCAAAATACCACCTAACACTTGAAACAATGGTGCCATAACTTCGTTTGTATAATCACTGTCCTGTGGGGTTGGTACCGGACTAGGGGTAGGAGGAGGATAAGGAGGGGGGTTGGGATGTGGGTCAGGTGGGTACTGCTGATGGAGGGACATGTAATGTGGCGGCTGGCTAGTATGTGGGTTTGGTGGTGGGGGTGCGCTAGGACTGGGTGAGGGTTTCACTAGTGGTTTTGCTTCAGCGGTTTTTGCGTGGGTGGCTTTCGTCTGGCTGCCTAAGGCTGATAGTGCAGCCATCTGTATCACATTATATTTTACCAATTTACTTGCCAACTCGTCTTCTTTCTTCCTCAATTTCCTCCTTACAAACATATGTCCCTTTTCTTTGTCTTGTCCTGCTTGCAGCAGCTTTCTATGAATCACCTGTATTAATGCTCTCATCACTGGCATGAATTTGGCTTCACTTCCCGTGGCTGGAAAATGCCCTTCCTTCACTGTCATGTTATACCACTCATCTAGGTCTTGAGTCTCTTTATTTCTAGTCTTGGGATCAAATGTACAGATTACATTGGTCCTGACTTTAGCCCTTTGCTGTCCAAATGATAAACGGGGAGGCCCACAGCCTTTGTCAAATTCTCCGTCCATTCTGTCCAGTACTATTTCAAACAGGTTTATTCAGTTTATGACAGTAACTAGATTCAGAGTAAATGGGTCGCTAGGCCCCTCGCTGTGATCCTACCAACATAAGCTTCTACTGGACACTTTGATGTTCCAGCGATGTTGGCCCAGTATCAACAGTAAGTTTTAATTTTCCTCTGAATACTAGTTATTAATGTACACTCATACAGGCGCTCCAAGCGCTATTTTTACTAAACTCTAACGTCCCAGACGTTACTAAACTAGCGCTCCAAGCGCACTACTCTAGCGCTCCAAGTGCAGCGTTCCAAACGCTTTTCTAACGTCCCAGACGTTACTAAAAGGGCAACTTTCCTCCTTTTAGTTTTCAACAGAAAGTCTTTACTTTTGCAACATTTATCACTACAAAGGAGATTCAGCACAACAAGAGAGATAATTTAGAGTAAGCCAATTTGCAGAGTTCGATACAACAGGTTCTGCTTACCTTAAGATTTCAGGGCCCTTTCTCTCTCTCGCCGGTCTGTCGGTCCTTTGGACACGCTTCTCAATGCCGAAGATCACGTCGGGGTCACCAATTGAAGGAACTGGCCTTCTACCTCCAAGAGGTCAAGGCCCAGTTACGTGTTGGTTAATCTTGTATGACAAAGAGATTTTCCAAACAGACGGGTTAAAGCATAATAATACAATTTATTCCGAACAATCAATGTTGCATAAGTAAAAATAAAAGAGTTTACAGATATCTGGATCCAGTCTACGTGTCCCTGACAACATACAGTGCATGGGTCAGTTCGTGAAGTCTGAACCCCGAGCTATCCCTGATCCAGCGTTTTATGGTTTACACAATATTAATATTCATGAGTTATGGCACGTGATGTTTCTGCTGCATGTCTTCTTCTTCGTTATCTCCTTCTGGCTCCGTCCTCTCCTTGACCTTGCAAAAGAAAACAGCACCTGCCACCTCCCTTTTCCTCACAATCACTCTATTCATAACAAATCCAACAGTCAGGTTATTGTAAGCATTCTTGTACATAATAAATCCAACACATGTGGGATGAGGATCAGTACCTCTAAATCTGAGGCCATGGTTCTCAGCAGGAAACCGATGGATTGCCTACTCCGGGTAGGGAATGAGTCCTTACCCCAAGTGAAGGAGTTCAAGTACCTTGGGGTCTTGTTCGCGAGTGAGGGGACTATGGAACGTGAGATTGGCCGGAGAATAGGAGCAGCGGGGGGGCAGTATTGCATTCGTTTTACCGCACCGTTGTGACGAAAAGAGATCTGAGCCGGAAGGCAAAGCTCTCGATCTACCGGTCAATCTTCGTTCCTACTCTCACCTATGGTCATGAGGGCTGGGTCATGACCCAAAGAACTAGATCGCGGGTACAAGTGGCCGAAATGGGTTTCCTCAGGAGGGTGGCTGGCGTCTCCCTTAGAGATAGGGTGAGAAGCTCAGTCATCTGTGAGGGACTCAGAGTAGAGCCGCTGCTCTTTTGCGTTGAAAGGAGTCAGTTGAGGTGGTTCGGACATCTGGTAAGGATGTCACCCCCCCCTGTGTGCCTCCCTAGGGAGGGGTTCCAGGCACGACCAGCTGGGAGGAGGCCATGGGGAAGACCCAGGACTAGGTGGAGAGATTATATCTCCACACTGGCCTGGGAACGCCTCGGGATCCCCCAGTCAGAACTGGTTAATGTAGCCCGGGAAAGGGAAGTTTGGGGTCTCCTGCTGGAGCTATATTGCCCCCGCGACCCGACCCCGGATAAGAGGTTGAAGATGAGTGAGTGAGAGTTATGTGACAGCCACACACTAAATCCATTTGAATTTAACATGTGTCAGACTCTAGTGGTCTTTCCCATTTGTGCTTTTATACGGCTTGACTCCTCTCCTCGACTCCTCTCCTCGCGTCTTAATCCCGCCCACGGGAGATGCGAACGGAGGAGGCGAGGAAAAGACTCGAGGAGAGAGGAAACAAGGAAATATGTTTTTAGAGACATGAGACGTCGTTTCCTCTGAAGCGCCACGTGAAGCAACGTCCGTTTCTGATGACAGCAGCAGCTGATCACAGCTGGATCAGCTGTCAGTCAGCTCTAACAGCTGTTTACGTCTGAACTGATCTAATACTAATAAAGAAACAGAGTTATCAGAGCAGCAGTGTTTCTCTCTGTTTAACAAACACCTACACATGAATAACAGCTGTAGTCTGTATTTATACTGCGGACTGTGTCCTGCTTAGAGGACCAGGAACCATCTCTAATGGATCAATATCTTTATATTATTTATTCATTATTAGCATCTGTATTAATTTATATTCTGACAGTAGAAGTTATTTATTAGGCTGAATGTTTGAGGGAAAAGTGAAATGATATAACTCATATCAAACCCGACGCTCAGGAATTATCAGCTTCACATGTGACTGAATGGAAATGAGGATAAATGATGTAAAAGGTATAAAAGACAGACCCTCCTTCTCTCACTGGATACTTAATAAAAGTGAATGAGTGAAATAACAGATCATCAAAAGACAACTATTTCTAATAAATGAAGAAAGTTATTTTAAGTCTGTTCGTTGTCGCTTTTATAAACCCCTCTCAGTGTCAGATTCCTTCAGTGACGGTGTGTGAAGCAGAGATCCTGCAGGTCCTTCTGCTGCTGGAACACTTCACCATCAACATGGTCCGTCTGCTGTTCACACCTAAAGTTAACACAGATTATAACTAGATGGTGAATAAGAAGACAACTAAAATATAAAACTGTTAATCTCTGATCTGTCTTCACTCTGGTATGAAACTCTAGTGATGTTGATGTATCAGATCAGTCTGATCGACGCAGCGTCCAATCAATAACTGATATCCAGTAAGGGGGCGTGTCGGTCGGTGATAAACTTCCGTGGAGGAAACACTGGAGGATGCACTGGTGCATCCTCGCTTATAGCTCCTCCAGCAAGCCTCCTCGCTCCTCCATCCTCGCTCCTCGATGCGCATTTTATGAATTGGGACGTCCTTCAAGATGGAGGACTGAGATCGATTTCCGGGTCACAGCAGGAGGATCGAGGAGCGAGGAGACAAGGAGGCGAAAAATTATGAAATGAGAAGGACCTTAGGTATCATGTTGGTTTGTGTGAGAGGACAGTGTTTGTCATGCAGTGAATTGAGCCTGTATTCCTGAATGTCGCTTTTCATTGTGGCATGTTGTCGTGCTGTTTACTGCCTGTAGATGTTTTTTGGGGCATTTCTACCCCAGAGTGCTGGTTTGTGTCTGGTGGGTGTGGTTTCCACTTCATTTCAATTCAGAACACAAAATGACCCCTTCCACTAACGCCAACCTGAACCACCAGCTGGTGCAACAAGTGAACAAAAAAGTACTGACAGCAGAGTTAACAATAGAGACGAGTAAACACATCTTTAACACAGCGTGTCATGGCTGAATCCTTATTGTTCCATCTCTCTGCACACTGTTGACAACAATAGTTGCATTGGCTGCACACTGACAGCGGTTGAACATGTTCAGAACTCCTCCTCAACACCAGCTGGTATCACAGCAGCTACAGTACAGGAGCTAGAGAAATTAATGCATGCATATGAGGACTTGTAGATTTGTTTCTGAGTACTTTAAGGACCATGTTGGCTTACAAGCTGAGGGTCAAAATTCTTCCTTTTATTCAACTTGTATTTATAAACTAGTCAAATACAAGGCGAGTCTCAAATAATGAGAGGTCGCAACAAACAAATAAAGGTTTGCCCAAAACATAGGGGCTACCCCCCCTACATGGGGCTTGCATTGTAGGATTATATTTCTTGTTCAGAAAACAACGTGTAACCTTTATAAAGTCCTTCTGACCAATAAAAAACACATCAGCACACTGTAGTTTTACAGTGCAAACGTCTTTGCAGATGACACGAGTAATCATTCAACATACTTTTTAACGATACAAACTTACTGAAACTCTAAAGCACATACGCTACACATATTCTGACACTTTTTATCAGGATAATTGAAGTTTTTTCTGGCCTGTGATCCTGTTCTTAAGGACCCCAAGGTCAGAAAACTCTTGCAGATTTTGTTTACATTCTTTTGTACAGTTATGGCTACATCATG
Source organism: Sebastes fasciatus (assembly GCF_043250625.1). NCBI lineage: Eukaryota > Metazoa > Chordata > Actinopteri > Perciformes > Sebastidae > Sebastes > Sebastes fasciatus. The sequence goes on from NC_133809.1 coordinate 32,783,475, forward strand.
ACTGATCCGATCTTGTATTGAGTGATACAGACGTACAAATAATATTGTCACTGCACCTGTCATTGTATCACGTATCCTGGTTACACATTGTAAAAGTAGTTCTATGAGCACATGCAGAGGCCTCCAACAGGCTACATCTGTGTGAAACAGACCAAACTGACTGTGGCTGCATTACAATTAGAGTGATAACCACCGCTAAAGCCTTTATTAGCTACTGTACATCAAATACAAACAGTTACTGTCAAATTTACATAAGGGCTTAAAAGAGAGAGGATATGAGAGAGATTTCTTTGAAATGGGTTCGACATAGAACTGGAACCCTGAGCAGCGGTGTTATATTACATGAAAGAGCTGTTTTTTTTATTAAATAAAATGTTAATATAATGGAAAAATCACATTTCCTCATACATTTTATGTGAACTGTAAATATAAAATGTAAATAAATGATGTGATAAACAGCAATGAAAACACGCGTGAATAAGCACATGACTCAGACTTTTCCCCTACAGGAACTCAACGACCCTGAACCTGAACCTGAAGGAACCTGGAAGGTTTAGGTTTCTACGTTCTGCGTTGTTTTTTACAGATTTTTTACAAACCAGAACATTTCGGATATACATCACTGAAAACGTGGTCATTTTTATGTGCTGCCTGGTAGACCAACACATTCTCATCCCAGATCGTCACATACTGACAGTCAGGACCCCTCGGCGTCACAGGACCCCTACGGTCGCAGTAAACACGGGGTTAACGTTGTGAATTCAACCAAAAACACTTGTTTAGGTTTAGGGAAACATCCTGGTTTGGGTTAAAATTACTAAGTTTCTAAAGTGAAAGTGAAACTTTACGTTGTGATCACGGTAAGTAAGGGATAATGTACAGCGAGCCGGTCATTGTTGTGAAAGAAACCCAGACAGGGCGATGCCGTGCCGTGCGAAGCGGAGGGGTCTCTCATCGCCCTGAAGGGGTTTATTTCACGACAATGACCCGCTAGCTGTACATTGTTGCACAGCTACTTACTTAAGAAATCAATAATTTGACACAAAAACGACATCAGAGCTGCAACCATAGCAACAATCTGCTTTAAACAATAACAGACCGGAGAACGCTGTGATTGACCAATCAGAATCGAGTATTCAACACAGCCGTGTAATAACACATTATAATAACCATCATATATAAATGGTACATTGATAGTTAATTAAACTTTGGTTAGTAGTTATTTTAATGTTCAAAACTTAAATGATAAATGTTTACAAATTATTAGTAATGCTATAATTTTTTATTTTCTCATTAGTTTATGTAATATTACATATTTTTATTTAATAATGAATTATTTTATAAATTATCTATTGTATCATAGTTGATAAACGATAACAATTACAGACTGATTACATTAGTAAACTATTTATTATCCGTTTATTGTTGCACAGATAACATTTTATATATTAAGTATTTGTTAGTGATTACCAAATGATTTGTAAATTTTTAAGAAATTGTTTGTAAAACATCTATAAATATTACATAGATAGCTGGACAGGAAACCTTATTAACCACAAACTATTAACTATCTAAATTATTAATAATTATAGATGCTTTACAAAGTATTTATCAAGCATTTAACAAGGTGTTATAATCATCAGTTACAACTTTATAATAACTATATCCAAATAATGTTTATAGATGGTTTACATACCAGATATTAACAATTAATAAATCGTTACAAATATCTTTATGTAATATTTATAGATGTTTCACAAACAGTTTCTTAAAGGTTTAAAATAATTTAGTGATCATTAACAAATACTATAATTTTGTATATAAATTGTATAACATGCCACAATAAACTGTTAAAATAACATAAATTATAGCATTACTAATAATTAATTAACATTATTAATTATCATTTAATGTTTTGTTAACAGTAAAATAACTATTAACTTAAGTTAAATTAACAATTAACAAATTATCAATTATATTAAATAATAATAAATAATTAAATATCAAACTCTCATATTATAGACAACAGAGATAGTGCATACCATAATGTTTATTTTCAGATGTGGACGGAAGTCTGATTTGACCTCTGGGGACCGTGAGAAGTCAAATTCACGATGGCCGCCAGTCCCCCGGGTCTAATGTCTGTCCAATGAGACGGTGTGGAGTCGGGTTGAGTCTCCTGGATTGGTCAGGGTGCAGCTCGGGTACATTTGGCTGTCTGTTGTGATGTCATCAGTGGGGGTTGCTGAGCACTCCATTGGTCATAGTCAGTTTGCTCCACCTCCTCTGACTGAGAAGTTTACGATTCTGTTGAACCTTCACTCGAACATCAAAAACCTCCTGGATGGCTTTCTTGAAGCAGTGGAAATTGTAGTCAATCAGTCCTGTGAGGGACAGAGAGAAGACAGTCAAGTCCATTACAGGCTAGAGAGGGAAAGACGAAAAAAATATATATATACATAGCAATAATAAAAAAAAGTAAGAGCTGCAAAGGTTGGATTATCCAGAATTATAAGACAGATGAATTGTTATTTTCATAGACACTCTTTTTATACACCCGTATAACGTAGTTGAGCCTTGCCGTCTCTGAGCAGCTGTCAATCACTCGCCAACTCCGATCAAACGGTCAAACTAGGCAGCGCTGATCAAATATGAATCAATATTCGGTTACTGTAATGCCTATTTCTCTCCTCAGATGTGCTCAGAATCATCTTCTAGTGTACTATTTAGCTGTAAAATGAGAAAGTTTGTGACACGGCAGCCATGTGAGATCAGTTGAGGAAATACCAAGCACCGCCCACCAGCCGGAGCACACTTTCACACCTAGTGAGCAGCTCAAACTCATTTGGGTGACAGTGAGACACAAGACCACAGACATGTTTGATAGGTGTTTATCTGTTGAAAGGTGGTCCTAATGTTGGTCCCTATGCACTGTGGACATTCAGCAGCTACAAACAAATCACTGAATCTGATATTCTGTTCTAAAAGATAGCTCCATGCAGATATTGTCAGTGACTGTGTGAACCACTGCTGTAGAGGTTAGAGTCAACCTGGGACCAGAGAATTACAGATTTGGATCCCTGAAGCCTGTATGAAAAGGTGGGGAGTGGACAAGCACTGGTTCCATCAGCAGCCAGTGGATGAGGACCCTTCAGTGGGGCAGTGAGCCCCCTGCTGCTCCAGGGCAGCTCCCGGCAGCTCACCTTCCTGCTCCATCATTAGAAAGCACTCTGTGTAACAGCAGCAGAAAATACACACAAACCCACTGAATTGTGCCTCCTTCGTCTGTTTTCTATAGACAAAATAGTCTATATAATATATATCGATGTTATTCAGTTTGTCTGTCGACTTAGGCCAGTTAAGATACGGTGACACATTTATTTGTAGAATCACAGACAATTTACAGTTCAAAACGGCTTAGTTGTTACAGTTGAGAACAAAACACAGCACCACAGTTGATCAATTCACCCGCAATTTAAAAGTGAATTGATTTAAGTTCAGATCGGCTGCAAGCGTTAGCAGCCTGGCTACAGCTACTGTAGCTGCCTGGCTACCGCTAGCAGCCTGGCTACCGCTAGCAGCCTGGCTACTGCTACTGTAGCTGCCTGGCTACCGCTAGCAGCCTGGCTACTGCTACTGTAGCTGCCTGGCTACTGCTACTGTAGCTGCCTGGCTACCGCTAGCAGCCTGGCTACTGCTACTGTAGCTGCCTGGCTACCGCTAGCAGCCTGGCTACTAACCCAAAACAAAAATCAATTCTAAGAATCCCAATTTGAACTAGAAACCCATATCTCAGTGCTATGATAAAGGCAGAGTGAAACTGCACATAACACCCGGTGGCAGTCAGCTTGCGTTTGCTAGTGTTAGCCATATTGCTAACGCTAGCTAACGCTAACTTAGACGTTTGCTTCTTTTGTTCCAGATACAAAATAGCCTATAGATGTTTCTTTCTGACTGGTCCTGTCCTCCTTGTAGCTACTAGTTTTCTGGCCTCAAGCGTTAGCAACATGGCTACCGCTAGCAGCCTGGTTACCGCTAGTAGCCTGGCTACTAACCCAAAAAAAAACAAAAAAACGTAAGAATCCCAATTTGAACTTGAAACCCATAGCTCAGTGCTATGATAAAGGTCAAGGTCAAGGTCAGGAAAAAACGTTATTATTCCCTAGGGGCAATTTGTTGTACAGTCAGCAGTACCACACAGTCATCAAACAACAACAATAAACACAATAAATAGCCTATTAAAGGCAATAAATTAATCCCACTCAAAAACAAGATTAATCCCACTCAGAGTACAATTCATGGCGAGGATGTTGACATCGTGGACTCTTATAAGTACCTGGGCACAGTGTTTGACTCTCATCTCAAGTACGATGTAAACACTGAGTCCATTGTTAAACGAAGCCAACAGAGAATTCATTTGCTGCGGAAAATCAACTCCTTTGGTGTGAGTAGATCTATCCTGTGTACTGTCTACTTGTCATATATTGAGAGCCTTTTAACCTTTTCATTTATTTGCTGGTTTAACGGTTTGTCTATGAAGGACAGGAATTGCCTAAATAACATTGTGAAAGTCTGCTCCAAAATCATCGGAGCCCAGCAGAGCAACTTAAACTCTCTCTGGGAGAAACGTGTTCTCCAGAAGGCCAGAAACATTATTAATCACGACCAAATCCTGTCCAGTGAGTTCACACTACTGCCTTCAGGACGGCGCTATCTGCCGCCTCACACAAAGACAAACCGCTACTCCAAGTCATTCATTCCTTCCGCCATTAAACTGCTGAACGCAGAGTAACTATCACGAATGAACGACAACAAAAATGTTTTATTTACTTTGAATGTACAGTTATTTTGCACTAACCACATAACGGTTGTCTGTGTTTGCATTAGGTACATTCTTGGAATGCAATTTGCTATGTGCAAATACTCTTGGCACTTTATTCTATTCTATTTATTTATTTATTTATTTATTCATTCCTTTATTCTTTTATCTCGTCTTGTTTTTATTCTTGTATTCATTGTTTTTATTGCGAATATTTTTAATCTCGTACTTTTATTGATCTGCACCTCCCCATATGCCACCTACTGTGTTCCCTCTGTCAATGATGATTGTGCAGTATGAATGTGTGTATATGTCTCGGTGGACTGCAGAAACTGAATTGCCCTTCGGGGATAAATAAAGCTCTCTGTATCTGTATAAATACAAAAGCTTACAATATACAACATTACAGGGCATTGTTTAGGAAACCAATGGCAGTCTGAGTCCATTTAGGCAGACTCTCTGCGGCCTGACGGGAGCAACCTGAACTCAATGGACAGGGGATGGCTAGGATCAGCTAGGACCAGCTAGGACCGACTGAGCCTTCTTCAAGGTCCTACTTTGGAACAGAGGAGACAAGTCATTCAGGGTGGTGCCTGCAATTTTGCTGCACACTTTGACTATACCCTGCAACCTATTCCTGTTTTTGAGGGTAAGCAACCCATACCAGCTGATAAAGGAGAACGTCAACACAGACTCGATAAAACAAGAATAAAACATTTTCATAAAAGTGTTGTCCACCTTAAAACTACAAAGTTTATGGTAAAAATACATCCGCTGATGAGCTTTTTTACATACAGCGTCCACCTGAGTCTCAAAGGTTAGCCTGTCATCCAGTACCGTGCCAAAGTATTTGTACTGCTGAACCACCTCAACAGCTCGATCATTAAGCCTTACAGGACAGAAGACCGTAGGATTCTTCCGGAAATCTACTATCGTCTCCTTTGTTTTGGACACATTTATATTTAAAAAGGACGTCCTACACCAGTCAGTGAATTCTGACACTACCGGGCCATGATCAGGGTCGTCATTACTGAGGAGAGACACGATCACCGAATCATCAGCAAACTTCAGAACATGTCGCTTCGAGTGTTGAGTTTGGCCCTCATTTGTATATAAAACAAATAAAAGAGGCGAGAGGATGCAGGATCAATATTGTGGATGCTTTTCAGCCTTTATGCTAAAATATGTGGTTGAATAAAGGCAGAGTAAAACTAGACATAACACCCGGTGGCAGTCAGCTTGCATTGCTGGTGTTAGCCATATTACTAACGCTAGATAACGCTGACGCTAACTTAGATGTTTGCTTCTCTTGTTACAGAATACAGTGACCAGACGTTCCTGTTTGTCCGGGACTGTCCCTGTTTGTCCGGGACTGTCCCTGTTTCAAGCTGACGTGTTCCCAGTCCCGACACATATCTGTAAAACACTCAAATGTCCCGGTTTTCATCAGTCACTGACAAATTGTCCCAGTTTTCACCACAATTAAAATAATAATATCATACTTACTTAGATGTTGATCATGTTCCACTAATTAATTTGTGTGCATGAGATAAGTATAGAGAGCCAGCACAGCGCACAGCTGCAGTCTCTATAGAGAGTGATGTTGCGCGCTGTCAAGCCAACATTACGCACGGACACAACAGATGTCCGCTGCTTACATTTAGTGTAGTTTTGAACCACAGAACCCTCCGTGCTTATGTGCACATCAAACGTGTCATTTTGATTAATTATTCTACACAGTTCCTTCTGCGTATCAACAGGCATTTCGCTCAGCTTATAACTCCCTCAGGACCGGCCGTTCCGTCTTTGACCCGGTTTCTCCATCCTGACCAAAATTTCGTCTGAGCTCCACAATTATAGTTATAATATCCTGAGACAAAACAAGTTGAAAAATAATGTACGTAGGCCCAGACAACAATACGTTTCCTCTTAGAGAAACTCTCTACAGGACTCCCAATCTGTCATCACGGGGATAGTCCTGTGATTAAAAGGGGTGAAAGTAGTGAATGTGATAAATGATTGTCACAGCCTTTAATGCCCCCCACCCCCCTACGAAAATGCCTTCTCTCTGATTCCACTCCGTGCCCAAGTGTGCCACAGGTGCGCCAAGTTAACCATCCTGATGAAAACGCCTACGGTGCGTGCATATTAGCGCATGCCCATGTGCGTGTGAACGCAAGTGCATCAACGTGCGGTACACTTAAGTGTCCCGGTTTGGGGGTTTGAAAATATGGTCACCCTATTCCAGAAGCAAAATAAAGATGTTTCTTTCTGACTGGTCCTGGCTTCCTTGTAGGTACTGGTTCGTTTTCTGGCTGCAAGTGTTACACCACTCACACACACGGTTTGGTGTAGAAGAGAGAGTTCAACTTTTATTAATTCACCGGCAGAACTGGCAAAACAAAACTAGCTGTCGAGCAGCACCGGGCACACACACTTCACAGAACAAGGGCTCCGTCTAACAACAGAAACTTCTTCTTCTTCGCTGGTAGTCATTTACGACAGAGAGTTTCACCCTGCCCCCTGCTGGTGGGTGTAATTATACATATTTAAACAAAAGACTGAATATCACAGCATATTACTGAATGACATATTAGATAAATGTAACTAGGAATAGATATAAAAAATTATATATCTCTCAGGTGCTACAATCCTCCCCTGCCAAATGAATGTTGTCCTCAACATTAGCATTCAATTTCAGTGCAACTCTGACTATAGGATGTAATACCAATACAACTACGTCATTAAGACAACACTTTACATTTAACATGTCATATAATGGCAATGGCTTTCACTGAAAGTTAGCAAGACGTAAATGTTCTTCAGTGCATTTGAACAGATTTTACCTTAAGTGTACATTACTATTGTATACCATGTGATCTCATCACACTCTGCTCTTAAATAACACCACAGTGTTTAAACTTAAGAATAGTCTTAACTCTGAGCAGTTGTAACAATATACAGTACTAAATTGATACTTTGAAACAAAAACATTTCTGTCACTTCGCTATACACTTCACATCATACACACATGTACCAAAAACATTCCATATGCATTACTTAAATATGCCATATCTTAATCCAAACTATATAGTTTGTGACTAAACTTCTTTTCAGTTGCATATCCCATATGAGTAACGTTTTGAAAATATAAGCAATTTACTAAATGCATCTTTTTTTCTCTTTTTGTTTAAACCAGGTAAGTTTAAACAACAATTAAATCACAGTAGATAACTTCACATTACTTTCAGACTCTTTTCTTCTGTATACTTTATTTATCTCAGTCCTCATTGTCCCATGACATCCATACTGGACAGTAACTACTCAGTTCACAAACAGTCCATGTTACTGTATCTGTTCTTCCAGAATAATCTGCAACAGTCCATAATGAACCCATTAGCAGTCTTTCAGTAATATCCTGCGGGAACAAGAGCAGGATAAACCAGTTGTGTTCCAAACATCTGTGGAGGTAGCCAGGGCACACTGTATTGTCCATATACTGGTACCAGTGCATTTACATACAGCGGGTTAGTGTGAAGCCCCACCACACGACGAGTAGGCTGACCTAATGATTCATAGGTCAATGTCTCTTTCGGTCGTCTTTCCCTCTGTGACCTGCGTGGCTGTGTGTCAGAAGGCTCTGACTCCTGTTCGCTGGGCAGGTCTTCAGACTGAACAGTTTCTGCGACCTCTTGAGTGTCATGTCCAGCTGTGACATCTCCGGTAAAGTCATTGTCCACAAGCATTTGCGCTGGAGCATCCATTCTGAACTCCTCCGCTTCAGCGTCAAGTTCAGGCTGAGGTACTGTTTCAGGAGTAATGGGAGGTGCAACATTTTGCTCTGCAGGCTGATGGTGATGGTGCCTCAGTCTATGAGCCCAGTAATATTCCTCCTCATCTGAACTCTCTGAGTCCTCTGATGTCTCATTTGGTGTATTCTCTTTGTGTCGCTTTCTTTGTCGAGTATGAGAATTTTGTCCTCCCACAGTGCTTTGAGCTGGTTCCTGAAGTGGCAAAGCATTACATGGCATTAACATGTTGCGATGGAGGATTCTGCCTCTCCCTGTGCCACGTTCAGATTTTACCTCATAGACTGGGCTGTCTTTCCCCTTTTGAGAGACCACAATGTGTATTTGATCCTCCCAATATGAGCGCAGTTTTCCTGGTCCGCCACGCTCTGACATATTTCTCACAAGGACCCTGTCTCCTGGAGAAAGCACTGAACTTTGTCTCTTTTGGTCATAATACGCTTTTCCTCTTGCTGTAGTCTTTTGGATGGTTTTTGATGCAATGTCATATGCTTCTTTCATCTGCTGCTGCCATTTTTGAGCATATTCCTGGTGTGAATTACATCCTTCCTCATCATTTATTCCAAAGATCAAGTCAATAGGCAAACAGGGATTTCTGCCAAAAAGCAAGTAGAAAGGAGAATATCCAGTTGCTTCACTGGTTGTGCAGTTGTAAGCATGTACGACTTTACTCACATAGTCACTCCAATTCCCCTTTTTCTCCTCATCCAAGGTCCGCAGCATTGACAACAAGGTGCGATTAAATCTTTCAGCTGGGTTTCCTTGTGGATGATAGGGAGTTGTTTTTGAGTTGGTCATGCCAGAGTATTTTTGCAGCCGTCTGAATAGGTGGTTCTCAAATTCTTTGCCTTGATCGTGATGTATTTTAGCAGGAAAACCGAATTTGAGAGAAAAATCATTGAAGATCTTTTCGGCTGCTGTTTTGCCTGATTTGTTACGGGTTGGGTAGGCTTGTGCAAACTTAGTGAAGTTGTCAATAATCACTAAAATATACTCATACCCTCCCCTGCTTTTTTCAAGGTGAAGATAGTCTATAGAAACCATTTCGAACGGTGCTGTTGCAGGTACATGACACATAGGGGCTCTGCTATGCACGGCAGGTTTTTTCTGGATGTTGCACTTACAAACTTGGGTGATAAAAAACTCAATGTCTTTTTGCATCCCAGGCCAATAAAACCTCTGCCTAGCAAGGTGTAAGACACGTTCTACCCCCAAGTGTCCCATTTCACAGTGAAGGTACTTGTACACAAGCTCTTTGTACTTTTCTGGAAGCACAATTTGATTACAGGTTGCCGTTTTGCGCTTCAACAGACCCTCTTCAGAAACATACAGTCTTTTCCATTCATGTAGCAGTTGCTTAGTTTTTGCTGCTTCCATATACATGATCCTCTTGTCTGGTTTTTCCCCAGACCTTTTCGACTGGAGTACATGGGATATGACAGGGTCTTGCAACTGTGCCTGTAGTAACTCTTGCTGTGTTACTTTTATGTCTGGCTGATTATCTGCAGCTAACTCCTGAACATGTGGGCTGCATGTAATGGCTGAAACCCAGTCCACTTCGTGTTGTTTTTGTGTTGCATTGAATATCACACTTAAAACTTCAGGGGAGCACTGCTCTGTGCACTCGCTCATATAAGAGTCCATACTCACAGGTGTGCGGGACAGGAAATTTGCATCTGTATTTGTTTTTCCTGGACGGTACTTCAGTGTTATGTTGAAGTCGGCAAGCTCACACACCCAGCGATGTCCGGTCGCATTCAGTTTAGCTGTGCTCAAAACATAAGTAACAGGGTTGTTATCACTGTATACTGTTACAGAGGGGGCATAAAACAAATAATCCCTAAACCTGTCTGTAACAGCCCACTTGAGCGCTAAAAACTCAAGCTTCCCTGAATGTAAGTGGTAGTTTTTTTCTGCTGGTGTCAATGTTCGTGAGCCGTACCCAATAACTCTGAGTTTGCCTTCCTGCCTCTGGTACAAGACTCCTCCCAGTCCTTGTTCTGAAGCATCAACATGGAGAATGAAGGGATCTTCAAACCTTGGATAAGCTATTACAGGTGGGTTAGTCAGGACATCAACTAGATAGTTCAAGGCTTTCTGGTGAGTGTCACTCCACACTATTTTCTGATGTGGGGGGAGCTGTCCTGCCCCTGCTGACCGAAAGGTGGGCTTTGACTTAGGACTTGGGGTTACATCTGTTGAGAGTAGTTCATACAGGCATTTTGCATGACGAGAGAAATCCTGCACATAGCTTCTATAGTACCCCAGGAAACCCAGAAGTTTGCGCAACTCTTTAATGTTTGTAGGGTTTTTTGTCTTAAGCGCTTGCACAGCTGCGATTTCTTTACTGTCCATCTTGTAGCCTTCAGCTGAACTCACTCTTCCAACATAGCGTACCTCATTTTTGAATAGGTCACATTTGTCTGGCCTCAGCTTAATTCCCCAAGCTTGCTGTTGTTTGAGGACAGACCTCACATCCTCAACATGCTGTGTGAATGTTTTACTGTAAACTAAGACATCATCCAAGTATGGAATACATATTTTGTCTCTGAGACCTTCCAAACAAAGCCTTAGGCTCCCATCTTTTTTCCTCACGCAGACCACTGAAGCAGCATATGGGGAGGTGGATTTGCGGATGAAGCCTTTGCTTAACAAGTCCTGGATGTGGTTCTTTACCTCCTCATACAATGGGCGAGGTATGGCATTATATGTTCTGGCTACTGGGATCTCATCAGTTAGCTTAATGTCCATTTTTAAGTTTTTAATGTAACCTACATCATCTTTGTGTCTGGCAAATGCTCCTGATTCCTCCCTGAGCATTTGTTTGACCACCGCTTGTTGTTCACTGGTCAAGTGGTCTACCTTGACAGGTGGATCCAGCAGTTTGTCCTGGGGATCATCTTGAGATGATTCTGTGGTGGAGCATGGTGGAACCTGAGAATTTTCAACAACTACAGAATTAACCTGGTGTTCTTCTGAGTACACTGGGTAACAGTCTGTTATTCTCTGCATGCTTCCTATCACAGCTTTACTTGGCATTGTGATGTCATGTTGCGTGGTATTTCTCACATAAATGTTCACTTTACGTGAGGAACAGGAAACATTTATCAGTTGACAGGTGATTTTGAGGCCTTCATCCAATGACAAGTTCTCCTCAGGTTCAAAGAGCATTTCAGTTTTCACTTTGAGATTGGTTTTGACAGGACAGGTAATACACTTTATTTCCCCCCTTGGAACTACAACAGATGTGCGTCCTGTGAGGACAGGGTAAGTAAGTCTCATTTGTAGCTCCCTGAATGAGGTTAAGCAATGTTTCTGCCTTTACTGACCCTAGTCTGAGTGAATTTCTGAGCAAAGCTACTCTTTCACTAGACTGAACCTGGTCCTCTCTGTTTATCAACATCTCCTCAATGGCATTAAATCCTATTATGGGCCTCTGCACTATGTCCCTGCTCACTAGTACTGGAACTAGTATCTCATCAGATCTTGCTGCTTTAGCTTTAGGATCACACAGACTGAAACTAACTGGGACCCATCCCTGAAAGGGGATTTCTGTGCCATTTGCAGCCCTTAACTCCAGCAGTTCATCATCACTTAGCAGGTCACTGATGGGACGGATTCTTGCATCAGGTAAGTTTTGTGACTTCCATGTCTCACTCATGATGGACACTTGTGTTCCTGTGTCCCACAGGGCTTGAGTCTTGACACTGTTCATTCTGCACCATACAAGACACTTTTTGCCTACCAGTTGTGCTACTTGCTTGCGTTTTGTACAAGGGTTGTGTGAGTGAGAGGGTTGGTCTCCTTTAAGTTTCACATTTGACTTTAAAGGTGCTGATGGGTGACGAGAGGGTAGTTTTTTTCTTTTCCCCTTCACTGCACACAGGGTTACAGGCTCTGTTTGAGGGTTCCGCTTTGGGTGATTTTGGGACTTTAATTCCGAGGTCATGGCACGTCCCTCCATCACAACCTCTGGTAGTTTCCCGACGGCTTCTGTCTTTCCCCTACTCTGCACCCTCTTGCCCAATGTGTGTCACTGCCGCACTTAAAACAATGATTGCAGTCCTTTTTGTCCTGCTGACATGCTACACATTGTCTCCTTGGCCTCTTAAAAGCATCAGCTGGAGCTTTGGTTTGGCCATCATCAACAGTATTTCTTCCCCGCTGGACGGTTTGCACAAGGAATGCTACTTGACCTGTGAGCTCCCTTATTGCTGTGTTGCTCTCCTCCATCTTTGTAATTAGGGGGTTCTCTTTAATTGGTTTGTTAGCTTTAGCTGAGACTGTGGTTGTCAAAGGGTCATTTTCATCCTCACTCCTCTCTACTGTTCTCAGACTTGCTTTATGAGTGGCTTTAATTGTAGCTTTATTCTTTTGGGCTCTCATTTTCATACAACTGTGCTATCTGCATTTTTTGAAGGAGCAGCTCATCACTACTGTTCTCATCCTGCAGATAAATCCTCATTTCTGCTCTTATGTTATCATTTGACAAGCCTGTCATGATGGACTGAGAACATTGGCTATGAACTAGCTCTTTGTTATATTTCAGGCCAGACTGGGAACGTTCAGATGCAAACAGGACCTTTTGCTGCAGGTCAAGTACTCGGACCAGAAAATCAAGTGCAGTTTCACCAGGTCCCTGTACAGCTTTTGTCAGTTGTTGGTACAGTACTGTTGCATCCTTTTCTGCATAGTGTGTTCCTAATATTTGTCTGAGAGTGGCTAGGGTGAGATCCATTTTCCCCTCTAAATAGCTCCTCAGTTTCAAGCCAGGATTCACAGCACGTATGACAGCCTCCATAATTTCCTCTTCTGGAAAGCCCTTCCTTAGACCACTTTCAATCTGGTGTTCAAGGCTGCTAAAGCTCAAAGTGTCTCTTGATGTTGACTCACCAACATGTCCGTTTATCCTGAAGTCCTTTCTGAATCCATTGGAAACCAGAAAGCTGTTGCTGATGGAGTCTCTGCCTCTGCTTTGCGTCCCCTCGTCCCGCGCTGTCTCCCGGGCGACCCGCTGCTTCGGCGCCGGTATGAGCGGTGCGCGGTCTCCCTGCCGGCGTCCCGACGCAGGCTGTGCGGAGCGAGCCGCCTCCTCCTCCTCCTCCTCGTCGGCCGCAGGTGAAGAGAAGAGTAGCGCTGCTCCCGCGACGTCGGTCTCCGCCGGGTCCTCTCGCAGAGCTTCCAGTACATCATTCAGTTCCAAAAGCACGGACATGCCTTCGTCTTCCCTCTCCAGAAAGTACTCACGTTCACAAAACTCCACAATGTGCTTCACCATTGCACGGTGGGTTTTGTTTTTAATGTCCTCAGAGTCTTCGCCAGCAATGTTGCAGTACTCACAAACTCTGTGCAGTTCTTTCACAGTCAGTCCAAACAATTTGGTTTCTATTTCTGACAGAAACTCTTCTCGGTGCTCCGACATCTTGTTTAAAGCGCTTTTGACTCGTCAACACTTGGAAAACAATAAAACGAGACGGCGTCGTGCTAGCTAAACTTCAACTGTTCTCTGTAGCTAACATTAGCTCACTTAGTTGCTCTGCTGCTCTCACACGCGTGTCCAACGTTACCGTGTTCTTCCAGAGTTAAAAAGTCCTTCGCCGTGAAATAATATCCATACTCATCTTGGTAGGACCTCCAAATTGTTACACCACTCACACACACGGTTTGGTGTAGAAGAGAGAGTTCAACTTTTATTAATTCACCGGCAGAACTGGCAAAACAAAACTGGCTGTCGAGCAGCACCGGGCACACACACTTCACAGAACAAGGGCTCCGTCTAACAACAGAAACTTCTTCTTCTTCGCTGGTAGTCATTTACGACAGAGAGTTTCACCCTGTCCCCTGCTGGCGGGTGTAATTATACATATTTAAACAAAAGACTGAATATCACAGCATATTACTGAATGACATATTAGATAAATGGAACTAGGAATAGATATAAAAAATGATATATCTCTCAGGTGCTACACAAGCGTTAACAACATGGCTACCACTAGCAGACTGGCTACTGCTAGCAGCCTGGTTACTAACCCAAAAACAAAAAAACAACCATAAGAATCCCAATTCGAACTAGAAACCCATATCTCAGTGCTATGATAAAGGCAGAGTGAAACTACACATAACACCCGGTGGAAGTCGGAATTGCATAGTGAAAGCGAGGTGCCATTATTCGACAGCGATTACATAGTGCAATCAACATTTACTTCAAAATGATAAGTTAAAGCAAAACTTGTCCATTTAACACTGTCATCTTTAGCTTCCGCCCGCTGTTAGCTGCTCACTTAACAGAATTTTAATCTTTGGATGTTTCTTGCTGAAATGCACCTTGGAGTCGCAGTTAAGTTTTTATATACACAAGCTTGTACCTTCGACTTTTATCAAAGAACCAGATATTTTCTAGCAGAGCTCTTAATGTTTTGTACTGATGATTGAAATGGGAGATGCAAGCCATAGAAGTACGCCAACTCTACATCAAGTGCTGAGCTCAGGTAAAGGAGTGCATGTTGAATGGCTGTTGACACCCGCTGCTAGTTTCTAACGTGCACGTAAATGTGCTGACTGTAGGTGTACTGACCTTTCCTCTCAAAGCTTTCCTTGCGGACGAAGCAGACCATGGCGAGGAACTTGGTGACCTCCTTCAGGTACATGACTGTAGTGTTGTTCAGGTGGATAATGGCCATAGACTCCTTGTCATAGGGTAAACCAGCTTCACTGTCTGTAAGACTGAAGGAGAGGAGACAGAAAAAAAACACATTTCACTGAGCTCCAGTGAGGAAAAAATAATGCATCATCTGACATACAATACTGTTTCAAACACAGGGGGGACTTCTATTCGATTTCAGGAAACAACAACCTCTGATTTTAGTATTCAAGGTGGAACGGGAAGAGACAGAGAGGGAAACGGAAGCAGTGATGGGAGCTGTTTGAAGGCAGACAGGAGTCTGAGAATTTAAACAAGCAGAGCAGGAGAGAAACTGAACACTGTGGGCAGAGAGAGGACATGTTGTTCTTTCTTACTTTTCTCTTGTAATTTATTCTGTTTTCCAACAAACAAAAGAAAACATTGTTTGTTTTCTTCCTTCCATCTGATGAATATACATTTTGTCTTGCTGGTGTATATATTTGTGTTTCCTTCTCTTTTCCAGCCACATGGGTCTTTTCTCTATTCGGTATACATACGCAGGCACACTGCAGCATCAACTCCTGTTAACACAGAACCCCAAACAGACAAATAAATGGCCAAGTTTATTAGTATGGCCCTTTCATCACAGCTGGTTAAATGATTGAAACTATATGTGAAAACTAGGCATCAGACCGTCAGCTCAGGACAAGGAAAACTCCCACAGAACAGATTAACAGAACGTCTAAAACTGGGTCAGTACTCTGATAAGACAACCTCATTTGCAAGTGTGAAGTTGTGTTTTGTGCTGTGGAGAAAGCAGAGCAAACAGGGCCTGATATCATCGGCACTGTTTACATTCTAACCTCGTATTCATTCTGAATCCACTTTTCCTCTTTACATGTAGCAACACAACTTCAATCAGCAATCACAACGCCTAGACATAACCTGAAAAACTGAAATCTCATTCAATAAGATAAGATAAAATAAGATAAGATAGAACTTTATTAATCCCGAAGGAAATTCTTGTGCCAGAGATTGCTCAAAAATACAACAAAATTACAACAAGTTCAAGTGTATAAAATACAAGTGTATAAAATAAAAAGTACTATTTCTAGCACCAGTGCCTGAAAGAATAACAATTAAGTAAGATACATTTAGTAAAATAAAAAAAGGTAAAGTAAGCTAAAAAAAACTGAAAAATAAGTGATATTGCATGTGATGAGAAAAGAAGTAATATTGCACATGTTGGACATTAATATTGCACACAATGAACAGTGATATTGCACATGAGAATGGAAAAAGTAGTGTTGCACATGATATTGATATTATTGTTGTTGTCAGTGTCCGGTGTTTTCAGCTGTCCTTCCTGCAGAAGGGGGAGGAGTTATATAGTCTGATGGCCACTGGTAGGAAAGACCTCCTGTGGCGTTCTGTGGTGCACCTCGGTGGTCTCAGTCTACGGCTGAAGGTGCTCTGGTATGACTCCAGTGTGGCGTGCAGGGGATGAGAGGCGTTGTCCCTAATGGTAAGTAGTGTCCTCAGCATCCTCCTCTCCGACACCTCCACCAAAGACTCCAGTTCAACTCCCAGGACAGAATCTGCTTTCCTGATGAGCTTATTGAGTCTATTAGCGTCGGCTGGGTTCACCCTGCTGCCCCAGCACACTACAGCGTAGAGTGAAGAAGTGGGTACTACCATTCCATCTGCATACATGTTGTCACATCCTGGGAATGTGAATAGATTACTTTACATTTATTTGACATTACGATGTAAGAAAATATCGATACTAGGGCTGTCAATCAATTAAAATATTAAACCCAAATTGTACCTTAAAGGGAGATTTGTCAAGTATTTAATACTTTTATCAACATGGGAGTGGACAAATATGCTGCTTTATGCAAATTGTTGAAGAAATTATGTTTATATACACAGCACTTCTAACAGAAATATGACTTGGTAAAGACTTGTCAGGTGTTAAGAAACCTGACAATAAGGCACAGTGTCCGAGTCCTTTTTCTTTCTCACCCAGACACTGGGTTGGATTCTTCTTTTTGTTACGGAAGGTATGAGTCAGAACAGATGAGGGGTGTTGCGAATGTCAATTCTGACAGACCCTCAAAGACTGTGTCAGTTTTGCAACCTTCTCCTCGAGCTGTTGCAACTGAACACTTCTCCTATGTCTGGCACGCTCCCTGCAGCGTCGTTGAATCACCCTGCGTCTATCGAGACGTAATGCCCGGGCGGTCTCTTGTGCCGGGTCAGTAAATAGACGTTGAAAATCTCGTCTTGCCATGTTGGCAACTGCAGATGCCAGATAACGACGGGGCCATGTTAGTACCTATGGTTGCTTGTTTAGAAGCTTTGTCTGCTAAGTTATTTTCCTGTAACTATTAAAGAGTCTTTTCTTTTAGTGGATTGGACACTTAATAATTGCAACCTCCACTGGGAGATGCATGACTTTCAGTAGAGAGAGACTGCCTCCCCATGTACTGTTGGGGTGCCATCAACCCTATGAAAACCCCTTTGCTTCCAAATGCTATCGTGCCCATGACACACACACCATATGCGTACGCCAAATTGGTATACACTTTTAAACTTTTTTACTGTTATAGTTTACACGTGGCAGTCAAAGCTTTGATTTCTGCTAATTGTGCAGAGCATGGTTGAGGAACCTTTAGTTGCCTGCATGGTTATATAGGTATTGCCCTCATTCAATTGAACAATGGCATATCATGCCTGATTCCCAGTAGCATCTCTGAAACAGGAATCATCTACAAAAAACGTAAGGTCTGCCGTTATTAGCTAGTTGTACAGGTCATCTTCGGAAAGCAAAGGTAGCGGCAGCTAACCGTTGATAACAAGGTAGTAGGCCTGTCTCAATGTTGTCTAGTTTAGTGCTATAATATCATAGTGGTTGTCTATATGTTGGCGTATCTTGCATTAACATTGCGTTCGCATATCCTAATCGCTCTGCGACATACATGAAAAAGAATTGGAGTAGTCTGGGTTCCCAAGTGCTGGGGCAGTCTGCATGTCCCCCTTTAGTGCTTGAAAGGCCCTTCAGCCTTCTCTGTCTACTGCAATTGCGCAGAGCTGTGTGTTTGTCCTGCAGCCCGTACGAGGGCTCGCAAAGGTGTTGTTTTCACAGCATAATCACAAATCTACAGCGACTGTATCCCACCGTTCCCAGAAAAGAACATTTGTCCCACCTTTTGCAGTTTGGGAGCGTTTGTATCGGCTTCTATTTGTGACAGGGCAATTAGGCTTTTATCTCCACATAGTTTTCTCCCCAAATATTCAACTTCTGCTTGACAGTGTTGTAATTTCTCTCTACTGACTTTGTGTCCTCATTTTGCTAGCGCTGTCAGCACTGCAATTGAGTCTTTCTCACACTGATGCTTTGTTGGACTATAGATTAAAAGATCCTCAACGTACTTACTTACAGTACTTGGAACATCTAGGTGTTGTAAATCTTGATCCAACACCCTATTTAAGATTGATAAACTTTCGATAAAACTTGAGCTATCGTGTAGCCCTTAATAAGTGGAAGCAAATAAATATTATGAGTTTGGATGTAATGGCACACAAATCACAAATCTATTACCGTGTACCAAGTGCATTAGGTGAAACATTAGTAAGTAATGTGTGAGGATCTGGGACGATGGGCATTTCAACATCACCTTGGAGTCGATGGCTCTTGGATCATGCACTAAGCAATAATCATTAGAGTAGGGCTTTTTGATTGGAAAAATTTGAATATTGCAGGGGCTCTTTGTTTTTATTAATACCTCCTGCTTTTAACAGACCCTCAAATAGTGGGTCTAATTCGTCTTCAGTGGATATTGTTTTCGGTATGGCAGCCTAGCGTGTGGTTGAAGTTTTACTCGTAGGTGTTGTGCTGATTTAACTAGTCTCACATCTGTCTTATGTTTTAACCATACTTCCTGTCGGACCTCATTTAGCATATTTTTTGTGTTCTGATGTTACTAGCATTTGTGTGGGTGCTCTTTCATGCACTATCACTTTCTCTATTATTGTTTCATCACATGCTTGCATCGATATTCTAATGAATTGCCTGAATGTATATATTATTAGAGGGCTTCAATTCCTGCAATTTCGACGCTGCATGCACCACCGGGCCGAGTTCGTGGGATTCATGTCCTTTTGCCATTAACAATGTGACATAAGGGGAAGAGCTTTGAACTAGAAACCAGTCTTGTAGTTCAGTGAGGAATGTTACCACCACTGCTGCTCCTTGTGGTCCAATGTAGCAATTTTCATCGACCGGCTGTGTTAGGGGTAGAACCTGAAGTTTCCCTGAGAGGCTTACTATCTTGACTGATGAGTTGTAGAAGGGGAGTTCTAAGCCGGTCTTTCCAATGCATGAGCAAACATGCATGTCACGCTATAGTGGGTTCATCTCGTGGTTGTGATGAGACAACCGGTGCCATTAACTTCCTCTCAGGCCCCTCCGGGCCTCCCTATTGCCAGTTCGCTGCCAGTTCTGTCCATGGATTCGTTGAACAGTCTCTCCGACGGTGACCTACTTTGTCACATCCCCCACAGGTTTCATTTCCCCCCTGAGCTTGATCCAGGTGAGGGTTGGATTGGGAGCGCCTGTATCGCTCTCTTCTTCGTCCATAACGGACTGGTCCTCCCCTTTGTCCTGGTCGTCCCCTGAGGTGAGAAATGCCGCCTGGTGTGACAGGGCTGATGTGCACATGAATTGGTGGTAGTGATGGAGCCGCATAGTTGGCTGGCCTTGCTTGTTGTGGAACCTGTTGGATCTGAGGGTGAGCTACTGCCTGGGGAATGGTTGGAACCTGAGGTGCCATCATTGTGGCTGGCTGAGCCTGGTCAAAGGTTACCAAAGGGGCTTGGGCCTTAGTTTTGTCCTTCTTAGGCTTGGTCAATTCCTTCAGTTGTAGTTGCGTCAGTTTGTTGACCAAATGTTTATTACCCTCTTCTTCTTTTTGTTTTTTCTTTCTGTGGTTTTCCACATGGAGCACAATGTGCTCTGAAAACAGAGACCACTCCATCTTCATAAGCCCCAGGACATTGTCCAGTCGTTTCTGTACTTCCTGTGGCATAGCTTTCTTTACCATCACTTTGAACAGACTTTCTGTGGTGCTGTTAGCGTTCCAGGCACTTCCTGTTTCGTCTCTCCATTTCCGCTGAAATGAATGTAAAAACTTTGATGGGTTTTCGTTGTCTTTTAGTGTCTCTCCATCCAGCTTGGAGGGGTCCATCTTCTCTGGATACTGTTTTCTCACCTCTGCCTATACTTGAGTGCGATGTCCGCCAAAACCCACATCATTTACTCTGTTTTCAGACACTACCAGTGGTAGTAGTCTTGCAGCATGGAAAATTTCTTCATATATGTGTTTCCCAGCTATATGCATGAGCAAAGCTTTAATATCACCTAGCGCCAATTGCATTCCTGCTGTACTTTCTTCTAGCGCTGTGATCCACTTATTTGCTCCTTCATGGAGGTCTGGTCGCCTGCTTGCCAGTCCTACCATGTCCATGAAGGACCATGGCACATACTGTATTTGTCCTTGCGCCATGGTCACAATAGGGCACTGAGTAGTCACCTGATATGGGGGAAGTAGCCTCTCGAGTTTCCTGTTCTTCTTCTATCTCTTCCTTATCCTGCCATAAGCTTTCAGGACTTTGTTCCCTGAAACACCTCCCACTTCTTAGCACACCGGCAGTTTCTTGCTGTACATCAGTTGGCTTCATTCTTCTTTTTTGCTGATGGATTTCTTTTATTGCTTACAACCCTGTTTTGACGCTCTCTAGTTGGCGCCGTTTTCCTTCAATTGTAGGTTATTCTGGTATTATAATGCCATTCATTTGCAACTTCATTTTCAACAGGCTGTTCATTGATTCCAGGTGTGCTTTCCATTCAGCTTTATATTTCTCTCCTCCTCTCTTATGCTCGTGAGCAGATGTTCAAGTGATGTGGATCCACCTGGAGGGCTAATTGCTAATTGGTGAGCCTTCCATCGGTGTACCCCGAGCTGTCCTTGGGGCATTATCCGACAGGCTCTGTCTTTCTTTCAGGTGACTATTACATGTGGGTAATGTAGTCCTGTTCAGCGATTGGTAATCCCACCTGTCTTCGTCACTGGATTGGTCATCTTTTTCTGCTTGTTGCCGATACTTGTCCTTGTGATTTCTGGCAACTGAATCATCATCCGACCTTCCTTGTGACCTTGACTTGTTTTTCACCTTTTTCTTAGTTTTGGTAGTTGATTCTTTGCTTGGGTTCATTTTGTTTTTTATGTTGCTGGTTATTCTTTTTGTCGTAACTTGTCGGCTATTTGACAACGTTCCTCTGTGTCTGTATTCTCTTCCTTGGATGTCAAGCTTTCATCTTGGGATGTAGGTGGGTCACTTGTCCTGGAGTCTGACTCTGTATTCAACTTCTTTTCTTTCAATTTTACGGCTTTTACTCTTTTCCTTATCCTTTGTTGGTACATGTTTTATCTTGAATTTTCCTCATAGGTGACCTTTTACTTCTAGTTCTTTGTCTTCCATGTTTTTCACCACGAACTGCCCTGCGTTTGTCGACCTCTTTGGCTGGGAATATGGTGGTGGTGGCCTAGCCGGCCATGGTGGGGCTGTGGGCTGTAGTTCTTTTACGGGCTTTCCTTTCCCAGCCTCGTCTTTCAGCTCCTTCTTTTCTTTTGTCTGTTTCTTCATTACATATGCCTGTGTGTGCCTGCACCCTTCTTGTCTGAACCACCCTAATATTTCCCTTTCCTTGGCTTGTTTAACTTCCCGCTTATCAGTCGTGTCTTTAGCTTTGTAGTATTTTATGTTAGTTTCTACTTCATCACAACAGGTTTCTTCTAAGGTGCCTTCTTTTGGCCACTGTTGTTTTTCTGATGTTCTTTTATGCCACCTCTTCATGCACTGTTGAATCTGCTTTTTGTGATCTGGGAATTGTTCTATTATCAATTCCATCGGTGTTGATGACGCATCGTCATTTGTTACTGTGGATCCCATGTTTGTTTGTCTGATTGCCCCAAGTTGATTTGAGAATGATCTTGCTCCTTGTTTATCTTTTTGTTATTAACACAAATATTTTGCCCGCAGTAGTATCAGGCTTGTATTTCTTTTCTTCTTGTGGAGTCAAATGTTAACTTCTCTGTCCCGTGTCTTGAGGGATTTTAAATTTGCCTGTTTCCCCCTTGACTCTTCTTAGGGACAACGGAAGCACAGCAGAGGATTCAGTGTCACTCGGTTTTGTCCTTGTTGCTCATATCCTTCCGGTATTTCAAAATATTGGACTCAGAGGACGCGTAGTGGCTGCACCAGGTTCTTACATAGGCTGTTCAAGCACTGGGTTCAAATGTAAATGAAGACAAAAACCCTTGTATTGTTTCCCCCCACTGTATTTCTGAAAATTGTTTTTGTACTCGATTTAAATTCACAATCTTTGTGACTTGACAAGTTGTTTGTCTTGTTTCTGTTTCACAACTTCCTGTGAGAAAGGTTCAACCAAAAGTATTTTATTCAATGCGGTAAGAGATTATTATTAGATATTTTTATTGTTTACAAAGTAATTAGTTGTTATTTAATAATTGGTTAACCTACAGTTTTACAAAGCAATTGATTATTGTTTACACAAGTAATGTGATGTTGTTTATAAAGTACGCTGTTAGTGTTCACGAATAAAGTATTATTATTTGTGAAAGTGTGGCAGTACTGAGTTCCCCAGACTTTAGTTGTTCAGTCAGAAGACTGAAAAACAGTTCCCATCCACATAATAATATAAAATGCCTTCTTAATAATAATAATAATGAACAAATGCCTCTTCGCTAATGAACAAATGCCTCTATATCAACAAACAATTAAGGAAACTGAAATATTGGTTTGTGGTTTTCCCTTCACCCTCCTTTAAAGTTTTCCCAAATAAAATACACTAAAAAGAAATGGGTATAAAGGGTTTCATTGAAAATCAACAAATGAATAGGATACAAAAATACAGCCTGCAGGCGTTAGGCTATTGTAAGGCAAGCCAGCTGTTGCACAAATAGCACCTAATCGTCCCAGTGCAGGTAACCCAATTGGTTGGCACTTAACTTTCAACTTAACTTAACTTAGAGCCAGTCCCCACACCCTGCGCAACAGGTGAACTGAATAACCCTCTAATCACTCAGCAACTCAACCAAAAAAACACCAGGGAAAAGGGAAACAACAGCAAACACCATAGAATTGGCAGCTGCCACACTCCCTCCCCCATATAATAAACACCGCCTCCAAGGTGTTTTACACACATCCTTTAGACAGTTATTTACCTTTAATACAATATCACAAAAAAAACAAATTCATCCTCATCACTAGTGTCACTGTCCAGAAAAATGCGCATGACCGCCTCTCTCTCCTGAGCCTCCACTTCAACAGAGGTTGGGCGACACTCCTTCAAATCACACACATTAACCACCCTTAGAGCCTTTCCGGTGTCCTCACGCACAATCCTGTAATTCACAGGGCCTACCTGCTCAACAATGCGGTACGGACCAATCCATCGCGGGGCCAGTTTAGCTGTGTAATTTTTGGAAGCCTTGGAGACGGGATGGGCTTTCATCCAGACCCTATCCTTCATTTCATATGTGACATGTCGCCTGTTTTTGTTGTAGGTATGAGCCTGTTTCCTTTTTGCTTGTGCCAGATTGGACTCTACCAGAGCTTGGACATTTTTCAGCGCACGTGGGACCTGAGAAGAGGGCTCAAAAGCTCTGGCAAAAGGTCCCTTCAAAGATCCTCTAAGCAGCAACTCAGCTGGGGAAAAGCCGGTGGCTTCATTGACTGCGGAGTTCAGGGCAAAACGCAACTCCGGTATGAAACAATCCCAACTCTTATGCTTCTCTCCAACATACGAAGCTATCATGCTTTTTAGTGAGCGGTTAATACGCTCAGTCATGTTAGTCTGTGGATGATAGGCAGTTGTGAGTTTATGGACAACCCCCCAGCTATCACACAACTCTTTGAAAACCTCTGATGTGAACTGAGGTCCCCGATCTGATAAGACATGTTTTGGGACACCCCGACGTGTAAAGATGTCCTTCCGCAGATATTTGCTGATTGTGGAAGCAGTAGCATTACGTAAAGGAAACAACTCAACGACTATAATAATCTACAACAAGTAATTGGGTGTTTCCCAGGGAACTACGAGGCAGAGGGCCCATGAGGTCCAAACCAAGCATTTCCCATGGCTCCGTTACCTTTGTCTGCTGGAGCAAGCCAGCAGGCTTCCTGGACTCAGGTTTATATTTCTGACAAATAGTACAAGATCTTACATATTCTGCGACATCTGTCCATATTTTCGGCCAGTATGCAACTTCACGAATCCTTTGCTGGGTCTTATATCGTCCAAAATGACCACTCACAGGGTTATCGTGGTATGCATGCAAGACGACTGGACGAAGTGACTGTGGAACATATACCTGGTATAGGTCACCACGGTCAAGATGTTTGGTTTTCCTGTAAACCGTATCCTCCAAAATGACAAAACCGGAGTCTGCTTCACCGCTAGGTTTGTCATCAGTGAGCAGTGCCTGATATATTTTCTGGATGTCTGGATCACTCCTCTGGGCTTTCCAGACATCCTCATCAGTCAGAGGAAAAGGTACAAACTTCTCATCCCGTGTCAGGGAACGAGTGTACAATGCAAGGGAGGCCGGACCAGTGGCCTGCGACAGAGCATCCGGTGCATTGTTCAACCTACCCTTACGATATTCAATCGTAAAAGAAAATTCCTGCAGACGCAGTGCCCAGCGTATAAGCCTGGAGCTAGCTTTATTGGTGTTAAAGACCCACAACAACGAAGAGTGGTCAGTGACAACAACGAAAGGTTTCCCTTCCAGATAGTGTCTCCATTTCTCCAGACTCCACACCACAGCCAGACATTCCCGTTCTGTCGTGGAGTAATTTTGCTCTGACCTTGTTAGAGAGCGGCTGCCATAAGCGATAACCTCTTCTCTAGAGGAAGTGTTCGATCTGAGCCAAAACTGCTCCTAGACCTGTAGAACTTGCATCGGTGTAGACGACAAATGTGTTACACATATCAGGGTGACCAAGGACAGGAGGAGAGGTCAGATGGTCTTTAAGACATTGAAATGCCTTCTGACACTCCTGACCACTTAAACACGACTCCTCTTTTTCAGCGCATTCAGGGGCTCCGCAATCATTGAAAAGTTAGGGACATAACGGTGGTACCATCCAGCCAGACCCAAAAACCTTTGAACTTCCTTGAGGTTTCTAGGCACAGGGTAGTCACAAAGTGCTTCTGTCTTTGCTGGATCTGCTCGCACTCCCTCCTTGCTCACTACATGACCCAGGAATTTAAGCTCGGGACAACAGAAGTGGCATTTCTTAAGTGAGTAAGAGTGTTCTTAAGAGTGTAAGGCCAGCCTCCTGGAGGCAATCAAACACTCGCTGGACGTCATGAAAGTGATTCTGGACGTCTTTGGAATAGATTATGATGTCATCCAAGTACACCATACAGCACTCTCCTAGGCAGCTCCTCAGCACTTGAGTCATTAGCCTTTGGAAGGTAGTTGGAGCTCCCTTCAAGCCGAAAGGCATAACCCGAAAATGGAATAATCCAAAACATGTGACGAATGCCGTGAGGTGCTGGCTTTCCGGGTCCATTTCTACCTGCCAATAACCACTGTTGAGATCTAAGGTGGTGAACACAGCTGAACCTGCCAGAGATTCAAGTATCTCAGAAATCGTTGGTAGAGGATAGGCATCTCCCTCGCTGCGTTCATTAACACGGCGGAGATCAACACAAAATCAGGGTGTTCCATCTTTTCTAGGCACCACTACAATCGGGGATGCCCAGGGTGAATGGGAAGGTACAATGATACCCTGTTGAAGCATCTCTTCGATCTGCTCCTTAACCATCTTCCGCTTTTGTAGGGGTAATCGATAGGGGCGCTGGGTAACCACAACATCACTGTTTAATTTGATTTTATGTTTCAGCACAGAGGTACGGCCTAAAGTGGTGGTGCAGACCCGCGGGTTGTTTAGCAAGAGTTGGTACAATTTCTCAGCCTCCCTCCCTGTTAAACCACTGTCTGCAACAGCAGTATGGAGCAGACTGGGTAAGTCATCACCTTTAGGAATACAAGCTAGGTTACACCAGTCATCACTAACGGCAGGCAAGAGCGGTAATGTAGGTGGTAAGGTAGTATACAAAGCAACACTGCTCACACTCAGAACACCCCAACAATCACTAGGGCACAGGACAGGCTGGAAAGGGAAAACCCTGGTGGTGTCATCACCAGCAAAAGAGTATACCTTGTCCCGGACGTTGACCTGGAGCCCACTCATGCTCATAAAATCTAAACCAAGAACTAATGGATACACCAACACATCTGCATCCAGTACTGCGGTAGGTACGAACCAACTGTTACCATGCATGCTGAACTCCAGTATTTTACATCCAATAGGATTTGCTTGCTGGCCATTCGCAAGATACATTGGTCCACCCTGCCATGATACAAGGGACTCATTGGGGCCTTTGATCTTATTCCACAGACTCACATGCAATAAAGTGTAAGTAGCACCTGTGTCCACAAGCGCTTTCCCATGACGCTGACGTACCGTGATGGGCACAACCAACTGTTTTAGACTAGTGGGCGGGTGAGATGGAGATCCCACCACACTAGTAGACTTTTGCTTCTGGCGGTTCTTGGCTGCAGGCTGACTAGCAACAGTAGCCATGGAACCTTTTTTACTGGACTCTGAAGTCTGTTTTGACTCTGACTTTTGCTGTCCACTGTATTTTAAGCTACCTGGGAAGACATGAAACTGAGGGCAGAACCCTGGTGCATGCTCACCATGGCAACGCCAACACAAAACCATTTCAGATCTCTTTACATCCTTGTTTTCAGTGACCGCGGATGTAATGGAGGTCATCAAGTTTTGACGGTCAGTAATCAGGGACTCTTGGAACTCAGATTGTGTTTGTTGTGCATTCCACTGAATGGCATTTATGCACTTTGAACCAAAATCCCTTACTTCTGCGAGCAAATGGTTACTTGCTTTCTCCACCACATTTGTTATGAGAGTAGTACACATTTTTAGAGCTTTATCGATGGGTATGCCCTTTGAAATGTTTGACAGCCACTCACGCTGCCAATCCACTGTATTTTCAAACACAAGTTTCATCGACTCTACAGCATTAGCAAAAATGACTAAATCCGAATCTGAGTGTTCCTGGGTGGGAGGAGTTACAGGAACTGGGGATGAAGGCGGAAGTAATAAGCCCTCTAAAGCCACAAGAGGATGAGTGTCCACAGACAATTGTGGTTCTACTGGAGCATCTACCCATCCCTTTTCATCATCATCATCCAGCACGTGCACCTCCTGCCCAACTACAGGCATATCCAAGCTAACATTTAGAGAAAGCTCGGATTCCAATTCCGCAAGCGACGGTTCAAATGCGGTCATTGTAATGTCTGGATCTTCCCAAGACATGATGGATAGTCACTAGTAATTATTTGGACTAATAGTCAAGCTACACTCCACATACACATTTCAGAAATATACACTCAAATACACTTGCTAAATAGATATCAGAAGATGGGACACAAAACTAAATCTCTTTATTGAAAGATTATGCTTTGTGTTACGGTCCCTTCGTGGTTGCCAATTATGTGGCGGTACTGAGTTCCCCAGACTTTAGTTGTTCAGTCAGAAGACTGAAAAACAGTTCCCATCCACATAATAATATAAAATAAAATGCCTTCTTAATAATAATAATGAACAAATGCCTCTTCGCTAATGAACAAATGCCTCTATATCAACAAACAATTAAGGAAACTGAAATATTGGTTTGTGGTTTTCCCTTCACCCTCCTTTAAAGTTTTCCCAAATAAAATACACTAAAAGAAATGGGTATAAAGGGTTTCATTGAAAATCAACAAATGAATAGGATACAAAAATACAGCCTGCAGGCGTTAGGCTATTGTAAGGCAAGCCAGCTGTTGCACAAATAGCACCTAATCGTCCCAGTGCAGGTAACCCAATTGGTTGGCACTTAACTTGTTTCCCCAACTAGGAGTCAACACTCTCAACAAACAAAACACAAAGATCACAGAATCCCAAAAGGGCCCAAAACAGACCAGAGTTTCTGGTAAAGCTGATAATACATGTTGCATGGAGTGAAGGAGAGATCAGAATGACACTGGGTGTGCAATTTCCCTCCTCTTTTAAGCCCTACAGAAAGGGCGTCGTTACCCCCTGATTGGCCAAGAGGGGAATGCACCAAGCTGCTCTCAACTATCATTTAAGAGCCAGTCCCCACACCCTGCGCAACAGGTGAACTGAATAACCCTCTAATCACTCAGCAACTCAACCAAAAAAACACCAGGGAAAAGGGAAACAACAGCAAACACCAGAGAATTGGCAGCTGCCACAAAAGTGATTGACGTGTTTTGTTATTTCAGAGTTCTTTTTGCCATAGGTTTATTTTATCAATAGTTTAATGTAAAATCAATACACGGGCTGGATAAGACCTGGGACCCTTAAAGTAACCCTGTTTATTTCCATTGAATAAGAGAGCATTTATACATTAACCATCATTGTGGCATGTCTTGATAAACCACAGTGAAGGTGTCAATAAATAAATAAGGTCTATGACTCTAAATTAGAAAAGTTCCGATCAGTAAGGAATAGACGTGGTTTTAAATATTAATAACTATTACAGACTGTGGGCTAAAACGCACTAGAAGCCTGATTCGCCTTTACTATAATTCACTACATGTTTACAATCAGGCAGGCAAACTCATTGAAATACACAATAATTAAGATCAGTGTATATTATGTAATAGTAGCATTACAATGTGCCACAGGTCACCAAATTTTGGGCTTTTATAAAAAATATTCTCCGGGATGGCATGCCCCCGGACACCCTTAGCTGGCTACTGTTTCCCACTCGCTGGTTACGCAATATCCTTTTGGAAAGTCCTGATCGGGGGCTCAACAAAATAAAAGCCAGGGTACAGAGAGATCATAAGAATTAAAGGATCAGAGAGGCAATGACCACATTTCTGGAGAAGCAGCAGGTATGACAGGCGAAGCTGAACATACAAAGATGAGGAGCAAGGCAGACTAGCAAATAAGACCCGCTAGCGGGCTCATTTTTAAAGTTGGAGTGAAAATATTGGTATCATATGAAACTGGGCGACCTGGAATCGGGGGGGATGAGGGGCCCAATTTGAAAAGTCTGTCCCCCTGCCCATAATTCCTAATGGCTGACCTGGGTGACAATAGTCGTACAACTATGATGACGATAATATGGCCACTGGCTGCAACAATCCTGATGGTCCGTGAGAGCACTTTAGCAGATGAAATAAGATCTTTAAGCTGTCCCCTACAACCGAGCTTTCCACCAATACTAGTACATCCGAACGGTCCTTTATGTGCTTCTATACTTTTATGACAAAATAAGGACACAGTGAGGCGGGGACTTGAACGTGTTGGCGATACCTTTACTCATTTCCATCACCTCTCCTATAGTACTTAGTCACAGCAGCACACATACACACATTCCACTTCCACTTTCTCTTCACACTAAAAGCTCATTACTACATTGCACTCACCACCAGACAGAATCACACCACCAAAACAGTCTGTTGCACTGGTAAATATCACCCGCTGTTTTATAAGTGGTCTTTTACACGTACAGAATTGTAATTTTGACGACTCTCCGTACAGGCTACTCTTATTTTGAAAGGCTTAAACCAGCGTTTCAGCAGATGCAACGTCACGAGTGTTTGTAGATTTCTTTTTCAACTTAGCGGAATAGTAGGTTCTGGTTAACTTCAACAAACGATTGTCCACCAGAACAACACAGTTTCTAGTGCAGACCGCGCAAAGACACCAATGACTGCGAAGTTCTGCGTAAAAACGCCTGTTTTATACAAGCACCCGTGAGGCTGACGCCGCCAGTTAAACCACAATGTGTGTGTACCGCCGAAATGCTGGCAGCGACACCAGAAACTCGTGTCCACAAGGGCGTTTTTTATCGCGAGGGGACGCCCCGCTTCCCAGCATTGGACGCTTGGTGGGCTATCACTAGAAACAAGGCACTAGGCTCCTGATTGGACGAACGCTTTCCCTCTGTGGGCTGCTGTTCCCAGCTTTCAAAACGGAAACAGTATGGAGGCTCGTTTGGAAACATTCTTCTTGTTTCACGAAAATAGTTCACCGAAATATGTTTCTGAGAACATGTAAGGCGAGAAATAAGCCGTGCAGTTGCTGAATCTGTCTTTATTTTGGATCGACGTTTATTTTAAAAGATTCTCGTGAGTTTCGAGAGGCGGCGAGTTGTGTCGGACGCCCGTGATTTGCATAAAGTAGACTAGCCCTCAACTTTATGCAAATAAGGAGCGGGCGTCTTAACGCTCCGTTTCTCGAATCGCGCCGCCACGGTACCAGAATGCATTGCACGGCTGCTTACATAGACAATGAATGGGAAGCATGGAAAGGACGGAGCCTGTGGACACGTACCATAAAGCGCAAACACTCATTACTGCCAAGCATGTGAAACGGAGTGATATTGTGATTTAACTTTGAAATCATGCGTTCCCCTTCTGTCTCCACTCACAGACACACACAGACACACACAGTCACACACAGTCACACGCACACACACAGCTCCACTGTTGGTCACTTGCGCTCACTCAGCCCCCACCTTTTTTTCCTCTGACTTTAGAATGCGGTCGCGCGCAATGCTCCCTCTTTTATTTTATTTTACTAACTCCTAAATGAAACAAATATGGGGTTTAAGAACAAGCTAATTCAATCTAATTCGACTCAATTATCCTCACTATTTATAATTAGCAATATGTGTAGCTTTATTAGGAGAATATTATTACTGGACAGGGTGCTTTTGTACAAAAACGTCCTGATAAGGTCTTGGCCTTTGATTCCTTTAATTTTCTAGAGACAAGTTCAAATCTGGCCAACCTTCCAGGCTCATGGTAATTATCAGGGAAATTCTTACAAGGAAAACATGCTTTTGTCCTCTCATATATTCTCCTCTATTGGCTGTTTTCTCATTCCCCATCTGTTATATACACTGGCTTAAGAACTGTTCTGTGATAAATTAGTTTTAAGGCATTGAATTATTTTAACAACAGGCAGTTGTCAGATTGTAATTATTATTTACAGTTTATTTGTTTTACATAAAAAGCGGTTTTATACAGCACTATTTACACTATTATGGCCAGTTCACTGTCCCACTGGGTCACAGTGACCACGCGCTTCCCTGTCAACGTTCCTATTAGCCTGTCAACTGCACGTGAGAAATCAGCTCTCTGCCCTTTCAGACCCCCACTTCACGGAAGTACCCCAGCATCTTCTGACACTTCTGAGACTCAGGGCCATCCACAGAGGCCCTGAGTTATTTTGGCCCATCAGTTCCCTGCCCGTTCAGACCCCCACTTCACGGAAGTACAAGTACCCCACTATCTCTACTGAGACACTTCTGAGACTCGGGGCGGTATCCACAGAGGGTCAGCTCCCTGCCCGTTCAGACCCCTACCGTGACTAGGTAGAGCTGTATCTGCAGAGGGTACTAGCTTAAATAGAAACAACGACAACTTTCACAAACATAACAGCTAAACACCATTATCTTTGTACTGTATACGTCCTCTCTACACTTATGCTTAAATGTCCACACTATTTTCATCTGTGTGTCATATACTTCCCTACATGCTTTACCTTTATTCAATTCTCATGCATTATCAATTTTTCCAAATTCAAATCAATTTCAATCTAGGTTCTTTTGGTTATCAATTTTTCCAAATTCACATGCATTATCAATTTTTCCAAATTCAAATCAGTTCCAATCTACCTGGACAGACTTCTCATTCCCAGACACAGGGTCGTCCCTCCAGGCTTTTCATCCTCAAGGTCTTTTCACTCCTTCTGGCTGAATCGCCATTAAATGTTGAAGAAAAAATGCCCCGACCCTGGGCCAGCAAAAGACAGGGCGTCCTCCTTCAGCACTTTCACCATTATAATAATTAAAACTATTGGAGTTCTCAAAAATCAGGTTAAAAAAATTGGTAGAGCTTCATCACAATTCTCTTTCATGTTTGTTACCCTCGGTGGGCAAAATGCCCAAAACTCATTATTTTCTTGCAAACTCAGCGATTACGACTTATTTTGGTCCTACTTCTGACAGATTTCTGACCTTCCCCATCTTGAGCCTGGAGGCAAACCCACCGTTGACGCCAAAACACTTTGTGCACACTCTCAGCCTCGTCTGTAAAGCCTCAACAGTCTCGTCCTCATCACAGCTCGTTGTCCTGTTCCTCCATGCTGGAAATCCCCTGCCATGCTTCACTCCTCTCTAGTGGGCTTTCCCTCATTCTGCATTAGACACACATCATTTTATGACAATTAACATTAGCTTGTGTGAAGGAATAGCTGATACATTTGATTTATACTTTAACCAAAAATATCCTAGTATATGAACATTTTGTGTAAATACACGATATATATTTGTCTTAGGTTATACTTTTATAAAAACAAGCTGAAAGTTTATCCCAACAAAATGTATGTATATATTTATTATTGGAAATCAATAAACAACACAAACCCTCACAGGTACTGCATTTAGCATAAACAAATTTGCTCAAATCATAACATGGCAAACTGCTGCCCAACAGGCAAACAACAGCTTGACCTGACTATGACTTGCCCCAAACTGCATGTGATTATCATGAAGTGGGCATGTCTGTAAAGGGTAGACTAGTGGGTAATCATAGAACCCATTTTCATTCACATATCTGGGGGTCAGAGGTCAAGGGACCCATTTGAAAATGGCCATGCCAGTTTTTCCTCACCAACATAAACAAACCACAGCGGGCTGAAACGAGAAAGTAGAAAACGGTGGAGGGTCCACGTGGATACGACCTACATCTTCCCATTTTGAATCCAAAGTGGTAAACACTACACATCCAGTAAAGTATGGAAACACTTTGGGTTTCACACATTTAAAAAAACACAATACATATCGGCACCCAAGTATCGTGATAGTATCAAATCAGGAGATATGTACTCATTCACATACCGATGGCACAGCCTTTGGGAGCAATTTGGGGTTAAACATCTTGCTTAAGGACACTTTGACATGTGGAGCCGGGGATCGAACAGCCGACCTGCGGATAGTGGGCGAACCACTCTATCTCTGAGCCACAGCTGCCAATGCGCCCTTTAAATAGCAGGAAAATACTGCACCAGACTTAAGACCAAGTTTCTGTTGGTCAATGGCTCAATCGCTTTCTGCTGCCTCTAGATAGCAATGCACCAGCAAAGCACCTGACCATACCTCATTTTAAGACCAACCATCTGTGCCCATGGGTGCACAGATGGGCACAAATACATTTGCAACTTACACAACGTGGGTGTGAAAATGACAACCGCGTCAGTCTGACACTAGCAATGACAGTAGCGCTGTGCGCCACTTTGCGACGGGTGTAAGATAGGGCCCCTTGTGACAACAGTTTGTGGAAATGGAATACATTTCACTAACTGTCTCTAAGTAGCTGTGAAGAACTATAACAGTTTCACAGGGAATTATTTATATACACCAGGCAGCAATCTTAATAAAGGCAAACAGACAGAACCAAGCTGAACTTCTTTTCATTTTGAATCACTCATATCTGTACCTGAGGCACTGCTGGCAACAAAAGCATCACACAGTAGAAATATGATTAAAAAAAAAGCATCTCTATGCAGCAGATGCAGGATTAAATATAATTATCACAACAGATAAAATGCTCTCGTACTTAAGCTCATGTTTTCATGGCCATTGGCCTAAACATGATGACATATGTGGGCTAGGAATAGTTGCAGTGCTCCACAGATTAGAGACAGCCAAAGAAGAGAAACATGCACGGCTAATGTGCGTTTAGTGAGATGTGAATCCATCATTGTTGTCGGAGATAAAAAGAAATAATTGCATTTCACTGACAAAAGAGTTGGCCAAGGAATATTTTAGTCACTTGAGCTTTCCAAGTGCAGCATGCCAGGTTTCTCACAACAGAGGAGTTCATTAATTAAATGAGGTGAAAAAAGACTCCATTCACTAAAGCCTCTAATTAAGGATAACATCCCAGCTGTTTTGTCATGATAATGATGGCAGCCGTCTGTACAACAATCTGCTGATTTATGTGAGCAGGTCCGACTGGTACCTACAACACTTCCACACTTGTTAACGCTGAACAATTCCAGGACACAGGTGAGTGCATACATTATTAAGCAGAGAGTTACAGTTAACTAAACGGTGTGTGTTTACAAAGAGAACATAATCCAAAGACATCTGGCATCCACCTCTATCCACGGCAACACGAACAGTCCTGTTAGAGCCCTCGGCTACACATTCCCCAACACAGCTGTGATGGGTTAAATATTCACTCTCTTCAGGCCAAATGTGGCCTAGTTCAGTTAAAACCCCCAGCTGTGATGCCTAAGGTGAATCACACACACGGGCCCCCCCCTATTATCTCGACAACAAACGAGGGTCAAACAAGGATCACCTGGCCCGGTGCACGATTGGAATACACGATTGTGTGAGAGCTGTCACTGGCTTTATTTCCTCAATTTGTTAATTTACACAATCCATACTGTTGAAGATGTGCCGGGTGGAGGTGACTGGTGAAGATGTGCTGGGTGGAGGTGACTGCTGAAGATGTGCCGGGTGGAGGTGACTGGTGAAGATGTGCTGGGTGGAGGTGACTGCTGAAGATGTGCCGGGTGGAGGTGACTGGTGAAGATGTGCCGGGTGGAGGTGACTGGTGAAGATGTGCTGGGTGGAGGTGACTGGTGAAGATGTGCCGGTTGGAGGTGACTGGTGAAGATGTGCCGGGTGGAGGTGACTGGTGAAGATGTGCCGGGCGACTGGTGAAGATGTGCCGGGTGGAGGCGACTGGTGAAGATGTGCCGGGTGGAGGTGACTGGTGAAGATGTGCCGGGTGGAGGTGACTGGTGAAGATGTGCCGGGCGACTGGTGAAGATGTGCCGGGTGGAGGCGACTGGTGAAGATGTGCCGGGTGGAGGCGACTGGTGAAGATGTGCCGGGTGGAGGTGACTGGTGAAGATGTGCCGGGCGACTGGTGAAGATGTGCCGGGTGGAGGCGACTGTTGAAGATGTGCCGGGTGGAGGCGACTGGTGAAGATGTGCCGGGTGGAGGCGACTGGTGAAGATGTGCGGAGTGGAGGCGACTGGTGAAGATGTGCCGGGTGGAGGTGACTGGTGAAGATGTGCCGGGTGGAGGCGACTGGTGAAGATGTGCCGGGTGGAGGTGACTGGTGAAGATGTGCCGGGTGGAGGTGACTGGTGAAGATGTGCCGGGCGACTGGTGAAGATGTGCCGGGTGGAGGCGACTGGTGAAGATGTGCCGGGTGGAGGTGACTGGTGAAGATGTGCCGGGTGGAGGTGACTGGTGAAGATGTGCCGGGCGACTGGTGAAGATGTGCCGGGTGGAGGCGACTGGTGAAGATGTGCCGGGTGGAGGCGACTGGTGAAGATGTGCCGGGTGGAGGTGACTGGTGAAGATGTGCCGGGTGGAGGTGACTGGTGAAGATGTGCCGGGCGACTGATGAAGATGTGCCGGGTGGAGGCGACTGGTGAAGATGTGCCGGGTGGAGGCGACTGGTGAAGATGTGCCGGGTGGAGGCGACTGGTGAAGATGTGCCGGGTGGAGGCGACTGGTGAAGATGTGCAGAGTGGAGGCGACTGGTGAAGATGTGCCGGGTGGAGGTGACTGGTGAAGATGTGCCGGGCGACTAGTGAAGATGTGCCGGGTGGAGGCGACTGGTGAAGATGTGCCGGGTGGAGGCGACTGGTGAAGATGTGCCGGGTGGAGGTGACTGGTGAAGATGTGCCGGGCGACTGGTGAAGATGTGCCGGGTGGAGGCGACTGGTGAAGATGTGCCGGGTGGAGGTGACTGGTGAAGATGTGCCGGGTGGAGGTGACTGGTGAAGATGTGCCGGGCGACTGGTGAAGATGTGCCGGGTGGAGGCGACTGGTGAAGATGTGCCGGGTGGAGGCGACTGGTGAAGATGTGCCGGGTGGAGGGGACTGGTGAAGATGTGCCGGGTGGAGGTGACTGGTGAAGATGTGCCGGGCGACTGGTGAAGATGTGCCGGGTGGAGGCGACTGGTGAAGATGTGCCGGGTGGAGGCGACTGGTGAAGATGTGCCAGGTGGAGGTGACTGGTGAAGATGTGCCGGGCGACTGGTGAAGATGTGCCGGGTGGAGGCGACTGGTGAAGATGTGCCGGGTGGAGGCGACTGGTGAAGATGTGCCGGGTGGAGGTGACTGGTGAAGATGTGCCGGGTGGAGGTGACTGGTGAAGATGTGCCAGGCGACTGGTGAAGATGTGCCGGGTGGAGGCGACTGGTGAAGATGTGCCGGGTGGAGGCGACTGGTGAAGATGTGCCGGGTGGAGGTGACTGGTGAAGATGTGCCGGGCGACTGGTGAAGATGTGCCGGGTGGAGGCGACTGGTGAAGATGTGCCGGGTGGAGGCGACTGGTGAAGATGTGCCGGGTGGAGGCGACTGGTGAAGATGTGCCGGGTGGAGGTGACTGGTGAAGCAGAGTGTGTGGCGCACCGTGGTGGCGCACTGGAGACAGTCTGACAGTTGCATCTGATAGCTGTTATCATTTTGTCTATATGTATACTTTATCTGTCCCTATCAAATAAACCATAAATAAATTAAGAAGTCATGTCATGTTCACTGCAGCGATTTATCAGACAACAACTTTAAGAAAACGAATATGGTACTGTGATATCTGCACACTATTAGAAGATCTTATTAAAACTATTGGCGCTCTGTTCTGCCATTCTTTAATGCTATTTGATATAATCTTGGATTTCTACAACAGATGATGATGATTTCAACAGCTGCTCCACAGCTGACTGCGAGTGTCAGTAGTCCGGCCCTCTCCTCTGAGCTCCGGTGGTGGAGGGACCGTGATGGTGAGACAGCGCTTATGAGATATTGAGCGAAATTTGAGTTGGCTGATATCTACATTTGTAAGGTGCTTATGGAATAGTTATGGCTCACTAGCACAAATAACACTGCTGTTTTAAATGTTTATGATAAAGTAGATATAAGTATGAAGTGAAATTAAATGTGTAAGAGACATCATTATAGGTATAATGACATTTAATGTCTACAGTCTGACTTCAATTCACCACCTCACCATCTGCGTTTCCAGTTCCCCCTACCTCGGTGCCTCCATAATGTGCGTACGCACGGGTCAAAGTTTCCGTACCGGTGCGCAAATTCTCCCGTCAAGCTTGTTTTTATAGATCACAACTGTTGCGCGGGAAGTGGCGTACGCACATTTCAGGCCCCGTTTTGTGCGTACGCAACGGTTATAAATGAGACCCCTGGCGACGCTGAGATAGAAGAGCGTAGGCCAATGTGCTGGGGCTGAGACCCAATTTAACCCGTGTACTCCTCTTCCTCTACCGCAACTCTTCTTCCTTTGCCAACCCCTTCTCTATCTCCAACTTAAAGAAAAACCCATTCCAGTCACATCACCTTATTTCCCTATGACAGAGTCACAAAAAGAAGGGGTGGGGGATCACGTAATTAGTCCTACACTTCTGTCCTAAAATTCTGGTTTTGTCATGGTTTTGGTGTAAAATATTTACATGTGTTGTTGATATACAAGAACCATATGACACCTGTCATAACGGCTGGCCCAATTATTGTTTTATGTAAACCCCTCTGTTCCATTTTCTAAAGTCCAACATCAGTTGACGCTCCAGAAAAGCAGCATATCTGTCAGAATCCCACAACTTGCACATCCCTCTACAGCACCCTGACTGTCTCTCTGGTCTCATGATGACACATTGTTCTGTTGTCGCAACGTTGCAGTGGACAAAGGGAAACTTATTATAGAGGACTTCTATGACCCACAGCCCTGGCTTTATAGATATATATATATATTAATAAGACGTTCCCTGGTGAGCCACAGCTACAGAGATCACCTCGTCAGCTGAGGAACATGTGAAGTAACACACAAAAGACTCCAAGGCAGGCCTCCAAATTCATTTCTTGTGTGGCCTGTTTTTGTGCTGCACCATGATGTGTGATGAGGGTGTCATACGACCCGTATTACACAGGATTCACACATAGCAGAATTGTTTTTGTCTTTACACCACCTTGATGAAAGCTGTACACAGATCTAGATTAGGACCTAATTATACTCCCTACTGGAGTGATAATTGAAGTGAGAATATAGAGCAGATTGGAGAGGATCTGCAGAGGGATCAGGAGTATAGAGAGTGTGCTTTGGGCTTTACTTCACATTCAGCTCTATTTAAGGTTCTATTTAATGTTTTATTATGCTTTATGTAAAGCGGTTTGAATTGCCTTGCTGTTGAAATGTGCTATAACTTGCCTTGCCTGTTAAATATATATATATATATATATATATATATATATATATATATATACTGTATAAACATTGCAGACTAAACACATTGTTATTGTGTAACTTATTTCAGACTGAACATTTCTTTTTTAGTGTTTATGTTCATGCCTGCGAGGCTATAATTTATCCACACACACATCTCACCAAGTCAACTCATTTGTACAGTTTCAGATAAAGTGATGGATTACAGGCTCCTATACGAGTTTAGAAAATGATCCAGCGTTCTACGCTCACAAAATCCTTTCGCTGCTTACAGTATCATCTCAAAAATGTCTTTGTTGGTTCCTGACATGCTGGAAAATACAAGCTTTTCTTTTTTCATCTCTGGATTGTCTTGTTCAAATCAGTGATT
Source organism: Sebastes fasciatus (assembly GCF_043250625.1). NCBI lineage: Eukaryota > Metazoa > Chordata > Actinopteri > Perciformes > Sebastidae > Sebastes > Sebastes fasciatus. The sequence goes on from NC_133809.1 coordinate 32,822,567, forward strand.
TTCTATGTTTGCATGTTTTAATCAGTATTTTTTTTATTCTTTTATCGAACATTATTTTGTTGCTGCAGTTCGTCTGTGGAGATTAATGAAGTTGTATCGTGTCAGGTCTGGCCTCAGTGTTACGTCTTTAGCTCCTGCCACTCCTGCCACTGTAAAGTTGTTAGAGTGCATCTCTCCCAAGGCTTTAGGCCAATCATATCTGGTTTCTATAGAAACTACTGGCTGTTACTGTAAAGGAAGGAGAGTATAAAAGACAGAAGTCAAGGTTAATCAAGTGGAGAAACCTCCAACAGTCCTCAAACAGATCACATCTATTATTCCAGAATGAAAGTTCAGTTGAGACGAATAAATTCTAATTATTATTATTATTAATAAAAATAATAATAATAATACATTATTTATATATACATGTATATATAAACTGGAAAAAACAAAGTTTGGAAACTTGTGTTTGGTCGATTATTTCTCTGTTGTTAGAATGCTAATGGGCATTGTATTTTACATCGTTGGAAAGCCTGTGTATTTACCTTCGCAATGATGTCCAACTTGTAAGGATCATGGATTTGTGGGATGAGCAGCACAGCTGATTATGTGGGGAGTGCCCAAGAAAAATTTGCCAAAATGCTCCGTCAATGGTAAACAGTGTATTCTCCTGTTGGTGTTGACTCTTGTTTTGAGTTGTTTGGTGGATTGGATGATTGAACTCTCTATCAGTAACAAGGAACAAACAAGACATATTGGCTATTGTACACTTTATTCATTTAATACACCGTCAGGAGCCTCAGTAGCGGTGGAAGATCCATACGTAGTCACAACAGCCTGGCACCTCCTCCTCATGCTGGTCACCAACCTGGTCACACGTTGCTGTGGGATGGCGTTCCATTCCTCAACCAGGATTCGTTGCAGGTCAGCCAACGAGGTTGTGTCGGTCACTCTAACACGTACAGCACGCCCAAGCTGATCCTACAAATGTTGAATTGGGTTGAGGTCTGGACTCTTGGCAGGCCGTTCCATTCTCTCTACTCCCACATTGTGGAGGTAGTCTGTGATAACCCTGGCTTTGTGGGGGTGAGCGTTGTTTCTTGGAGGATGAAGTTAGGTGCCAGATTGTGGAGATATGGGATCGCCACTGGCTGCAGAATCTCATCCCGATATCTCCCTGCATTGAGATGGCCTTCAATGATGACAAGCCTTGTTTTGCCAGTGAGGGAGATGCTGCCCCACACCATGACACTGACCCACCAAAAGCTGTTACTCCATCGGTTCAACAATCAGCATAGCGTTCTCCACGTCGTCTCCATACTTTGACCCTGCCATCCAACTTTCGCAGACAGAACCTGGACTCATCACTGAACATGACATTCCCCCACATGTTCAGGTTCCATTGTCTGTGTTGTCGACACCAGCGCAAACGGGCCTGACGGTGAAGGGCAGTCATTGCAGGCTTCCTGGTAGCCTTATGAGAATACACTGTTTACCATTGGCAGAGCATTTTGGAACATTTTTCTTGGGCGCTACCCACATAATCAGCTGTGTTGCTCATCCCACAAATGCATGATCCTTACAAGTTGGACATCATTGTGAAGGTAAATAAACAGGCTTTCCAACGATGTAAAATACAATGACCATTAGCATTGTAACAACAGAGAAATAATCGACCAAACACAAGTTTCCGAACTTTGTTTTTCCAGTATATATACAGTACATATATACTATAGGGTACGGTCTAAGACCTGCTCTCTATATAAAGCGTCTCGAGACAACTTAATAAATTGTATTGAATTTAATATAAATTAATAATTAATTAATTTGGGAATGAATGACAAGAAACGACTGAGAACTAACACTAAATAGGGTCACTTACAGGAGGATGGCGTGCAAACGGTTTTAACAAAAGTGACTTATTGGCACAGAACCTGATCCTAGATGTAAACACAAAACGGGACACAAAATTGATTCACCTATGTATCGCGATGTGTGTTTTTTTTATTATTCATTGTTTTAATGCCAGAATCTATATATTTGCTTCATTTGAGTCTCTCAGGAGGTAGAAGGAAGTTACCTTTTTTATTATTGTAGTTTGAGTATCATGACCTCATATCCGTTCCGTATCCGTCAACCAGCCGGCCGCGGAGCCGGACTAATGCCAGATACACACAATCAAGCTGATTGTGTGTATCTGGCATTAGTCTTTTTTTATTAACTCAACTTTCTTTAATGAACTCTGCAGTTTCGTCAACATAAATACATGTAAAGTTAGGTGCAGACTAAGGACTGAGCACTGCAGCGCTCGCTGTGTGTGTGTTTTTTTTTTTTTTTAAAGTTATTTTTTTGGGGGCATTTTCCATTTTATTGAGAGGACAGTGGATAGAGTCTTGGAAAGGGGGGAGAGAGAGAGTGGATGCGGAAAGGGCCACAGGCCGGATTTGAACCCGGGCTGCCGCGGTCAGGACCAAGCCTTGTTACATGGGCGCCCGCTCTACCAACTGAGCTAACCCAGGCGCCCGCTGTGTGTGTGTTTGAGTAAGAGTGAGTGACAGAGTGAGGGGAAGAGATGGTGCAAGATGGATTATTACACGCAATGTTTCTGTAAGTTATAAATAGGTTACTCGGAACACCGCTTTTCTGCTCAAAATTAGCTTGTATGTGGATTTGAAAGTTCAGTTCAGCCGATGTGACCCCTCCCTAACCGTGACAAAGTACAAAAAGCAGAACACTGTCTGACTGTAACCCCTGTTTGGGCCTCTCACACAAAGCTGCTAGTAGCGTTAACATTAGCAAGCCTGATAAATACCATCGTAAAACAACATTGTACATTATTGAGATTTATTCTTCTTCAGTGGCAGTAAACACAACACATGGGCCCGCCAAATCCTGTGTTATATTCGGAGCTTCACCAGATATTTAGGGCTGACAGACAGTAACGTTAACGTGACAAGCAGCAGGGCTCCGGCTATGTACTGACACTCCCCCGCAGACAAGAGAGCCTCTTGTAGTGAGGCTCCACCAGACTCCCTCTCTCTCCAGCAGAGAAGAGGAGAGGAGAGTCTGACAGAAGCTTCTCACAGCTGGTTAGCTCTGACTACCAGCTCTACGTCGCTGTCCATGCTACACCGAACGGTGGTCAGTCAGTCTCCCCCGAGTCCCTCCGCATCAGACAGTACATAGCCCCGAGGCCACACCTCCTACAGCTCCCCTGCTCCTCTGTTGAAGTCTTTCAATATGCTGGGAGGGTTCTAGCAGAATCTGAGTTACTCTTTAAGTGCAATGTGAATCTATACAAAGGGGCAGAGAGGCAACGGGTCTGCAGTCAGAAGAGGCTGGTCCATAGAGGCAGAGAAGGCTGCTCCTCCTTTATTTTTGAGAGGCAAGTGGGAGATGAAAATATTTTAAAAAAAAGAGTCTTAAAAATATCATTAATAACATATTTTCACATGGAAAAAATCCATTATTGAATTTCTGATTTAAATGCTTCAACAGCAACACCTGCAGAGGAGGACGGGGTCCAGCTGTCACCTCACACTGCCTTTGTCTTGGTCGACAAGGTTTACTTGAACACACCGCAAAGACTACAGCCGACGGCCAGTTAGCACGAACATTCTGCGCCTGCGTGAGAGGAAATAACTCTCCACACAAGCAGGCTGCGGTCTGTATTCATCATTCAAAAAGGGAAACAGGAAGACCGAGGACGGCGGATATACAAGCCGTTATTATGATACGTACATGAAACAAAGCGGCGTCTGCCGACCATTTTCACACAACTCTCACTCACCACTTTGCTTCATTCCAGATGTTCATGTCGCTGTGAAAATATCCGTGTGTTGGAATGATCAGATGAGATGAAGATGAAACATGAGGAGAGACTTCTGTATGTGTTCTCTCAACTTTACTCGTTCGCTTGCTTTCCTCATTTCCGTTTCTCTTCTCGTGCACTGAATGGTTAAAGCTGAACAGCCAATCAGAGTGATTTCTCTCATCGACAAGCTCCACCGCTGATTCAACATGCTGAATCGGCCTCCAACACCGGCAGACTAGAGCCGACGGTGCGGGACACACCGTAAAAACTAGGTCGGCAGACGCTCACCGACGGCCCAAAACTGTCCGAAGACCGACCTTCGCCTTGATGTGTCAGAACCTTTAGGGGCGGGACCTCTTTAATGTATTTAATTTTGGCCAAAACACTTAAAATGATGGTCCAAGGGAGGACATCCTCACTTGGCTTGTTACCAATCAACAATCAGAATACAATATGGACATTGTGTTGGTCCAATGATGTATTCAAAATGTCATCTTCAGTTCTCTCTCACTGTAAGTACATGTGTGAGGAACTGGCTGTAAAGCGATAGATGACATAATGTTTCAAACACTAAAAAAATTTAATTTTATTTAGGGATTTTCATCAGTCCAAATTCTCTTTTTTCAGATTTACGTTTCCTGTTTTTTTATCGAGCATCAGCTACTTGTGTTAGCCAACGCTACAGTTAGCTTGTTGTATTAGCCCTGAAGGAAAGTTAAAGGTCCAGTGTGTTCTGGTGGTATCTATCAGTGAGGTGAGGAGACTGCAACCAACTGAAGCCTCTCTCTCCTCAAGCGTGTTGGAGAGCTACGGTGGCCGACGCGAGAACACAAATGGCCCTCTCTAGAACCAGTTGGAGCAGAGCCAGTGCGTAGAGTGTGTGTGCACGTGGGAAGTGAGTGGTGAAGCATGAGAGAGTGAGAGCGGTGGCAACGGCAGCAGCGAGTAACGTTATCGACTCCGGCCCAAGCAGGAAAAGTTAACAGAGTTTGGTTTGTCCATTCTGGGCTACTGTAGAAACATGGCAGTGCAACATGGCGGACTCTGTGAAGAAGACCCGCTCCCTATGGAGATATAAAAGTGTCATTCTAAGGTAACGAAAACAATGATTCTTATTATCAGGTGATTATACACTAAAGGAAAAATACTTATTGATATTATGTTCAATTTCTGCCATTAGATCTCCCGATCTGTTACACACTGGTCCTTTAAGCAAGAAAGGATTTGGACTGGATGTAGGACTCTGCTCTGCTGGCGCTACCTCAGAACATCTCTGGAGAAGGCCTTTGTAGAGTGGGATTTTTATGTAAGTTTTGAATCACTGTGATGAAGTATCTTGAATTGTACTTGTATTTGTATATGGTGAGCTTGTTAGCAAACAGTTTCTTATTTAAACATTAAACAAACACAACACGCAGTTATGGAGCAACATTATTATTCATTTGAAGTGGTGTTTGTGTCCACCTGGTGAATGGAAGTCCAATGTTTTCAACTCCACCACCTCCTCAGAAAAAAATGCTTAACTATGTACCATGGCCTTTTAGAAATGTAACGTAATGCAAAGCTGAAAATATGAAACTTTGTTTACTTTGAAGATTAATAAATGCTGCCATGGGGGGGGGGTCACATCAGATAACCACAGCTCAGAAAACTGCTTGAGAAACCTCAAGGGCAGCTCATTTTCCTACATATAACCTCTTTTTATCTCTGAAACACAACATGTGTCCAATATAATGAATGGCCATCAATAAGTATAGCAGAGTCCTGTTTTTTGTAATACCATGTAGAAGCCTCCACCACAGCTGTAGAACCTTTAGTTGGTACACTTGTGTGTGTTGTTTCTAACAGAATGTCTTTATGACCAACATTAAATGTTATACTAATCACATCTTGAATGACTTTCCATCCACAAATTCCATTCTTTTGACATTTAGGAAGCCAGCTAGTTCTGATGGAGCTGCAACAATGTTTTATGTTTTGTGACTTATAGAACGCGTTAATGTTTGTCGAGAGCGTCAACTGGCTTACCCATAGATGCAGGAGATGTCAATGACCACATCGATCATGTCACAACACAGTTCATATGTCTGCATATCCACTGGACTGCTGTCTGTGGCGATGTAAATCTTACTGACCACATCGAATAGGAAGGCCTTCTCAATACCGGAGTTCTGAAAACAGGCAGAGAGAAAGAAGAGCACCACTACTCATTCATATTAACACAACTGAGCTCTAGTGACCATTAAGAGCTTCAAGTAACTAAGATTACATGCAGGGAGTGTACTATCCTCACACAAACCATGTGCTTTACAATCAGTTTCACCAACTTCACAGACTGCTCTTTGATACACACATTTATAGTGGTGCAGCTAAGCTGAAATATTCATAACAACTGTGCATTTTGTGATAAAAGCAACACATAGGACACAGATGTAGGTTTTTATGTTATGAAAAGATATACAGTAGATATCGGGGCGCTGCTAATTTGGGGCCTGAGGACCGTGGCAGCCAAATACCCACCTCTTCACCAAGGCCTATGGCCTCTAGCTTCTGTTACAGTTGTTGTGTTTATTTATGTCTTTGTTAAGCGTCCTTGGGTTTCATGAAAGGCGCTATATAAATCCAAGCTATTATTATTATTATTATAAATAGGCGTTTAATATTCCAAAATGTTGCAGAAATCAGATTTTATGAGTCTTCGTGATTTCCAAGGTGTGTTCAAGCTGATTAGATCAGATGTCAGAAGATCACAGACATGTTTTTTTCCCTCTTTATTTTTTAAGGGTGCTTTTTAAAGCTTTTAACCTGAGAAAACATGAAAACCAAATGAAAGGAGCATGATCACTTCAGGGTCAAAGTTCACCCCCTTATCTTCATGATAGAATAACAAACAATACACCGTTAGAACGGCAAGATCTTCAGCTTTCCATCGGTGCGTTTCTCTTGTCATTAGCAGTACAATTTGACAGAGATATTGCTGGATAAAGTTCGGGATTACCGGTAACTTCTAGTCACAGGTCACATGACAACTGTTTAGTTTGGGGAGGCGCTTCAGGTTCATACGACAATGTTTTATTTTTGCAACGACCTTCATATCTGAGCAAGGGAGCTGATATTTGTTTGATCTCTAACCTGTGACCAAGCCCACTTGGTTGAACCTACAGTTTAAGGAAACTAAGATCAGTCTCCTGTGGGAATATCTCACAGGTTTTTTTTTTCTTTACTGTTATTGTTTTGCTTTCTGCCTAAATTGATATGAATCCTCTTGTATCACATATGTATCATCCACATTTCTGCATAATTAATATGAAAAGTTGAATAAAACATTTAAATGACAAAAAAAGAGACTCACAAGCTAATCCGCCAGAAGAAGAAATGAATGGCAATAAAACAAATTTGCGTTAACGCATTATTATCACGTTAACTTTGACAGCCCTACATAAATACATCCTCTATAAAATGTATAGTCTGTTTTTGAATGAATGGCATCAGCAGAGGTTTGTATATATTGTATTCAGTATGACATGCATAATATAAAGGTGTCTCTCTTTGACAATTCAGCTATGAGTTGGAATCAGTGAGATTTTGCAAAACTCAGAACAACAGACCCACAGTACAGAGGGCATCTTGGTGGTGTGGTGGCCAAAGGCATGTACTAGTCAGTGATGTCAGAGGGCACATCTAGTTTATATGCTTTGGTTTTCTCATTTATGAATGCTTTTTTGCAGCATGCACATGAAAATCAGTGGTGGCATTGGATGCAATGCAACCAGTATATCTGTTGTGTATCGCTGCCACCAAGTGAGTGGATTGTATAGAAGAACTTCGTTATTAAAATGTGGGGGGAAATACAGCAGCGTACTGGTGTGAGGTTTCCAGTAGATTTGAATAAATGATTTCTTTGTTTTCAGATAGATTCAGTTCATCGGTTGGATTACTCACAGATATGAAGATGTTGAGCAGGTTCTCCAGCGTGGGCAGCTGTGGAATAAGCTTCTGGACCACTTTACTGAAAGCCTCGAATATGGAGTGATGGTATATACTGGTTAAATAGAAGCTGCAGATATCAGGGAGAAAAACTGGAGTCACAATACATTTCACTAACAAAATACTTCACAATAGCTTTGTACAGATTTGGACAGAAAACAACAGAACAGTCACCAATTAAAAGATTTAGCATTTCACACACAGTTCTAGATCATATTACAGTTCCAACATTACAATTCCTGTAGAAAATGTAAGGAGAAGCATATTGAGTAGATATAGTCGGACAGAAATCATCCTGTTTTCTGCTGGATATCATTTGAAAATGTTCGGTACTAGTTCAGATATCATACCAAACTTTCAGTACTGATACCAACACAATACTTTTCGTGAAACCTTACTTTGAGGAATATAGACATATTTTTCTACATTGATGTTTTAAAAAAAAAATCTCAAATGTTAAATACCGTCTCTCTAAGCACAAGCAGCTGGTCAAGAACTTTGTCTAAAGACTTAGGCTAACCCAATTAAACACTCATTCTACCACCTACAACCATACCAAATACCATCCTCAAATTTAACAATTTAAAGTTTCTTTGAATATGTATCAGATACTTTTCCAAATAGTCACTTTTTGAAATCCCCATGAACCACTCTTCACATTGGCATGAATTAGATCCACCTCACAGAACCTATTTAAAAAGAAAATACGTCACTTTTAAAGCTGGTTCGCCAGTTACTCCCATTATTTCCTTCATCCATAACAGTGGTGAAGAACACTAGAGGCAAAAGCCAGGAGTTGAGTTTTCATTCAAGCTAAATTATGACTGGTGGGCGATTGGACGAATATATCGACTATCGGCAATGCTTTTTTCGGGCAATTTTTTTCATTTTATTTTGCTAATTTAATGGTCTGCCTCCGAAGAACAAGTGAGAGCTGCTGCATAGCAGACAGCTGGTACAGCGCTTAAATGAAGTGTGGAGATAAAGAGAGACAGCGGGGGGGGAAACAGCGTGTAGAGCCGTCATATTTTCACATCTAACTCTATGAATTAAGGGTTTATTTTGACAAAACCACAGTTGGTAAATATATAGGTGGCCGGTTGGAAAATTTTAACATGTCACCCAACCTTAGTTTGTTAACTTCATGCCAAATTAATCAGAGCAACTTAACGTAACGTATTGTAACGTATCGCAACGTATCGCATCGCAACGTATCGCATCGCAACGCATCGCATCGCAACACATCGCATCGCAACGCATCGCATCGCATCGCAACGCATCGGTAACTGGTACCGTTGACGTTATCTTCACTTCACCTGTGTGTCTTCTGCTCCGCTCCGTGTGTGTGGAGGGGCTAAACCACGTACTTGTTGAAACAGCAGCAGAGGATATTAATGAGCACTCTGCTTGTATTACAGTATCTATTCAATCCATACAAACTGTGAAACCAAAAACAGGTAAAGGTAAAGGTAAAGCCCACCTCAGGTGTATTTGTTCCAGGCCTGCATCTGCGAGGTCATCGTTGGCTCGTTTGTGAATGTCCCTCTGCTTCTCGATCTTGTGGTCGTCTGACAGGCCGTCCACTTTGTGAATGAACACCTCGAAGTTGATTTCCGGGTTGACTTTGTAGGCCCTGGTCACTGTGAGATGCAGTCTACTCAGAGCCTCCACATAGTCATCCTATCATGATGAAGAGGAATGATTCACAGCTTACCTTACCTACTTAATACCACATGCTGTTAAGTTATTGGTTTGAAACTACAAACGTTTTCCTGGGTTCTTCAGTCCCAGCTGATAAGGAACAAGACATGTCAATACAGACATGTTGAAGATATGTTTAAGGTCATTTAGAAACAGTGACACTTTGGAATTCAAGTTAACATGGAAATTTTTGTGCACTGCTTGAGAGCTTGGTAGCAAGACCACCTCCATCTTTTAGTCTAAGCAACAAGAATGCCATTGGTCCTTGACATGGTTGTTTCTGTGAAGGGCATCCTCATCTGTAGGGATGGGTATTAAGAATGGCTGTCAAAGTTACCCTGATAACAACGTGTTAGTGCAAATTTGTTTTAACGCCACTAGTTTCTTAAATGCATTAACGCAACTTGTGATTTTTAGGTTGTAGCGGGCTCAGTTTTAAAGCTAGAGTGAAGATACTGATATCATATGAAACAAGAAAATCTGATGAATCCATCGGTACCAACTGCTGCTTTTCCTACACGTATTAGATTTGCTAAGTCATTTTGCTTCTACATTTAGCCTTTCCGTGACAAAATACTTTTTATAATACTTCTTTTCATTGCCCATTAAAATGTCAAATACTTTGTAATTGAGTCCATTTATTCATAGATTTATAAATTAATTTGTAAACACATTTATTAATGCCTATTTTTATTGTACAATTAGTTATTATTAATTAAATGCATTATTACTATTTCTGTGACCGTTGTGGTCCTCCATATTCTTCTTTAATGTAAAGTAATCCAACCAATAAAAATGGTTCAAAGTCCTCCCTTCAAAATGCAAAAATATAAGCCAGGAAAAAGCAATGCGTAGAAAAACAAATAAATATCCAAAAAGAAACCAACCTCACCCGACATCCAGCACCTCTAAAGCTCACTAAATTATATTTTTCATTAGTTTAATCCATACAAAAAGAAGGGTAAAAATAACACGGTTGGATTTTATCGGGGGCTATGTGCCAGACCATTTCCTGGAGTCTATGTCCTGGTCACTGTACCAGAAAAGACTCTACAACAATGATACTCAACTTACGGCCCGATACAGTGACCATTTTCTAATTTACGATGAAAATAAACTGATTCACATTTTTTTGTACTTTTAATGTAAATAAGGTACCAGAGTGCATAAAAAACATCAAAATAGACTAATAGAGATTGTTTAACAAAAAAAGGTGACTGGGGAGGATCCCCCGCATCCCCTAGCCTGGTGTCATTTTATAAAAGTGGGGCAATACAAGTTGAGTATTCCTACTCTAGGAAGTGATGAATAAGGTTCAAATGCTAACAGCAGCACCGCCTGCTGCAGGAGAATAGAAAACTCAGGAGGGGTGATCCAGATGTTTTGACTTCACTTTTAAGGAGCTGTCATGCCGCTGCATGTGCGCCCTATAGCGGCAGCCTCGGATAAACTTTACTGAATGTTGCGGCTGCAGTCCACAGAGTAAACTCGCACTGAATTTTGGTGAAGAAGAACCTTATTACCACCACTAAGGCTGAAGGCCTAGGAAGGAAGTTATGTTTTCACCGCCGTTGATTTGTTTGTGTGTTTGTTTGTTGGTTTGTCCGTTTGGAGGAATACTCCAAAAGTCTGCGTTGGATTTGAATGACATTTTTTGGAGGGGTGGGGTGTGGCGATCCGGATCATGATCTGGCTTTGGGATTTTTTTTAATAACTTCACTCAGCCTGTGCATTAACACCACAGGCTTTAAGACATGCACAGTGTAACTGATGAAACTTGCCTTGGCGGAGGTCTGCGCTCTCCGATTGCACTTCTAGTTTTAAGTCTTATTTTGATACAAAGATTTGTTATGTAGCAGGAATGTAGCACAAAGTGAAAGCAGTGCTCTGTTGATTTAATTTGAGGTAAAAAGTTTAGGTACAATTTATTTTTATATTTTGCTTCTAGGAGATGCACTGTGAATAAGGACCAGTCTTATTTTGCTACATTAAGTAGAATGTAGCACAACATGGAAGTGAAAACTGTTTATTTAAATTTGAAAGTGTAATACAAATATTTTGTCCCAGAAATCGATGAATAATCATGATAAATAATCATAATCTCAATATGGATCCAAATAATGGTGATTATCATTTTGGCCATAATCGTGCAGCCCTAATCCCTACTCATCTGTCAGCTCCCCCCTCCTGGTCTTCCACCTGCCATGGATGCTAACATGAGCATCGATCTCTGGTTGTCACCCGGTTCACCTCACTGTATACACTGCTGATTTATTACTTTTGTGATAACAATGTCACTTGAATAGGGTCAACATTATAAAGGACTATTTTTTTTTCTTATGGATTTGTGGACTGACCTGTGAGTCGATGACAAAGATTAGCGCTCCGGTGCCTCGGAAGATCATTTCGTAGTCAAAGGTGGGGTCGAAGAAGTCGATCTGGCCGGGGAAGTCCCAGATCTGGAAGCTGACGAAGGAGCTGCTGGAGACGTCCTCTCTGCAGATCTTATTGGTGCTCTCCAGGAACAGGGTCTCATTAGGTGACATTTTATGGAAAACCACCTTCTGGATGGAGGACTTCCCACTCCTCCTCAGGCCCATCAACAGGATACGAGGTTTGACCTCTCCATTCAGAGAATCACTGAAGCCCAACACTACACAAAAAGAGCAGAGGCACTACGTTAGGTCTAAATTAGGCAACCACCCATAACAACAACACATGTTTAAAAACTAACTTAAATTGATAGCCAACAGATGGGTATTGTTGTGCTGGGCAGCTTTTAGGTTTGAGTTTGTGTGACTGTGGAGCAGGGGGTTGCTAAAAAAAGAGCATCCAAGCAAATATTTAAAGATGAAGTTTAATATTCAACACTTTTGCTAAAAAAATATCTACATCATGTAGCTCTAAATATTCCCAGCACAGTCGCAGAGCAGTTTCAGAAATAGTCACAAAATTGAATGTATTGATTTGTGTATACAGACAGAAATTTCCCTTTTCTTCCCCTGATGATCAGCACGACATTTTTGACCAGTTTGTATGAAATCCACGTAATTGTGAACCCGGAAGTATGATGTGCAGGGAACGCTGCGCAGGGAGGAGGTCGGGGTGCATCACATGTTGCTGGACATTCATAGGAAAACAAACAAAAAGTACGTTGTTGTAAGTCGTTCTGAGTGTCACGAAAAAAAGGGAAATTCTATGAACACGAATCAAATTGATTAAATTCTTTGACTAGTTCACAAACTGTCGTGAGACTGTGTTGATATTCCACATATACAGTAGTACTAAAAACTAGTGTACCAAAATACTCTTCCCCCTACAAATGAACATGGATGGAGTGCATTGGAGTTTCCTATCCCCCAAGCAGATGTACTAGTACTACAGTAAGACAAATGTGTGTGTGTGTGTGTGTGTGTGTGTGTCACATTCTTGCTTTGACACGGTGTCCTTGAATGCTCCATGTTGAGGAATGTCAAGTCCATTCTAACAAAAAGACTTTCTGCTGTAAAAGACTGAGGAGGTCACTCACATACTCTGTAAGCCATCAAATGATGAACCTTCAGTCAACGTACAGTGAACAAGTCAATAACTCAGTGTTTGGTAAAACAATAGCTCCCATTGTGTCTCAACTCCAGCTGACTCCCTCTCAATACAAGTACACTATTCTCATTGTATTCCAGTGTGGACATAAAGAACTGCAGATTTGAAGGCCCTTGAGTTTACAGCTATTTAAATACACATATGATAAAAAGCCACTCATGTCAATGCACCCCTCTCTGCCACTTCCTGACTGGAAGTCAGGTTGACTGCTTTGGGCGCGCCCATCTGCACCTCTGAAGCAGTCAACCTAGGGGGAAGTCTATGGCTGTGACAGAAAATGTCTGTAACTTTCCGACACCAACAATCCAACATTCACACTTTATGCAGCGATGTGTCTCATGAGAGGACGTGAACAAGTAAGCAGGATTTGAACTTTCTGCTTAAGCCCCCTTTTTTCATTCTTGACACACTTTTTTCTGTCACTTTTAGTATGTTTAAATGAGTGCAACACTTTGACTGTAAAGACTGTCTGACAATATGCAGTGTTATGCCCATATTTAAACAATATCACGTTTTACCCCTCTCATTTAAAGTAGGTCTATCACCTCACCTTTGAGTGTGGCTGTTTGATACTATTAACCAGTGACTCAAAGTGGGGTCCGGGGACCATTTGCGCCAATAAAATAAGCATATTGTGTCCATTACTCCCACCCATGTTAGCTTTGGGCCAATAGAAACTCTGATATGATTGTGACACATCAGGTCAATCTGTCATGAATCAGTCACTTCACTCAGGGTGCAACGAGCGTGTGTTTCTGTTTATCACTATCAAACAGGTCTGAGGTATCTAGGTTGAAAGTTTTAGAATACAAATTGTTCCCACTGGCATTAAGAGTACTAATGGTTGTAAGCATATGCTTAATCTGTGTTACGATTACATGTATGAGGGGGTCCTTGGAAAATGTTCTCCCCTCTAAGGTTGTCCCTGGCCTCAAAAATCGAGAACAACTGCTATAAGCACTCTTGATTACCGCCATGTTCCGACAACATGTCAACCTAACATTCAGTCACATCTGGAATTGGTCCAGTAAAATCACAGTCTGACCTGCCACTAACACCCCAACTGAAGCTACTGGGGGTTAAGGGCCCTGCTCAGTGGTGGCACCAAACCGGCAACCCACTTCTCTAACCTTCGGGCCACCACTGCTGATACTCTGTCTCACAGAAAGCCAAGCCAGCACCAGCTTCTGTACACAGTCCCAATGACTTACTGGAAAATTGTTCACCCTGCTCAAAAAGATACAGATGCACCAATAGTCATCTGAAAGGGCTGTCAGTCCATTCGAATAGTTAATCACAATTAATCGCATGATTGTCCATAGTTAATCGCGATTAATTGGAAATAAATTGCACATTTTTTATCTGTTCAAAATGTACCTTAAAAGGAGATTTGTCAATTATTGAATACTCTTATCAACATGGGAGTGTGCAAATATGCTTGCTTTCTCAATTTTCAAAACTGAAATTTGAGTTCCTGTTTAAGTTTTGACCAAATTGTTGCTGAATCAAAAAGGCTTACAGTTGCTGGTGTACAATTTATTATTTTAATAATAAATAACTTCAGTAAATTTATATCTGTAGACAGACACTCCTACTCACATATAGGCTCACACACATTCCTATTTTACCGACACGTGGGACTCACGTCCCGTTTGTGCGTGGTCTGTAACATTAGAGCAACCCCCTTACGTGACGTAACCACTTACGTGGCTTCCTCTTGCTCCTCCTCCACACACAGACACTCCCATTCACACCTAGACACACACCCATAAACACATTCATTCACACACACACACACACACACACACACACACACACACATTCTCTTGCTTTTGTGTTTTGCTTGATTCTAGTTTAGTGCTTAGAGCTGCTTTGTAGAATATCCATTTGTTTATTGAAAGTGTTGTTAATCGTTAATTACTACTGTTTAATAACTATTGATTTAGATTGATGTTGTTAGTGTTGTTTATTGTTGATTGATATTACTATATTTAAATAAATGGTCTTACTTTAAATAGCAGTTGTCTGTGTTTATTGTGCATTTGTATTGTGGTAACAGCTGGTTGTGAGAGTTAGTGCTCGGATTCACCCTTCACCGTTCATCTCCTAAATGTAAAGTAGTGTTTAAATACTGGCATTTGGAGTGAACAACCTTTTGAGACTGAATTAACGTTTTGGTTATTGGTCCCTGATTCCAGGGTGGTGCCCCGTTCATTATTAATGTTTATTGATAATTCTTATTAATAATAATAATTCTATGAATATTATTTATTAATTAGCTAATAACCAAACCTGTTCCCTACACCAAATCCCTACATATCTATGTATTTATTTGTTACATTTTGTTCTGCAAAGTTAGGAAAGTAATGTTTAAGTCGAGCCTGATGTTGCCTTACACATAAAAGAATGATCCAGTCACTTCCACACAGTGAGGCATACAGCTGATTAATTAAACACTGGTATCAGATCGGTACTCGGTATCAGTCGATACCCAAAGCCCAGGTATCGCTATCGGGGCTGAAAAAGTCGGATCGGTGCATCCCTACTATTTAGCCTCGTTCGCGGCAAGCTAGTATGACATATACCAATACCAATGGATTCCTTAGGTTTTCTAGTTTCATATGATACCAGTATCTTCACTTCACTTCACCAAATCAGGGATTACCATCTCCCTCCATATACAGCCCAAGGTTATCATGTGTCTTAAGTTTAGGGCTGCCCCCCGCAAAACATGATTTGAAATCCCAGAGTCAACTCTCATTTTGTCAGTTGAATCAAAGAGTACAGAAGCAAAGAGACGAAACTCCTGCTGCTGCCATTTTGGACTGAAAATGCCTATTATATTTATCATATTTTATTGTTCAACACTGGACATTTCGGTAGAGACATTAACATTATGACAATACAATAGAAATTATTTAATTTTACTTTTGTACGGCACTTTGTAGGAGGACGTTTTACTGGCGTCCGGTAGTCACTTTCAGTTCAAAATGGCGGAAGCGTAGCTCTGCTGCTGGGCGCTGATGTTGCAATGGATTGAACACCTGACTTTCACTTCTTAACAATATACATTCTTTGATATATACCGCCCACAGCTTGAGAACTACCTTTGCAAAGGTGCACCATATTTTTCTCGCAAGCCAATAAGAGCAGACTAGGCCTTTTCAGGAGGGGGTCTTAAAGAGACAGGCGCTAAAACGGAGCGTTTCAGACAGAGGGTGAATACAGGGATATTCAGACAGACAGGATGAGAAAAACAATGGCTTAGTCCAAAATCGCATATTATGCACTATATACTCAATATGTGGACTATTGTTCAACATACTTTTGTGTGAATAAACAGTAGTATTGTGTCCTTTTGGACAAACTGAGCAGCAATTTACGTCGTCACTTCCTGAGAGCCTCCTCGTCGGTTGAAGATGTGTAACCATGGTAACCTGTGCCAACCTCATGTGACCAAAACGACTGTTTGTGAGAATTGAAGTCTGAATTAATTTAAAATATATATTACGCCGAGCAAAGAGAAATCTTTTACTTACAGTTAAATTGAAGCGTTATTTAAGTTGCAGAGCTGTCCGTCCATGTCCGATATGAACGTAGTCATCACTACTGCATTGCGTTCTGGGATATTTATGCCACCGTAGTGTCCAGCGTTGCATACTGTAATATTTCTCCAGAAATAGAATGCATTCCGCGTGCTATTGGTTTCATACTAAGGTTTCAGACATGTTAAAATATCTCACATACTGTTTCAGCGTACTAAAATAGCATGTTAGTGTGGAATTTCGGACGCAACCAATGTGTTTTTTAAACATTAAAGCATGTAAACATGTTCTAGTCAAAACCCAAAATAACAGTATTAACTTGAAAATGAGCATTTGTCCCCTTTAAACTGCTGCTGTTATAACCTTGGACATGAGAAATAATTGCTCCCAACATGTGAATTACTATTCGTTAGCTTACAGTGTTTTACCCCACAGAAATAAAATAGCTCTAACCATATAGTTTGGATATCAAAATCCATAAGTACAACACAGGCTTTTATGTACCACATATCCAACAGCCTGTAGCTTAGAGAGAGTTGACACACAGCTAGCTTCAACTCAATAAGCAGGAACCATAACTCTGCAAGAATCCCAACTACCTAATGTTGCAGCTGTCATCTCTGAAATGACGCCCACTAACAGTTAAGTTACAAAATGACGAAGAGGGAAATGTTATTTTACAGAGTAGAGAAAGTAGCTTCAGTGAGCTAACCCAGGACCGGGCTAGCTCAAGTTAGGAGCAGTAAGGTTACACTGAGCAGAGCTGAGGTCTCCCCCCTGCTCTCCCCCCTGCTCTCCCCCCCGGCTCCCTGCCTGTCTTTGACCTTCCTAAAGCTAACGCTAAATATCCGCCTACCTCCGTCCTCACAGCCCAGCTCGGTGTCTGAAAACGCCTCCAGGTCATCTTCGTCGTCGTAATATCCCAATGCCGCGTCCTCCTCCTCCTCCTCCTCCTCGCTCGGCGCTGAAACCCTCTCACTCGTCATGCTGACTTCTTCTCCTCCTCGTCTGTCGTCTTGTTTGGGGGTTTGGATTTAAGCAGCTTGTGATGTCCAACTTTCCCACATTGTCACCTGATACTTGAGAGCCATGCTTGTGAACTTTGCCCCCCACTGCCTCCAGTCCGGCTCACTGCAGTAGCACTGAGGGCTCCGGCTATTTCTGTTGGCTTTATGGATGAGATAAAAGCAAGTGGCCTGCCATGGCAACATGTAATGAGAAAATAGGTCTCAAATTAATAGATTTATATTCAAATAAATACAAGAGAACCAGACAGGCTTTTAAACAGTTTGCTAGGTTACCAAAAATAATGATATAAGAGATAGTTCAATAACACTCTGAATGAAAATAGGGGAGAGAGGGGCAACTTGTCACAGGGTACAAGCCGATGGATGTATTATAGGGACTGTTTGTAAGAATCAGAAATGTTTTGTTAACAGTGACACCTGTGGCCGTTAACTCAACAAAAGTCAGCGTCCTGTTGCTCGTGCGCGCGCTTGTGCTCGCTCTACATAGACATGAACGAGCATCGGTCAAAACAGTGAGGCGACACACGTCAGCTAAAAGCACAATATCACTCTATATTTCAGCTGCTTGGCAGTAATGTTAGCTGACCAGACGAAGGTCTCTCCATGAATCAATGCTGATACTGTGTTGTCCTGCATCAGACTCCCGTCTTCTGCAGTGTGTAGTGTGCACGCATGCACGTGAGAGGTGGAGCAAGAGAGCGAGTGAGAATGAGCACGGTGTGTGAGTGAAGGCAGGCAGGCGGAGGCCCCGTTCATTCCTATGAAAGTTGCTCAGTGGAGCAAGAAGCCTAAATGGCTCCACTTCCGCCTGGAAAAGTACTCGGATCTTGGGCACATGCGCAGTAGCGCCCGCTCGTTCACATGACTCCATCACGGGCTCCCAACGTCACGCCGTCATCACGGCTTGGCGCTCCAGCCTCGGTCTGGGTCTCATTCACATGAACGGAGGAACTTGATTAGTGAGTTTTACAACTTTTAGGACCTGATGATTTAAATAAGGACTATTAGAGTGTTCATACTGGGGAGTTGATTCACCTCAAAATAAATTATTGGTTAAGTTACAGACGTCTCTTTCCCAATGTACGTCTATGGGAAAAAGTATAGTGTAGTACCGCCGTTAAATATTTTTTTATCCAGTTTGAGTTGCTCCACGAGTCACACATACTGTATGATGTTTATCAATTTAAAAGATATTTTTACAAGTCAGGAAAGTCTCAATTTGTAGTAAAACTGTTGAAGTATCATAAATACGTGATTAGAAAGACGACACATCCTAAAGTGTGGTAGTGACATCTCTCTCTCTGAAGCTACGATGTCTGTGTGTTTCCTGCTGGGATGAACCCACACCAGCAGCGGGTCTCCTTCTTTCTCTTCCTGACTGATAAAAAGACCAGGAGTCACTGATAAAACACATCAGGTCAGATAACGTTCATCTGTTCCTGGTCATAGCTACGTTAGCTAGCTAGCTGTTGGTGACGTATATTGTCTCAGACAAGAGATGTAGTTCAATGAGCAGTTTCACACTAAACTAAATGTTACTACGACAAACATATTTTTCAACCTTAAAAAAAAATGGTAACACTTAATAATAACCATCATTTATAAATGGTAAATTGATAGTTAGTTAAACTTAGTTAATAGTTATTTTACTTTTAACCAACAAAACAATTAAATGAAATGATAATACATTTTTTTTTTACTAATTCTAATCCTATAATTGCTGTTATTTTATCTTTAGTTTGTGTATTATGAAATAATTAGTTTATAAATTGTATCATAGCTGATAAAAGATGATAACATTGCCTGAAGTGGTGCTTAAACTTGATTAAATTGTTTCCACATTTTTTGCAGTAAATTATTTGACCATGTTTTGCACGAGATTTTAATTAAACGGACTTGTCCTCAGATCAATGACTGCCAGTGCTATTGGATATTTAAAGCAGCAGTAGGCGAGATTGGAGCAAATATGATTAAAAAAGTTATTTTTATAAAAAAAATCATGACAGTAAAATCATGTTCCTCTGTGTCCTCCGGTGCTCCTAACGGCATCTGCAAGATTTCACAGACCGGAGGAAAACAAGTAGTAAGAGCTGATCTGAGGTCTGCTGTCCAGCTGCTGTCTATGAGAACCGGCTGTCAATCACTCACGAACTCCGACCAAACGGTCAAACTAGGCAGCGCTGATCAAATATGAATCAATATTATGTTACTGTAATGTCTATTTCTCTCCTCAGATGTTCTCAGAATAATTTTGTAGTGCACGGTTTAGCTGTAAAATGAGAAAGTTTGTGACCCGGCAGCCATTGTAAAATCAGGAACGCCAAGTTCCGGTCACATGACCGGAGCACAGCCTCTCTCTCTGAAATGACCTGTGATTGGTCAAAGTCTCCCGTCACAGGCTAGATTTTTTTAAAGCCTGAAAACAGAGCCATGAGGAGGAGCAGAAGTCTAGTTTTCTCTCAGAACACTTAAATTACAATATGCTGAAAGGTAATTATGGAATTTTTGCCCAATGATGCCAAAAATATACTGCCTACTGAAGCTTTAATGACTGTTTTTAATTGTATTTTAATGTACTTTTATAATGTAAGTCACTTTGAATTGCCTTGTTGCTGAAATGTGAAGAATATTCAAAACACACGTAGGACCTGAACACAGCCAGCGTCATCTAATCTTTAAAGTTACAGGTCCAGTGTGTAGCATTTAGGGGGATCTATTGGCATAAATGTAATTACCGTTAAATGTAATGTAAATATTTATTAGTATGTTTTATTTAGTGTATAATCCCCTTAAAATAAGAATTGTGTTTTCGTTACCTCAGAATGAGCTGTTTATATCTACATAGGGAGCGGGTCCTCTTTACAGAGCCATGTTTCTACAATAGCCCAGAATGGACAAACCACTGTGTTAACTGTTCCTGCTTGGGCAATATTCGATAACGTTATTCGCTCGGGAAACCAGACAAGGGGAACCTCTGTTGGTCTTGAGGAGCTGCAGCATTGATTTCTGCACAAACTGCAACTTCCACTGAACATTCACTGATATTCTTAGAGCTGAACTAACTCTTCTGCACGGCTGCACACATTCCATGCCACTCTGTCTCTCTTGCTTCACCACTCACTTCCCACATACACACAAATTCTACACCAGGGGTCTCCAACATGTCGCTCGTGAGCGACCAGTAGCTTGCCACCAGTAGCTCGCCACCAGTAGCCCGTTTCTGAGTCGCTCGCCAAACGTACTGATTTGGCCAAAATGTAGTATGTAGTATGTAGTATGTAGTATGTAGTATGTAGTATGCGAACAAAAGCAAAATCTACAGTATGCCAAAAATACCTGGATATCGTACTGCTTTGGAAAAAATCTCCAAAGCAGACCAGTCTACTTCGCCTACTCTATCCCACAATGCAAAGCGCTGGACCGCTACAAGCTACGTTTCAACAACAGCAGCCAAAAGCTGCTTGTTTTTTACAGTTTTCGTAGCTATTTCATCACGAAATTCACTTCTAAAAGTGTGTGAGGCGAGAAATCAACTGTGTAGATTTTTAATATCGGCAGTTTTACGAAGTTAGATGGCGAATCGAACATTTGCTCCACCATTGTCGGAGTTTAGAAGCTCCACAAAATGCCGTGACAGCTAGCTAGCGCCTGCCGGGGAAGAGGAGAGAGAAGAGGAGAGAGAAGAGGAGAGGGAAGAGGAGAGAGAAGAGGAGAGGGGAGAGGAGAGGGAAGAGGAGAGGGAATAGGAAGGAGAAGAGGAGAGGAGAGGGAAGAGGAGAGGGAAAGAGCAGCCTCTGACAGGGCAGAGAGATTCCTGCTGAGACAACATTACCCTTTTTAATATGACTAATATCTGGAGGGAGATCAGTCTTCTGTTTAGTAGCTGGAACTGAAAAAGCAGTTTGAGTAACGTAAATGTTGTGGATGAATATTTGATATTTCCCGTCTCCCCTCGTTGATGATCCTGTTTGTCTCACTTCACTATGAGCTGTTAGAATAAATAGTTTAAACCTGCAGTATCTTATAAAGTAAACTAACAACATAAACAACAAAGTCAAAGTTGTATTGTTCGATAATAATAACGAGTTCGTTTTTTTATCCAGTGCTTTAAGAGTTGGTTTAAAGGCTAAAGCCTGGTCTAGCATACTGCAAAATACATCGCTTTAACTGTCACATACTGCATATTACTGAGGAACGCAGTGTACAGTACATACTGTATACTACTGATGAACGGAGTATACAGTATGTACTGCATACTGCGTACTACGTTCGTCAGTAGTATGTAGTAGGCGGTTTCGAATACAGCCAAACTGATTATTTGCCATTGGCAATTAAACGACTTACGCTGCTGCCAAGTTTGGTTACATCAGTGACGCCGTAACATTAGTGTGATGGAATTTTCCATCAATTCCTCTCTTATTGGTAGAAAGGTCAGAGTGTTTGTCAGAGTGTCCCTCTGTTGACATTCTTGGGTTGGAGTCCTGTCTAGAGGAGCCACCGTTATCTGTACAGCTGTGCCTGTAGTGGAGACCGTAGAGCCAGTCGCTAGGGCAACCAGTGTCAGAGATGCCAGAGGAACGGAGTAAGTCAAAACATGATAAGGGGTAAGACACTGAGCACCAGGGAGGAAGGACAGAGTTGTGAGGCCTTCATGCAGAGAGCATCTATTGTGGAGACCTGACAATTCTCCTTGATCAAGCTTCAATAAACCTTCTTTTGTAAGACATCATCAGCTCCGGACCTCTTCCTTCCAAAGATAACTTGTGTATCAATTATTCCATCACAATTAGGAGATGTTAGCAGGCTAGCAAGCACACACCAGATTTGACAATGGCCGCGGAAAATAGCCAGGCCAAGAAAAGGCAAAAAACACTATTTTCATGAGGAATTGGAAACAGAGTTTTTTTTACAAATAAAAAGTCATGCTGCGGCATGTGAAAAATCATTAAATACAAAGCTTCACAACGTACATCAGACACTGCTGCACAGCAACACTGCCACTTTTCTGGACATTTAAATTTAGTTTTCCATACGTCATTTTGAATATTCATACATATCCTTTTATGTATTACAGTGATGTCATCGTCTTTTGATGTGATGTCTTCGTCCTTTGATGTTTTCACACATTCTGGAACATTAGGCTAGTTTGGGTAGACACATTGAAGCGTGCTGCCACAATACACTCACAGTTGACAATCTCTACTCAGTTGGATATTTGTAACATACATGTTTTTTTCTTCAAAATAATGCATCTTTTCAAGAATATGGCTGGTATTAATCTGTATTTGTTTTTAACTTTAAAAAAAATTATTGTCATAAAATACTTGATCATTGTATCTCCAATGCCAGGTAAATATGATTTTGATACGACTCGCATTGGTCAACACACAGCTTCACAACGTACATCAGACACTGCTGCACAGCAACACTGCCAACTTTTCTGGACATTTAAATTTAGTTTTCCATACATCATTTTGAATATTCATACATATCCTTTTATGAATTACAGTGATGTTCGTCCTTTGATGTGATGTCATCGTCCTTTGATGTTTTCACACATTCTGGAACATTAGGCTAGTTTGGGTAGACACTTGAATCGTGCTGCTACAATACACTCACAGTTGACTTCTCTACTCAGTTGGATATTTGTAACATACATATTTTTTTCTTCAAAATAATGCTTCCTTTAAAGAATATGGATGGTATTAATCTGTATTTGTTTTTAACTTGAAAAAAAAAAAAAATTATTGTCATAAAATACTTGATCATTGTATCTCCAATGCCAGGTAAATATGAGTTTGATGCGACTCGCATTGGTCAACACACAGCTTCACAACGTACATCAGACACTGTTGCACAGCAACACTGCCACTTTTCTGGACATTTAAATTTAGTTTTCCATACGTCATTTTGAATATTCATACATGTCTTTTCATTTATTACAGTGATGTCATCGTCCTTTGATGAGATGTCATCGTCCTTTGATGTTTTCACACATTCTGGAACATTAGGCTAGTTTGGATAGACACATTGAAGCGTGCTGCCACAATACACTCACAGTTGACAATCTCTACTCAGTTGGATATTTGTAACATACATATTTTTTTCTTCAAAATAATGCTTCTTTTCAAGAATATGGCTGGTATTGATCTGTATTTCTTTATAACTTTAAAAAAAAATTATTGTCATAACATACTTGATCATTGTATCTCCCATGCCAGGTAAATATGAGTTGGATGCAACTCGCATTGCTCAACACACAGCTTCACAACGGTCACCAGACACTGCTGCACAGCAACACTGCCACTTTTCTGGACATTTAAATTTAGTTTTCCATACGTCATTTTGAATATTCATACACATCTTTTCATTTATTACAGTGATGTCATCGTCCTTTGATGAGATGTCATCGTCCTTTGATATGATGACATCGTCCTTTGATGTTTTCACACATTCTGGAAAATTAGGCTAGTATGGATAGACACATTGAAGCGTGCTGCCACAATACACTCACAGTTGACATCTCTACTCAGTTGGATATTTGTAACATACATATTTTTTTCTTCAAAATAATGCTTCTTTTCAAGAATATGGCTGGTATTAATCTGTATTTGTTTTTAACTTTAAAAACAAATTATTGTCATGAAATACTTGATCATTGTATCTTCCATGCCAGGTAAATATGAGTTGGATGCAACTCGAATTGCTCAACACATAGCTTCACAACGTACACCAGACACTGCTGCACAGCAACACTGCCACTTTTCTGGACATTTAAATTTAGTTTTCCATACGTCATTTCGAATATTCATACATATCCTTTTAAGTATTACAGTGATGTCATCATCCTTTGATGTGATGTCATCGTCCTTTGATGAGTTGTCATCGTCCTTTGATGTGATGACATTGTCCTTAGATGTTTTCACACATTCTGGAACATTAGGCTAGTTTGGGTAGACATTTGAAGCATGCTGCTAAAATACACTCACAGTTGACAATCTCTACTCAGTTGGATATTTGTAACATACATATTTTTTTCTTCAAAATAATGCTTCTTTTCAAGAATATGGCTGGTATTGATCAGTATTTCTTTATAACTTTAAAAAAAAATGATTGTCATAACATACTTGATCATTGTATCTCCCATGCCAGGTAAATATGAGTTGGATGCAACTCGCATTGCTCAACACACAGCTTCACAACGGTCACCAGACACTGCTGCACAGCAACACTGCCACTTTTCTGGACATTTAAATTTAGTTTTCCATACGTCATTTTGAATATTCATACATGTCTTTTCTGTATTACAGTGATGTCATCGACCTTTGATGTGATGTCATCCTCCTTTGATGAGATGTCATCGTCCTTTGATGTGATGACATTGTCCTTAGATGTTTTCACACATTCTGGAACATTAGGCTAGTTTGGGTAGACATTTGAAGCATGCTGCTAAAATACACTCACAGTTGACAATCTCTACTCAATTGGATATTTGTAACATACATATTTTTTTCTTCAAAATATTGCTTCTTTTCAAGAATATGGCTGGTATTGATCTGTATTTCTTTATAACTTTAAAAAAAAAATGATTGTCATAACATACTTGATCATTGTATCTCCCATGCCAGGTAAATATGAGTTGGATGCAACTCGCATTGCTCAACACACAGCTTCACAACGTACATCAGACACTGCTGCACAGCAACACTGCCAACTTTTCTGGACATTTAAATGTAGTTTTCCATACGTCATTTTGAATATTCATACATATCCTTTTATGTATTACAGTGATGTCATCGTCCTTTGATGTGATGCCATCGTCCTTTGATGTTTTCACACATTCTGGAACATTAGGCTAGTTTGGATAGACACATTGAAGCGTGCTGCCACAATACCAGTTGACTTCTCTACTCAGTTGGATATTTGTAACATACATATTTTTTTCTTCAAAATAATGCTTCTTTTCAAGAATATGGATGGTATTAATCTGTATTGGTTTTTAATTTAAAATTTTTTTTTTGTCATAAAATACTTGATCATTGTATCTCCAAAGCCAGGTAAATATGAGTTGGATGCAACTCGCATTGCTCAACACACAGCTTCACAACGGTCACCAGACACTGCTGCACAGCAACACTGCCACTTTTCTGGACATTTAAATTTAGTTTTCCAAACGTCATTTTGAATATTCATACATGTCCTTTTATGTATTACAGTGATGTCATCGTCTTTTGATGTGATGACATCGTCCTTTGATGTTTTCACACATTCTGGAACATTAGGCTAGTTTGGATAGACACATTGAAGCGTGCTGCCACAATACACTCACAGTATACATCTCTACTCAGTTGGATATTTGTAACATACATATTTTTTTCTTCAAAATAATGCTTCTTTTCAAGAATATGGATGGTATTAATCTGTATTGGTTTTTAACTTTAAAAAGAAGTTATTGTCATAAAATACTTGATCATTGTATCTCCAATGCCAGGTAAATATAAGTTGGATGCAACTCGCATTGCTCAACACACAGCTTCACAACGTAAATCAGACACTGCTGCACAGCAACACTGCCAACTTTTCTGGACATTTAAATTTAGTTTTCCATATGTTTTTTTGAATATTCATACATATCCTTTTATGTATTACAGTGATGTCATCGTCCTTTGATGTGATGTCATCGTCCTTTGATGTTTTCACACATTCTGGAACATTAGGCTAGTTTGGGTAGACACATTGAAGCGTGCTGCCACAATACACTCACAGTTGACTTCTCTACTCAGTTGGATATTTGTAACATACATATTTTTTTCTTCAAAATAATGCTTCTTTTCAAGAATATGGCTGTTATTGATGTGTATTTCTTTATAACTTTAAAAAAAATTATTGTCATAACATACTTGATCATTGTATCTCCCATGCCAGGTAAATATGAGTTGGATGCAACTCGCATTGCTCAACACACAGCTTCACAACGGTCACCAGACACTGCTGCACAGCAACACTGCCACTTTTCTGGACATTTAAATTTAGTTTTCCATACGTCATTTTGAATATTCATACATGTCCTTTTATGTATTACAGAGATGTCATCGTCTTTTGATGTGATGTCTTCGTCCTTTGATGTGATGACATCGTCCTTTGATGTTTTCACACATTCTGGAACATTAGGCTAATTTGTATAGACACATTGAAGCGTGCTGTCACAATACACTCACAGTTGACAATCTCTACTCATTTGGATATTTGTAACTACATATTTTTTTCTTCAAAATAATGCTTCTTTTCAAGAATATGGCTGTTATTGATCTGTATTTTTTCATAACTTTAAAAAAGATTATCATCATAACATACTTGATCATTGTATCTCCCATGCCAAGTAAATATGAATTGGATGCAACTCGCATTGCTCAACACACAGCTTCAAAACGTACACCAGACACTGCTGCACAGCAACACTGCCACTTTTCTGGACATTTAAAATTAGTTTTCCATACGTCATTTTGAATATTCATACATATCCTTTTATGTATTACAGTGATGTCATCGACCTTTGATGTGATGTCATCCTCCTTTGATGACATGTCATCGTCCTTTGATGTGATGACATTGTCCTTAGATGTTTTCACACATTCTGGAACATTAGGCTAGTTTGGGTAGACATTTGAAGCATGCTGCTAAAATACACTCACAGTTGACAATCTCTACTCAGTTGGATATTTGTAACATACATATTTTTTTCTTCAAAATAATGCTTCTTTTCAAGAATATGGATGGTATTAATCTGTATTGGTTTTTAACTTTAAAAAGAAGTTATTGTCATAAAATACTTGATCATTGTATCTCCCATGCCATGTAAATATGAGTTGGATGCAACTCGCATTGCTCAACACACAGCTTCACAACGGTCACCAGACACTGCTGCGCAGCAACACTGCCACTTTTCTGGACATTTAAATTTAGTTTTCCATACATCATTTCGAATATTCATACATATATTTTTATGTATTATTGTGATATCATCGTCCTTTGATGTGGTGTCATCGTCCTTTTATGTGATGTCATTGTACTTTGATGTGATGTTATCGCCCATTGATGTTGTCACACATTTTGGAACATTAGGCTAGTTTGGGTAAACACTTGAGGCGTGCTGCTACAATATACTCACAATTGACATCTCTACTCAGTTGGATATTTGTAACATACATTTTTTTTTCTTCAAAATAGTGCTTTTTTTCAAGAATATTGATAGTATTAATCTGGATGAGTGAAATGGAGGAGCGACATGGAGGAGTTACATAGAGGAATGACAAAGAGGGGCGACGTGGAGAACCAAGGAGGAGTGACATGGAGGACCGACATGGAGGAGTGACATGGAGGAGTGAGAAGGAGGAGTGGTACGGAGGATTGACATAAGGGAGTGATATGGTGGAGCTAAATTGAGGAGAGTCACCGAGGAGTGATAGGGAGGAGTAACATGGAGGCTCGACATGGAGGAGTGACATGAAGGGTAGATATAGAGGAGTGACATTGAAGAGCAAGGAAGAGTGACATGGAGGACCCACATGGAGGACTGATTTGTAGGATCGACAGGTAGGAGCTACATGGAGGAGCGACATGGAGGAGACACATTGAGGACTGAATTGTAGGATCGACAGGTAGGAGATACATGGAGGAGCGACATGTAGGAGATACATTGAGGAGTGACATGGAGAAGCAAGGAAGAGTGACATGGAGGAGTAACATGGAGGAGCTACATGGAGGATCGACATATGGGAGTAACATGGTGGAGTGAATTGGAAAATCGACATGGAGGAGAGAAATTAAGGACCGACATGGAGGAGTAACATAGAGGAGTGAAATGGAGGAGTGACATGGAGGATCGACATGGAGGAGTGACATGGAGGAGTGACATGGAGGACTGATTTGTAAGATCGACAGGTATGAGTGACATGGAGGAGCGACATGGTGGAGAGACATGGAGATGCGACATGGAGCAGTGAAATGGCGGAAGGGACATGGAGGAGTGACATGGAGGATCGACATGGAGGAGTGACATGGAGGACCGACATGGAGGAGTGACATGGAGGTTCGACATGGAGGAGTGACATGGAGGAGCAACATGGAGGAGTTACACAGAGGTGTGATATGGAGGCTTGACATGGAGGAGCGACATGGTGGAGAGACATGGAGATGCGACATGGAGGAGTGAAATGGCGGAAGGGACATGGAGGAGTGACATGGACGAGCGACATGGAAGATCGACATGGGGGAATGACATAGAGGAGTGATATTGAGGATTGACATGGAGGAGCGACATGGAGGAGTGACATGGAGGAGTGACATGGAAGACATATAGAAGTGACATGGAGTAGTGATATTGCGTCGTGACATGGAGGAGTGACAAGGAGGAGTGAGTTGATGGAGCAACATGTAGTAGCGACATGGAAGAGTGACATGGAGGATGACATGGAGGAGTGACATTTAGGAATGACATGAATGAGTGACGTGGAGGAATGACATGGAGGAGCGACGTGGAGCAGCAACATGGTGGAGTTACACAGAGGAGTGACATGGACGCTCGACATGGACGAGTGACATTGAGGAGTGAATTGAAGGATTCGACATGGAGGAGTGACATAGAGAAGCGACATGGAGGAGTGACATGGAGGAGTGACATGGAAGAGCCACATGGAGGAGTGATATAGAGGATTGACGAGGAGGAGCGACATGGAGAAGTGACAAAGAGTAGTGACATGGAGGAGCGACGTGGAGCAACAAGAATGATTGACATTGAGGAGTGACATGG
Organism: Sebastes fasciatus; assembly: GCF_043250625.1. Classification (NCBI taxonomy): domain Eukaryota; kingdom Metazoa; phylum Chordata; class Actinopteri; order Perciformes; family Sebastidae; genus Sebastes; species Sebastes fasciatus. The sequence goes on from NC_133809.1 coordinate 32,852,033, forward strand.
AGGAGCTACATGGAGGAGTGACATGAAGGAGTGACATGGACGAGTGACATGGAGGAGCGACAAGGAGGAGTGACATGGAAGACATGTAGAAGTGACATGGACGAGTGACATGTAGGAGCGACAAGGAGGAGTGACATGGAAGACATGTAGAGGTGATATGGAGGAGTGACGTGGAGGAGTGACATGGAGGAGTGACTTGGAGGTGTGTCATGAAGGAGTAACATGGAGGATTGAGTTGGTGGAGCGACATGGAGGAGTGACAAAGAGGAGTGAAATGGAGGAATGACATGGATGAGTGAAATGGAGGAGCGACGAGGAGAGACATAGAGTTATGACATGGAGGAGCGACGTGGAGATGCAAGGAGGAGTGACATGGATGAGCGACATGGAGGACTGATTTGTAAGATCGACAGGTATGAGTGACATGGAGGAGCGACATGGTGGAGAGACATGGAGATGCGACATGGAGCAGTGACTTGGAGGAGTGACATGGAGGAGTGACATGGAGGACTGATTTGTAAGATCGACAGGTATGAGTGACATGGAGGAGCGACATGGTGGAGAGACATGGAGATGCGACATGGAGCAGTGAAATGGCGGAAGGGACATGGAGGAGTGACATGGAGGATCGACATGGAGGAGTGACATGGAGGACCGACATGGAGGAGTGACATGGAGGATCGACATGGAGGAGTGACATGGAGGAGCAACATGGAGTAGTTACACAGAGGTGTGATATGGAGGCTTGACATGGAGGAGCGACATGGTGGAGAGACATGGAGATGCGACATGGAGGAGTGAAATGGCGGAAGGGACATGGAGGAGTGACATGGACGAGCGACATGGAAGATCGACATGGGGGAATGACATAGAGGAGTGATATTGAGGATTGACATGGAGGAGCAACATGGAGGAGTGACATGGAGGAGTGACATGGAAGACATATAGAAGTGACATGGAGTAGTGATATTGCGTCGTGACATGGAGGAGTGACAAGGAGGAGTGAGTTGATGGAGCAACATGTAGTAGCGACATGGAAGAGTGACATGGAGGATGACATGGAGGAGTGACATTTAGGAATGACATGAATGAGTGACGTGGAGGAATGACATGGAGGAGCGACGTGGAGCAGCAACATGGTGGAGTTACACAGAGGAGTGACATGGACGCTCGACATGGACGAGTGAATTGAAGGATTCGACATGGAGGAGTGACATAGAGAAGCGACATGGAGGAGTGACATGGAGGAGTGACATGGAAGAGCCACATGAAGGAGTGATATAGAGGATTGACGAGGAGGAGCGACATGGATAAGTGACAAAGAGTAGTGACATGGAGGAGCGACGTGGAGCAACAAGAATGATTGACATTGAGGAGTGACATGGAGGAGCTACATGGAGGAGTGACATGAAGGAGTGACATGGACGAGTGACATGGAGGAGCGACAAGGAGGAGTGACATGGAAGACATGTAGAAGTGACATGGACGAGTGACATGTAGGAGCGACAAGGAGGAGTGACATGGAAGACATGTAGAGGTGATATGGAGGAGTGATATGGAGTAGTGACATGGAGGAATGACATAGAGGGGTGACGTGGAGGAGTGACATGGAGGAGTGACTTGGAGGTGTGTCATGAAGGAGTAACATGGAGGATTGAGTTGGTGGAGCGACATGGAGGAGTGACATGGAGGAGTGACAAAGAGGAGTGAAATGGAGGAATGACATCGATGAGTGAAATGGAGGAGCGACGAGGAGAGACATAGAGTTATGACATGGAGGAGCGACGTGGAGAAGCAAGGAGGAGTGACATGGATGAGCGACATGGAGGAGTGAGAAGGAGAGTGACTTGGAGGAGTGACATGGAGGAGTGACATGGAGGAGCTAAATTGAGTAGAGACACCGAGGATTGACATGGAGGAGTTACATGGAGGTTCAAAATGGAGGATTTACAGGGAGGAGTGACATGGAGGTTCAACATGGAGGAGTGACATTGAGGAGTGACATGAAGGGTTGAAATAGAGGAGTGAAATGGAGGAGCAAGGAAGAATGACATGAAGGAGCCACATGGAGGACTGATTTGTAGCATCGACAGGTAGGATCTACATGGAGGAGGGACATGGAGGAGCGACAAGGAGGATCGACATTGGGGAGTAACATGGTGGAGTGAATTGGAGGAGTGATATTGAGGAGTGACATGGAGGAGTGACATGGAGGAGTGACTTCGAAAGACACGTAGAAGTGACATGGACGAGTGATATGGAGGAGTGACATAGAGGAGTGATGTGGAGGAGTGACATGGAGGAGTGACATGGAGGGGTGACATGGAGGAGCGACGTGGAGCAGCAAGGAGGAGTGACATGGAGGAGTGACATTTGGGAGCGACATGGAAGAGTCACATGGAGGAGTGACATGGAGGAGTGAATTGGAGGAGTGATATTGAGGAGTGACATGGAGGAGTGACATAGAGGAGTGACGTGGAGGAGTGACATGGAGGAGTGACATTTGGGAGCGACATGGAAGAGTCACATGGAGGAGTGACATGGAGGAGTGAATTGGAGGAGTGATATTGAGGAGTGACATGGAGGAGTGACATAGAGGAGTGACGTGGAGGAGTGACATGGAGGAGTGAATGGAGGAATGACATGGAGGAGTGACATAGAGAAGCGACGTGGAGGAGTGAATTGGAAAATTGACATGGAGGAGTGAATTGAACGATCAACATTGAGGAGTGACATTGAGGAGTGACATGGAGGGGTAACATATAGGAGTGACATGGAGGAGCAAAAGGAAGAGTGACATGGAGGAGCGACATGGAGAACTGATTTGTAAGATCGACAGGTATGAGTGACATGGAGGAGCGACATGGTGGAGAGACATATAGGAATGACATGGAGGAGCAACATGGAGGAGTGACATGGAGGAGCAACATCGAGGAGTGACATAGAGGAGTGACATGGAGGATAAACTTGGAGGAGCAAGAATGAGTGACATGGAGGAGTGACATGGAAGAGCGATATGGAGGAGTTATATAGATGAGTGACGAGGAGGAGCGACATGGAGGAGTGACAAAGACTAGTGACATGGAGGAGCGATGTGGAGCAACAAGAATAATTGACATGGAGGAGCTACATGGAGGAGTGACATGAAGGAGTGACATGGACGAGGGACATGGAGGAGTGACAGGGCAAATCAACATGGAGGAGTGACATGGACGAGTGACATGGAGGAGTGACAGGGCAGATCAACATGGAGGATTGACATGTAGGAGTGAAATTGCGGAGGGGACATGGAGGAGTGACATGGAGGAGTGACATGTAGGAGTTACACAGAGGTGTGATATGGAGGCTTGACATGGAGGAGTGACATTGAATTGTGACATGGACGAGCGACATGCAAGATCGACATGGGGGAATGACAGAGGAATGATATTGAGGATTGACATGGAGGAGCGACATTGAATTGTGACATGGACGAGCGACATGCAAGATCGACATGGGGGAATGACAGAGGAGTGATATTGAGGATTGACATGGAGGAGCGACATGGAGGAGTGACATGGAGGAGTGACATGGAAGACATATAGAAGTTACATGGAGGAGTGATATGGAGTAGCGACATGGAGGAGTAACATAGAGGAATGACTTGGAGGAGTGACACGTAGAATTGATATGGTTGAGTGACATGGAGGAGTCAGTTGATGGAGCAACATGTAGTAGCGACATGGAAGAGAGACATGGAGGATGACATGGAGGAGTGACATTTAGGAATGACATGAATGAGTGACGTGGAGGAATGACATGGAGGAGCGACGTGGAGCTGCAACATGGAGGAGTTACACAGAGGAGTGACATGGACGCTCGACGTGGACGAGTGACATTGAGGAGTGAATTGAAGGATTCGACATGGAGGAGTGACATAGAGAAGCGACATGGAGGAGTGATGTGGAGGAGTGAATTGGAAAATTGACATGGAGGAGTGAATTGAACGATCAACATGGAGGAGTGATGTGGAGGAGTGACATGGAGGAGTGACATGGAGGGGTGACATTGAGGAGCGACGTGGAGCAGCAAGGATGAGTGACATTGAGGAGCCACATGGAGGACTGATTTGTAGCATCGACAGGTAGGATCTACATGGAGGAGTGACATGGAGGAGCGACAAGGAGGATCGACATTGGGGAGTAACATGGTGGAGTGAATTGGAGGAGTGATATTGAGGAGTGACATGGAGGAGCGACAAGGAGGATCGACATAGGGGAGTAACCTGGTGGAGTGAATTGGATGAGTGATATTGAGGAGTGACATGGAGGAGTGATATGGAGGAGCGACATGGAGGACTGATTTTGAAGACATGTAGAAGTGACATGGAGGAGTGATATGGAGGAGTGACATAGAGGAGTGACGTTGAGGAGTGACATGGAGGAGTGACATGTAGGGGTGACATGGAGGAGCGACATGGAAGAGTGACATGGACAGAGTGACATGGAGGAGTGACATGGAGTAGTGAGTGGGTGGAGTGAAATGGAGGAATGACATGAATGAGTGACATGGAGGAATGACATGGAGGAACGACGTGGAGCAGTAACATGGAGGAGTTACACAGAGGAGTGACATGGATGCTCGACATGGACGAGTGACATTGAGGAGTGAATTGAAGGATTCGACATGGAGGAGTGACATAGAGTAGAGACATGGAGGAGTGACGTGGAGGAGTGAATTGGAAAATTGACATGAAGGAGTGAATTGAATGATCAACATGGAGGCGTTACATTGAGGAGTGGCATGGAGGGGTAACATATAGGAGTGACATGGAGGAGCAAGGAAGAGTGACATGGAGGAGTGACATGGAGGACTGATTTGTAAGATCAACAGGTATGAGTGACATGGAGGAGCGACATGGTGGAGAGACATATAGGAATGACATGGAGGAGCAACATCGAGGAGTGACATAGAGGAGTGACATGGAGGAGCGACGTGGAGGAGCAAGAATGAGTGACATGGAGGAGTGACATGGAAGAGTGACATGGAGTAGTGATATAGATGAGTGACAAGGAGTAGTGACATGGAGGAGCGATGTGGAGCAACAATAATGATTGAAATGGAGGAGCTACATGGAGGAGTGACATAGAGGAGTGACAAGGCGGAGCAAGGAAGAGTGACATAGAGGAGAGACATGGATGACTGATTTGTAGGATCGACAGATATGAGTGACATGGAGGAGCAACATCGAGGAGAGACATAAAGGAGTGACATGGAGGAGCAACATGGAGGAGCTACATGGAGGAGTGAAATGAAGGAGTGACATGGACGAGTGACATGGCGGAGCGACAAAGGAGGAGTGACATGGAAGACATGTAGAAGTGACATGGACGAGTGACATGTAGGAGCGACAAGGAGGAGTGACATGGAAGACATGTAGAGGTGATATGGAGGAGTGATATGGAGTAGTGACATGGAGGAGTGACTTGGAGGTGTGTCATGAAGGAGTAACATGGAGGATTGAGTTGGTGGAGAAACATGGAGGAGTGACATGGAGGAGTGACAAAGACGAGTGACATGGAGGAGTGACATGGAGGAGTGAGAAGGAGAGTGACTTGGAGGATTGACATAGGGGACTGACATGGAGGAGCTAAATTGAGTAGAGACACCGAGGATTGACATGGAGGAGTTACATTGAGGGTCAACATGGAGGAGTGACAGGGAGGAGTGACATGGAGGTTCAACATGGAGGAGTGACATTGAGGAGCGACATGGAGGAGTGACATGGATGATCGACATGGAGGAATGACATGGATGATCGACATGGAGGAGCGACATGGAGGATTGATATGGAGGAGCAACATGGAGGAGTGACATGGAGGAGTGACATGGAGGAGCGACAAGGAGGATTGATATAGAGGAGTGACATGGAGGAGTGACATTCTGGAGTGACATTCTGGTGTGACATGGAGGAGCAATATGGAAGAGTAACATGGAGGAGTAAGGTTGAGCGACAAGGACGATCGACATGGAGGAGTGACATGGAGGAGTGACAATGAGGACTGACATGGAGAAGTGACATGGAGGATCGACATGGAACAGTGATATGAAGGAGTGACATGGAGTAGTGACATGGAGGAGCGACATGGAGGTTAGACATGGAGGAGCAACATGGAGGAGTGAGGATGAGTGACAAGGACGATCGACATGGAGGATTAACATGGAGGAGTGACATTGAGGACTGACATGGAGAAGTGACATGGAGGAGTGACATGGAGGAGTGTCATGGAAGACATGGAGCAGTGACGTGGAGGAGTTACATTGTGGAGTCACAGGAAGGAGGGACATGGAGGAGTGACATTCTGGGTTGACATTCTGGAGTGACATTCTGGAGTGACATGGTGGAGCGACATTCTGGTGTGACATAGAGGAGCGACATGGAGGAGTGACATTGAGCAGTGACATGGAGGCGTGACATGGAGAAGTGACATGGAGGAGTGACATGGAGTAGTGACATAGAGGAGTGTTATGGAAGACATGGAGTAGTGACATGGAGGAGTTACATTGAGGAGTCACAGGAAGGAGGGACACGGAGGAGCGACATTCTGGAGTGACATGGATGAGTGACATGGAGGAGCAAGGATGAGCGACATGGTGGATCGACATGGTGTAGCAACGAGGAGTGACATGGAGGATCGACATGGAGAAGCGACATGGAGGAGCGACATCTAGGATCTACATGGAGCAGCAACATGGAGGATTGACATGGAGGAGTGACATTGTTGATCGACATGGAGGACTGAAATGGAAAAGCTACATGGAGAAGCGACATAGAGGATCGACATGGAGAATCGACATGGAGGAGTGACATTGAGGAGTGACATTGAGGACTGACATGGAGAAGTGACATGGAGGAGTGACATGGAGGAGTGTCATGGAAGACATGGAGCAGTGACGTGGAGGAGTTACATTGAGGAGTCACAGGAAGGAGGGACATGGAGGAGTGACATTCTGGGTTGACATTCTGTAGTGACATGGAGGAGCGACATTCTGGTGTGACAGAGTAGCGACATGGAGGAGTGACATTGAGCAGTGACATGGAGGCGTGACATGGAGAAGTGACATGGAGGAGTGACATGGAGGAGGAAGGATGAGCAAGGATGAGCGACATGGTGGATCAACATGGAGGAGAGACATGTAGTAGCAACTTTGAGGAGTGACATGAAGGAGGGACATGTAGGAGCTACATTCTGGTTTGACATTCTGGAGTGACATGAAGGAGTGTAAGTCTGGAGTGACATGGAGGAGCAAGGATGAGCGACAAGGTGGGTCGACATGGAGAAGTGACATGGAGTAGCAACTTGGAGGAGTGACATGGAGGATCGACATGGAGAAGCAACATGGAGGAGTGACATTGAGGAGTCATATTAAGTAGTGACATTGAGCAGTGACTTGGTGGAGGGACATGGAGGAGGGACATTTTTGGAGTAACAAGGAGGAGCAACATGGAGGAGTGACATGGAAGAGCAAGGATTAGTGACATGGAGGATCGACATGGAGGAGTGACATGGAAGACATGGAGTAGTGACATGGAGGAGTTACATTGAGGAGTCACAGGAAGGAGGGACATGGAGGAGCGACATGGAGGAGTGACATGGAGGAGCAAGGATGAGCGACATGGAGGATTGACATGGAGGAGTGACATTGTTGATCGACATGGAGGACTGAAATGGAAAAGCTACATGGAGCAGCGTCATAGAGGATCGACATGGAGAATCGACATGGAGGAGTGACATTGAGGAGAGACATTAAGGAGTGACATGGAGGAGCGACATTCTGGAGTGACATAGAAGAATAAAATGTAGGAGCTAAATGGAGGAGCAAGGAGGAGCGACATGGAGGATAAACATGGAGGAGTGACTAGCAGGAGCAACATTCTGGAGTGACATGGAGGAGTGAAATAGAGGAGCGAAATGGAGGATCAACATGGAGGTTTGACTTGGAGGAGCGACATTCTGGAGCGACATGGAAGACTGACAACGAGGAGGTACATTCTGGAGGAACATGGTGGAGCGACATTCTTGAGTGACATGGAGGAGCGACATTCTGGAGTGACATGGAGGAGCGATATGGAAGATCGACATGGAAGAGTGACATGGAGGAGCGACATTGAGCAGTGACATGGAGGCGTGACATGGAGAAGTGACAAGGAGGAGTGACATGGAGGAGCGAAATTCTGGAGTGACATAGAGGAGCGACATGGAGGAGTGACATTGAGCAGTGACATGGAGGCGTGACATGGAGAAGTGACATGGAGGCATGACATGGAGGAGCGACATCACGGAGCGACATGGAAAACTGACAACGAGGAGGTACATTCTGGAGGAACATGGTGGAGCGACATTCTTGAGTGACAAGGAGGACTGACATGGAGGAGTGACATCCTACAGTTAAATTCTGGGTTGAAATTCTGGAGTGACATGTAGGTATCGACATTGAGTAGTGACATGGAGGAGTGACAAAAAGGAGCGACATAGAGGATCGACATGGAGGAGTATCAAGGTTGATCGACATGGAGAAGTGACATGGAGGAGTGACATGGTAGAGATGGAGGAGTGACATGGAGGAGAGACATGGAAGATCGACATGGAGGAGTAACATTCTGGAGTTAAATCTGGATTGACATGGAGGAGCGACATTCTGGAGTGACATGGAGGAGCGATATGGATGAGCAAGGAGGAGCGACATGGAGGATCAACATGTATCGACATGGAAGACATGGAGGAGTGACATGGAGGATCGATTTGGAGGAGTAACAAGGAGGAGCGACATGGAGGATCGACATATGGAGCGACATCAAGCAGTGACATGGAGGAGTGACATTCTGGAGTTAAATCTGAAGTGAAATTCTGGAGTGACATGGAGGAGCGACATTCTGGAGTGACATGGAGGAGTGACATGGTGTAGCAACATGGAGGATCGAAATGGAGGATCGACATGGCGGAGTTACATGCAGGACTGACATGGAATACAGGGAGGAGTGACATGGAGGGGCGACATGGAGGTGTGAAATAGAGGATCGACATGGAGGAGGTCTATGGAGGAGTAACATTCTGGAGTGACTTTCTGGAGGAACATTCTGGAGTGACATGGAGGTATCGACATGGAGGAGTGACAAGGAGGAGTGATATGGAGGATCAACATAGAGGATTGACATGGAGGAGGGACATGGAGGAGTGACGTTCTGGAGTTAAATTCTGGAGAGACATTCTGGAGTTACATGGAGGAGCGGCATTCTGGAGTGACATGGAGGAGATACATGGAGGAGTGATATGGAGGAGCAAGGACGAGAGAGATAGAGGATCGACATGGAATAGTCACATGGAGGAACAACACGGAGGAGTGACATGGAACACATGGTGGAGTGACATTGAGGATCGACATTGAGGATTGAAATGGAGGATCGACATGAAACAGTGACATGGAGGAATGACATGGAGGAGTGACATGGAGGAGCGACATGGCGGAGTGACATGGAGGAGCGACATGGCGGAGTGACATGGAGGAGTAACATGGACGATTGACATGGAAGACAGGGAGGAGTGACATGGAGGAGCGAAATAGAGGATTAACATGGAGGAGTGACATGGAGGAGGGACATGGAGGAGTGACATGGAGGAGCGACATGGAGGAGTGACATGGAGGAGCGACATGGAGGAGCGACATCGAGCAGTGACATGGAATTGTGACATGGAGGAGTGACATTGAGGATCAACATGGAGGAGTGACATGGAGGAGTGACATGGAGGAGAGACATGGAGGAGCGAAATAGAGGATCGACATGGAGGAGTGACATGGAGGAGTGACATGGAGGAGAGACATGGAGGATCGACATGGAGGAGTGACATGGAGGAGCGAAATGGAAGAGCGACATGGAGGAGTTACATGGAGGAGCGACATCACGGAGCGACATGGAGGTCTGACAACGAAGAGGTAAATTCTGGAGGGACAGGGTGGAGCGACATTCTGGAGTGACATGGAAGATAGACATGGAGGAGTAACATGTACGATCTAAATGGAGGAGTGACATGGACGATTGACATGGAAGAGCGATATGGAGGATCGACAAGGAGGAGCAACATTGAGGAGCAACATGGAGACATGACATGGAGGAGCGACTAGGAGGAGCTACATGGAGGAGCGACATCGCGGAGAGACATGGAGGACTGACATGGAGGAGTGACATGGAGGAGTGATATGGAAGACAGGGAGGATTGACATGGAGGGTCGATATGTAGGAGTGACATGGAGGAGGAATATGGAGGAGTGACATTCTAGAGTGACTTTCAGGAGGGATATTCTGGAGTGACATGTAGGTATCGACATTGAGTCGTGACATGGAGGAGTGACAAAAAGGAGCGACATAGAGGATCGACATGGAGGAGTATCAAGGTTGATCGACATGGAGAAGTGACATGGAGGAGTGACATGGTAGAGATGGAGGAGTGACATGGAGGAGAGACATGGAAGATCGACATGGAGGAGTTACATTCTGGAGTTAAATCTGGATTGACATGGAGGAGCGACATTCTGGAGTGACATGGAGGAGCGATATGGATGAGCAAGGAGGAGCGACATGGAGGATCAACATGTATCGACATGGAAGACATGGAGGAGTGACATGGAGGATCGATTTGGAGGAGTAACAAGGAGGAGCGACATGGAGGATCGACATATGTAGCGACATCAAGCAGTGACATGGAGGAGTGACATTCTGGAGTTAAATCTGAAGTGAAATTCTGGAGTGACATGGAGGAGCGACATTCTGGAGTGACATGGAGTAGTGACATGGAGGAGTGACATGGTGTAGCAACATGGAGGATCGAAATGGAGGATCGACATGGCGGAGTTACATGCAGGACTGACATGGAATACAGGGAGGAGTGACATGGAGGGGCGACATGGAGGTGTGAAATAGAGGATCGACATGGAGGAGGTCTATGGAGGACTAACATTCTGGAGTGACTTTCTGGAGGAACATTCTGGAGTGACATGGAGGTATCGACATGGAGGAGTGACAAGGAGGAGTGATATGGAGGATCAACATAGAGGATTGACATGGAGGAGGGACATGGGGGAGTGACGTTCTGGAGTTAAATTCTGGAGAGACATTCTGGAGTTACATGGAGGAGCGGCATTCTGGAGTGACATGGAGGAGATACATGGAGGAGTGATATGGAGGAGCAAGGACGAGAGAGATAAAGGATCGACATGGAATAGTCACATGAAGGAACAACACGGAGGAGTGACATGGAACACATGGTGGAGTGACATTGAGGATCGACATTGAGGATTGAAATGGAGGATCGACATGAAACAGTGACATGGAGGAATGACATGGAGGAGTGACATGGAGGAGCGACATGGCGGAGTGACATGGAGGAGCGACATGGCGGAGTGACATGGAGGAGTAACATGGAGGATTGACATGGAAGATAGGGAGGAGTGACATGGAGGAGCGAAATAGAGGATTAACATGGAGGAGTGACATGGAGGAGGGACATGGAGGAGTGACATGGAGGAGCGACATGGAGGAGGGAAATGGAGGAGTGACATTCTGGATTGACATGGAGGAGCGGCATTCTGGAGTGACATGGAGGAGCGACATGGAGGAGCGACATGGAGGATCGACATGGAGGAGCGACATGGAGGAGTGACATGGAGGAGCGACATGGAGGAGCGACATTGAGCAGTGACATGGAATTGTGACATGGAGGAGTGACATTGAGGATCAACATGGAGGAGTGAGATGGAGGAGTGACATGGAGGAGAGACATGGAGGAGCGAAATAGAGGATCGACATGGAGGAGTGACATGGAGGAGTGACATGGAGGAGAGACATGGAGGATCGACATGGAGGAGTGACATGGAGGAGCGACATGGAAGAGCGACATGGAGGAGTTACATGGAGGAGCGACATCACGGAGCGACATGGAGGTCTGACAACGAGGAGGTAAATTCTGGAGGGACAGGGTGGAGCGACATTCTGGAGTGACATGGAAGATAGACATGGAGGAGTAACATGTACGATCTAAATGGAGGAGTGACATGGGCGATTGACATGGAAGAGCGATATGGAGGATCGACAAGGAGGAGCAACATTGAGGAGCAACATGGAGACATGACATGGAGGAGCGACTAGGAGGAGCTACATGGAGGAGCGACATCGCGGAGAGACATGGAGGACTGACATGGAGGAGTGACGTGGAGGAGTGATATGGAAGACAGGGAGGATTGATATGGAGGGTCGATATGTAGGAGTGACATGGAGGAGGAATATGGAGGAGTGACATTCTAGAGTGACTTTCAGGAGGGATATTCTGGAGTGACATGGAGGTATCGACATTGAGTCGTGACATGGAGGAGTGACACGGAGGAGTGAAATGGAGGAGCAACATAGAGGTGTAACATGAAGGATCTGCATGGAGGAGCTACATGGAGGAGTGACATGGTGGAGTGACATTTATGACATGGAGTAGTGACATGGTGGAGCAACATGGAGGATCGAAATGGAGGATCGACATGGAGCAGTGACATGGAGGAGTGACATGGAAGTATGACATGGAGGAGTGACATGGAGGATCGACATGTAGGATTGACATGGAGGAGTTACATGGAGGAGTGACGTGGAAGAATGGGAGGAATGACATGGAAGAGCGCAATAGAGGATCGACATGGAGGAGGGACATGGAGGAGTAACAATCTGGAGTTAAATTCTGGAGTGACATTCTGGAGTGACATGTAGGAGCGACATTCTGGAGTGACATGGTGGAGCAACATGGAGGTTCGAAATGGAGGATCGACATGGAGCAGTGACATGGAGGAGTGACATGGAAGTGTGACATGAATAAGTGACATGGAGGAGCGACATGGTGGAGTGACATGGAAGATATGGAGGAGTGACATGGAGGAGAAACATGGAGTATCGACATGGAGGAACAACATGGAGGTGTGACTTGGAGGAACGACATTCTGGAGTGACAGGGAGGAGTGAAATGGAGGAGTGGAATGGAGGAGCGACATGGAGGATTGACATGGAGGAGTGACATGGAGGATCGACATGGAAGAGTGACATGGAGAAGCGAAATGGAAGAGCGACATGGTTGATCTACATGGAGGAGCGACATCACGGAGAGACATGGAAGACTGACAACGAGTAGGTACATTCTGGAGGAACATGGTGGAGCGACATTCTGGAGTGACATTGAGGAGCGACATTCTGGAAATACATGGAGGAGCGATATGGAAGATCGACATGGAGGAGTAACATTTAGGATGTAAGTGGAGGATAGACATGGAGGATCGACATGGAGGAGTGACATGGAGGAGCGACATGGTGGAGTGAAATGGAGGAGCGACATGGTGGAGTGACATGGAGGAGTGACATGTAGGATTGACATGGAGGAGTTACATGGAGGAGTGACGTGGAAGACAGGGAGGAATGACATGGAAGAGCGCAATAGAAGATCGACATGGAGCAGTGACATGGAGGAGGGACATGGAGGAATAACAATCTGGAGTTAAATCTGGATTGACATGGAGGAGCGACATTCTGGAGTGACATGAAGGAGCGATATGGATGAGCAAGGAGGAGCGACATGGAGGAGCGACATGGAGGAGCGACATCAAGCAGTGACATGGAGGTTTGACATTCTGGAGTTAAATCTGGAGTGATATTCTGGAGTGACATGGAGGAGCGACATTCTGGAGTGACATGGATTAGCGACATGGTGGAGTGATATGGTTGAGCAAGGAGGAGCCACATGGAGGATCGACATGTGTCGACATGGAAGACATGGAGGATCGACATGGAGGAGTGACATGGAGGAGCGACATGGAGGATTGACATGTTACATGCAGGATTGACATGGAAGACAGGGAGGAGTGACATGGAGGGGCGACATGGAGGTGTGAAAAAGAGGATCGACATGGAGGATATGGAGGAGTGACATTCTGGAGTGACTTTCTGGAGGGACATTCTGGAGTGACATGGAGGAGCGGCATTCTGGGGTGACATGGAGGAGGAGGGACGAGAGACATAGAGGATCGACATGGAATAGTCACATGGAGGAGCAACACGGAGGAGTAACATGGAACACATGGTGGAGTGACATTGAGGATCGACATGGAGGAGCGACATTGAGGATCGACAATGAGGAGCGACATTGAGGATCGACCTGGAGGACTGACATGGAGGATAAACAAGGAGGAGTGACATGGAGTAGTGACATGGAGGAGAGACATGGAGGATCGACATGGAGGAGTGAGATGGAGGAGCATCATGGAAGAGCAAAATGGAGGAGCGACATTACGGAGCGACATGGAGGTCTGACAACAAGGAGGTACATTCTGGAGGGACAGGGTGGAGCGACATTCTGGAGTGACATGGAGGAGTGACATTCTGGAGTGACATTGAAGATCGACATGGAGGAGTAATATGTAGGATCTAAATGGAGGAGTGACATGGAGGAGTGACATGGAAGAGCGATATGGAGGATCGACAAGGAGGAGCAACATTGAGGAGCAACATGGAGGACTGACATGGAGGAGCAACATGATAGAGCGACTAGGAGGAGCTACAAGGAGGAGCGACATCGCGGAGCGACATGGAGGACTGACATGGAGGAGGAATATGGAGGAGTGACATTCTGGAGGGACTTTCAGGAGGGACATTATGGAGTGACATGGAGGTATCGACATTGAGTATTGACATGGAGGAGTGAAATGGAGGAATGACGTGGAAGACAGGGAGGAATGACATGGAGGAGCACAATAAAGGATCGACATGGAGCAGTGACATGGAGGAGGGACATGGAGGAATAACAATCTGGAGTTAAATCCTGGAGTGACATTCTGGAGTGACATGGAGGAACGACATTCTGGAGTGACATGGAGGAATGACATGCAGGAGTGATATGGAGGAGCATGGAGGAGCGACATGGAGGATCGACATGAATAAGTGACATGGAGGAGCGACACGGTGGAGTGAAATGGAAGATATGGAGGAGTGACATAGAGGAGCAACATGGTGTATTGACATGGAGGATCAACATGGAGGAGTGACTTGGAGGAGCGACATTCTGTAGTGACATGGAGGAGTGAAATGGAGGAGCGACATGGAGGATTGACATGGAGGAGTGATATGGAGGAGCGACATTCTGGAGTGACATGGAGGAGCGATATGGATGAGCAAGGAGCAGCGACATGGAGTATCAACATGTATCGACATGGAAGACATGGAGGAGTGACATGGAGAATCGATGTGGAGGAGTAACAAGGAGGAGCGACATGGAGGATATGGAGGAGTGACATTCTGGAGTGACTTTCTGGAGGGACATTCTGGAGTGACATGGAGGAGCGGCATTCTGGGGTGACATGGAGGAGGAGGGACGAGAGACAGAGGAATCGACATGGAATAGTCACATGGAGGAGCAACACGGAGGAGTAACATGGAGGATCGACATGGAGGAGCGACATTCTGGAGTGACATGGAGGAGTGAAATGGAGGAGCGACATGGAGGATCGACATGGAGGAGTGACATGGAGGACTGATATGGAAGACAGGGAGGAGTGACATGGAGGATCGACATGGAGGAGTGACTTGGAGGATCAACATGGAGGAGTGACATGGAGGAGCGAAATTCTGGAGTGACATGGCGGAGTGAAATGGAGGAGCGACATGTAGGATCGATATGGAGGAGTGACATGGAGGAGCGACATTCTGGAGTGACATGGAGTTGCGATATGGAAGATCGACATGGAGTTGTGACATGGAGGATCAACATGGAGGAGCGACATTGAGGATCGACAATGAGGAGCGACATTGAGGAGCGACATGGAGGACTGACATGGAGGATCAACAAGGAGGAGTGACATGGAGGAGTGATATGGAGGAGAGACATGGAGGATCGACATGGAGGAGTGACATGGAGGAGCGACATGGAAGAGCGACATGGAGGAGTTACATGGAGGAGCGACATCACGGAGCGACATGGAGGTCTGACAACGAGGAGGTACATTCTGGAGGGAAAGGGTGTAGCGACATTCTGGAGTGACATGGAAGATCGACATAGAGGAGTAACATGTACGATCTAAATGGAGGAGTGACATGGAGGATTGAAATGGAAGAGCGATATGGAGGATCGACAAGGAGGAGCAACATTGAGGAGCAACATGGAGACATGACATGGAGGAGCGACATCACGGAGCGACATGGGGGTCTGACAACGAGGAGGTACATTCTGGAGGGACAGGGTGTAGCGACAGTCTGGAGTGACATGGAAGATCGACATGGAGGAGTAACATGTACGATCTAAATGGTGGAGTGACATGGAGGATTGACATGGAAGAGCGATATGGAGGATCGACAAGGAGGAGCAACATTGAGGAGCAACATGGAGACATGACATGGAGGAGCGACATGGAGGAGCTACATTGAGGAGCGACATCGCGGAGCGACATGGAGGACTGACATGGAGGAGTGACATGGAGGAGTGATATGGAAGACTCCCTGTCTCCATGACATGGAGGAGTGACAAGAAGGAGCGACACGGAGGAGTGACATGGAGGAGCAACATAGAGGTGTAACATGAAGGATCTGCATGGAGGAGCTACATGGAGGAGTGACATGGTGGAGTGACATAGATGACATGGAGTAGTGACATGGTGGAGCAACATGGAGGATCGAAATGGAGTTTCAACATGGAGCAGTGACATGGAGGAGTGACATGGAAGTGTGACATGTAGGAGTGACATGGAGGATCGACATGGAGAAGCGACATGGTGGAGTGACATGGAGGAGTGACATGTAGGATTGACATGGAGGAGTTACATGGAGGAGTGACGTGGAAGACAGGGAGGAATGACACGGAAGAGCGCAATAGAGGATCGACATGGAAGAGGTACATGGAGGAGTAACAATCTGGAGTTAAATTCTGGAGTGACATTCTGGAGTGACATGGAGGAGCGACATTCTGGAGTGACATGGAGGATCGACATGGATGAGTGACATGGAGTAGTGAGACATGGAGGATTGACATGGAGGAGTGACATGGAGGAGCGACATGGAGGAGCGAAATGGAGGAGCGAAATGGAGGAGTGACTTGTAGGAGTGACATGGAGGAGTGACATGAAGGAGGAGTGACATGGAGGAGTGACATAGAGGAGTGATGTGGAGGAGTGACATGGAGTAGTGATATGGAGGAGTGAGAAGGAGGAGTGACATGGAGGATCGACATAGAGTGACATGGAGGAGCGACAAGGAGGAGTGACATGAAGGAGGAGTGACATGGAGGAGTGACATAGAGGAGTGATGTGGAGTAGCGACATGGAGTAGTGACATTGAGGAGCGACATGGAGGAGTGACATTGAGGAGCAATGAAGAGTGACATGGAGGAGTGATGTGGAGTAGCGACATGGAGGAGTGACATGGAGGAGTGACATTGAGGAGCAATGAAGAGTGACATGGAGGAGTGACATGGAGGATCAACATGTAGGATAGACATGGAGGAGTGATATGGAGGAGTGACATAGAGGAGTAACATGGAGGAGTGACATTGAGGAGCAAGGAAGAGTGACATGGAGGAGTGAATTTAAGGATCGTCATGGAGGAGTGACATGGAGAAGTTTCATGGAGGAGTGACATGGAGGAGTGCCATGTAGGAATGACATTGAGTAGTGACATATAGGATCGACATAGAGTGACATGGAGGAGCGACAAGGAGGAGTGACATAGAGGAGTGACATGGAGGAGTGACAATGAGGAACAAGGAAGAGTGACATAGAGGAGTGACATGGAGGAGCTTCATGGAGGAGTGACATGGAGGAGTGACATGGAGGAGTATCATTGAAGTAAGACGTGGAGGAGTGACATGGAGGAGTGACATGGAGGATCGACATAGAGTGACATGGAGGAGCGACAAGGAGGAGTGACATGAAGGAGGAGTGACATGGAGGAGTGACATAGAGGAGTGATGTGGAGTAGCGACATGGAGGAGTGACATGGAGGAGTGATATGTAGGAGTGACATGGAGGATTGACATGGAGGAGTGACATGGAGGATTGACATGGCGGAGTGACATAGAGGAGTGATGTGGAGGAGCGAAATCGAGAATTGACGAGGAGGAGCGACATGGAGGAGTGACATGGAGGAGTTTCATTGAGGAGTGACATGGAGGGGTGACATGGAGGAGTGAGAAGTTGGAGTGATATGGAGTTGTAACATGGAGGATTGACATAGAGGAGTGACATGGAGGATTGACATGGAGAAGCAACACGGAGGCTCAACATATAGGAGTGATATTGTGGAGTGACATTGAAGGGCGACATGGAGGCTCAACATGGAGGATTGACATAGAGGAGTGACATGGAGGAGTGACATGTAGGAATGACATGGAGTAGTGACATGGAGGATCGACATAGAGGAGTGACATGGAGGAGCGACAAGGAGGAGTGACATAGAGGAGTGACATGGAGGAGTGACATGGAGGAGCTTCATGGAGGAGTGACATGGAGGAGTGACATTTAGGAGTGACATGGTGGATCGACATGGAGGAGTGACATGTAGTACTAATATGGAGGAGTGAGAAGGAGGAGTGACATGGAGGAGTGATATTGAGGAGCAAGGAAGAGTGACATGGAGGAGTGACATGGAGGACCTTCATGGAGGAGTGACATGGAGGAGTGACATGAAGGAGGAGTGACATGGAGGAGTGACATGGAGGAGTGACATTTAGGAGTGACATGGTGGATCGACATGGAGGAGTGACATGTAGTACTAATATGGAGGAGTGAGAAGGAGGAGTGACATGGAGGAGTGATATTGAGGAGCAAGGAAGAGTGACATGGAGGAGTGACATGGAGGACCTTCATGGAGGAGTGACATGGAGGAGTGACATGAAGGAGGAGTGACATGGAGGAGTGACATAGAGGAGTGATGTGGAGTAGCGACATGGAGGAGTGACATGGAGGAGCGACATGGAGGAGTGACATGGAGGAGTATCATTGAAGTGCGACATGGAGGAGTGACATAGAGGAGTGATGTGGAGTAGCGACATGGAGGAGTGACATGGAGGAGCGACATGGAGGATTGACATGGAGGAGTATCATTGAAGTGCGACATGGAGGCTCAATATGGAGGAGTGACATAGAGGAGTGATGTGGAGGAGCGACATGGAGGAGTGACATAGAGGAGTGACATGGAGGAGTGACATTGAGGAGCAAGGAAGAGTAACATGGAGGATTGATATGGAGGAGTGACATGTTGGAGTGATATGTAGGAGTGACATATAGAGGAGTGATGTGGAGGAGCGAAATCGAGAATTGACGAGTAGGAGCGACATGGAGGAGTGACATGGAGGAGTTTCATTGAGGAGTGACATGGAGGGGTGACATGGAGGAGTGAGAAGTTGGAGTGATATGGAGTTGTAACATGGAGAATTGACATAGGAGTGCCATGTAGGAATGACATGGAGTAGTGACATGGAAGATCGACATAGAGGAGTGACATGGAGGAGCGACAAGGAGGAGTGACATAGAGGAGTGACATTGAGGAGTGACATTGAGGAGCAAGGAAGAGTGACATAGAGGAGTGACATGTAGGAGCTTCATGGAGGAGTGACATGGAGGAGTGACATTTAGAAGTGACATGGAGGATCGACATGGAGGAGTGACATTGAGTAGTAATATGGAGGAGTGAGAAGGAGGAGTGACATGGAGGAGTGACATGGAGGAGTGACATAGAGGAGTGACATGGAGGAGTGACATTGAGGAGCAAGGAAGAGTGACATGGAGGAGTGACATGGAGGACCTTCATGGAGGAGTGACATGAAGGAGGAGTGACATGGAGGAGATACATAGAGGAGTGATGTGGAGGAGCGACATGGAGGAGCGATATGGAGGAGCGAAATGGAGGAGTGACACAGAGGAGTGACATGGAGGAGTGACATTGATGAGCAAGGAAGAGTGACATAGAGGAGTGACATGGAGGAGTGACATTTAGGAATGACATGGAGGATCGACATGGAGGAGTGACATGGAGTAGTGTGACATGGAGGATTGACATGGAGGAGTGACATGGAGGAGCGAAATGGAGGAGCGATATGGAGGAGCGAAATGGAGGAGTGACATGGAGGAGTGACATGAAGGAGGAGTGACATGGAGGAGTGACATAGAGGAGCGACATGGAGGAGTGACATGGAGGAGTATCATTGAAGTGCGACATGGAGGCTCAACATGGAGGAGTGACATAGAGGAGTGATGTGGAGGAGCGACATGGAGGAGTGACATGGAGGAGCGACATGGAGGAGTGACATAGAGGAGTGACATGGAGGAGTGACATAGGAGTGACATGGAGGAGTGACATTTAGGAGTGACATGGAGGATCGACATGGAGGAGTGACATGGAGTAGTGACATGGAGGAGCTTCATGGAGGAGTGACATGGAGGAGTGACTTGTAGGAGTGACATAGAGGATCGACATGGAGGAGTGACATGGAGGAGTGACATGGAGGAGCGACATGGAGGAGTGACATGGAGGCGTATCATTGAAGTGCGACATGGAGGCTCAACATGGAGGAGTGACATAGATGAGTGATGTGGAGGAGCAACATGGAGGAGTGACATAGAGGAGTGACATTGAGGAGCAATGAAGAGTGACATGGAGGAGTGACATGTAAGAGTGACATGGAGGATCAACATGTAGGATAGACATGGAGGAGTGATATGGAGGAGTGACATAGAGGAGTGACATGGATGAGTGACATTGAGGAGCAAGGAAGAGTGACATGGAGTAGTGACATGGAGGAGCTTCATGGAGGAGTGACATGGAAGAGTGACTTGTAGGAGTGATATAGAGGATCGACATAGAGGAGTGACATGGATGATCGACATGGAGGAGTGACATGGAGGAGCGATATGGAGGAGCGAAATGGAGGAGTGACATGGAGGAGTGACATGAAGGAGGAGTGACATGGAGGAGTGACATAGAGGATTGATGTGGAGGAGCGACATGGAGGAGTGACATGGTGGAGCTACAAGGAGGAGTGACATGGAGGAGTGACATTGAGGAGCAAGGAAGAGTGACATAGAGGAGTGACATGGAGGAGTGACATGAAGGAGGAGTGACATGGAGGAGTGACATAGAGGAGTGATGTGGAGGAGCGACATGGAGGAGTGACATGGAGGAGCGACATGGAGGAGTAAGATAGAGGAGTGACATTGAGGAGTGACATAGGAGTGACATGGAGGATTGACATTTAGGAGTGACATGGAGGATAGACATGGAGGAGTGACATGGAATTAGTGATATGGAGGAGTGAGAAGGAGGAGTGACATGTAGGAGTGACATAGAGGAGTGACATGGAGGAGTGACATTGAGGAGCAATGAAGAGTGACATGGAGGAGTGACATGGAGGAGTGACATGGAGTAGTGATATGGAGGAGTGACATGTAGGAGTGACATGGAGGATCGACATGTAGGATAG
Source organism: Sebastes fasciatus (assembly GCF_043250625.1). NCBI lineage: Eukaryota > Metazoa > Chordata > Actinopteri > Perciformes > Sebastidae > Sebastes > Sebastes fasciatus. The sequence continues at coordinate 32,873,554 of NC_133809.1, forward strand.
ACATGGAGGAGTGATATGGAGGAGTGACATAGAGGAGTGAAATGGAGGAGTGACGTGGAGGAGCTTCATGGAGGAGTGACATGGAGGAGTGACTTGTAGGAGTGATATAGAGGATCGACATAGAGGAGTGACATGGATGATCGACATAGAGGAGTGACATGAAGGTGTGACATGGAGGAGCGATATGGAGGAGCGAAATGGAGGAGTGACATGGAGGAGTGACATGAAGGAGGAGTGACATGGAGGAGTGACATAGAGGATTGATGTGGAGGAGCGACATGGAGGAGTGACATGGAGGAGCGACAAGGAGGACTGACATGGAGGAGTGACATTGAGGAACTTCATGGAGGAGTGACATGGAGGAGTGACATGGAGGAGCTTCATGGAGGAGTGACATGGAGGAGTGATATGGAGGAGTGACATAGAGGAGTGACATGGCGGAGTGACATTGAGGATCGACATGGAGGATAGACATGGAGGAGTGATATGAAGGAGCGACATGGAGTGACATGGAGGAGCGACATGGAAGAGTGACATAGAGGAGTGACATGGAGGAGTGACATTGAGGAGCAAGGAAGAGTAACATGGAGGATTGACATGGAGGAGTGACATGTTGGAGTGATATGTAGGAGTGACATATAGAGGAGTGATGTGGAGGAGAGAAATCGAGAATTGACGAGTAGGAGCGACATGGAGGAGTTTCATGGAGGAGTGACGTGGAGATGTGCCATGGAGGAATGACATGGAGTAGTGACATGGAAGATCGACATAGAGGAGTGACATGGAGGAGCGACAAGGAGGAGTGACATAGAGGAGTGACATTGAGGAGTGACATTGAGGAGCAAGGAAGAGTGACATAGAGGAGTGACATGTAGGAGCTTCATGGAGGAGTGACATGGAGGAGTGACATTTAGAAGTGACATGGAGGATCGACATGGAGGAGTGACATTGAGTAGTAATATGGAGGAGTGAGAAGGAGGAGTGACATGGAGGAGTGACATGGAGGAGTGACATAGAGGAGTGACATGGAGGAGTGACATTGAGGAGCAAGGAAGAGTGACATGGAGGAGTGAAATGTAGGAGCTTCATGGAGGAGTGAAATGGAGGAGTGACATGTAGGAGTGACATGGAGGAGTGACATTGAGGAGCAAGGAAGAGTGACATGGAGGAGTGACATGGAGGACCTTCATGGAGGAGTGACATGAAGGAGGAGTGACATGGAAGAGATACATAGAGGAGTGATGTGGAGGAGCGACATGGAGGAGCGATATGGAGGAGCGAAATGGAGGAGTGACATAGAGGAGTGACATGGAGGAGTGACATTGATGAGCAAGGAAGAGTGACATAGAGGAGTGACATGGAGGAGTGACATTTAGGAATGACATGGAGGATCGACATGGAGGAGTGATGTGGAGGAGCAACAAGGAGGAGTGACATAGAGGAGTGACATGGAGGAGTGACATTGATGAGCAAGGAAGAGTGACATAGAGGAGTGACATGGAGGAGTGACATTTAGGAATGACATGGAGGATCGACATGGAGGAATGACATGGAGTAGTGTGACATGGAGGATTGACATGGAGGAGTGACATGGAGGAGCGACATGGAGGAGCGATATGGAGGAGCGAAATGGAGGAGTGACATGGAGGAGTGACATGAAGGAGGAGTGACATGGAGGAGTGACATAGAGGAGCGACATGGAGGAGTGACATGGAGGAGTATCATTGAAGTGCGACATGGAGGCTCAACATGGAGGAGTGACATAGAGGAGTGATGTGGAAGAGCGACATGGAGGAGTGACATGGAGGAGCGACATGGAGGAGTGACATAGAGGAGTGACATGGAGGAGTGACATAGGAGTGAAATGGAGGAGTGACATTTAGGAGTGACATGGAGGATCGACATGGAGGAGTGACATGGAGTAGTGACATGGAGGAGCTTCATGGAGGAGTGACATGGAGGAGTGACTTGTAGGAGTGACATAGAGGATCGACATGGAGGAGTGACATGGAGGAGCGACATGGAGGAGTGACATGGAGGCGTATCATTGAAGTGCGACATGGAGGCTCAACATGGAGGAGTGACATAGATGAGTGATGTGGAGGAGCAACATGGAGGAGTGACATAGTGGAGTGACATTGAGGAGCAATGAAGAGTGACATGGAGGAGTGACATGTAGGAGTGACATGGAGGATCAACATGTAGGATAGACATGGAGGAGTGATATGGAGGAGTGACATAGAGGAGTGACATGGAGGAGTGACATTGAGGAGCAAGGAAGAGTGACATGGAGTAGTGACATGGAGGAGCTTCATGGAGGAGTGACATGGAAGAGTGACTTGTAGGAGTGATATAGAGGATCGACATAGAGGAGTGACATGGATGATCGACATGGAGGAGTGACATGAAGGTGTGACATGGAGGAGCGATATGGAGGAGCGAAATGGAGGAGTGACATGGAGGAGTGACATGAAGGAGGAGTGACATGGAGGAGTGACATAGAGGATTGATGTGGAGGAGCGACATGGAGGAGTGACATGGTGGAGCTACAAGGAGGAGTGACATGGAGGAGTGACATTGAGGAGCAAGGAAGAGTGACATAGAGGAGTGACATGGAGGAGTGACATGAAGGAGGAGTGACATGGAGGAGTGACATAGAGGAGTGATGTGGAGGAGCGACATGGAGGAGTGACATGGAGGAGCGACATGGAGGAGTAAGATAGAGGAGTGACATTGAGGAGTGACATAGGAGTGACATGGAGGATTGACATTTAGGAGTGACATGGAGGATCGACATGGAGGAGTGACATGGAATTAGTGATATGGAGGAGTGAGAAGGAGGAGTGACATGTAGGAGTGACATAGAGGAGTGACATGGAGGAGTGACATTGAGGAGCAATGAAGAGTGACATGGAGGAGTGACATGGAGGAGTGACATGGAGTAGTGATATGGAGGAGTGACATGTAGGAGTGACATGGAGGATCGACATGTAGGATAGACATGGAGGAGTGATATGGAGGAGTGACATAGAGGAGTGAAATGGAGGAGTGACATTGAGGAGCAAGGAAGAGTGACATGGAGGAGTGACATGGAGGACCTTCATGGAGGAGTGACATGAAGGAGGAGTGACATGGAGGAGATACATAGAGGAGTGATGTGGAGGAGCGACATGGAGGAGCGATATGGAGGAGCGAAATGGAGGAGTGACCCGGAGGAGTGACATGAAGGAGGAGTGACATGGAGGAGTGACATAGAGGAGTGATGTGGAGGAGCGACAAGGAGTAGTGACATAGAGGAGTGACATGGAGGAGTGACATTGATGAGCAAGGAAGAGTGACATGGACGTGCTTACGGTAAGCGTATTGCCTCATTTCCGGTTGCCTGTCTTTCTGTGTGCTGCTGTGTTCTGTAGCTGCTCTAGCACATCCAGGGCAATATAGTTATATTCATCTTCATTACAGCGGATAATTACCCGCTACATTTATATCTACACTAGTTCTGCTTAAGCACTCACACCTCACTCCTCTTTAGAGACTTAACCACACATATTCAGCTCGGCTAACGCTAGCTGGGCTATCGTATCTTAGCATAACAGTAGCTTAGCAGTAGCTTAGCCGTTAGCGATGGCTTCTCCTCTCCCCTGCTCTCCTGTTCTCTCTCCTTCTCCTGCTCTCCCCTGCTCTGTGTGTCTTATGTTTAGTTATTCCTCTGCCTCCTTTAGAGCTAGTGGTACATGTATTAGGTGTAGTGCATTCGCTGCATTGGAGGCGAGGGTTAGTGAGTTAGAAGCCCGGTTCTGCACTTTAGCTTCAGCTTCTTCTGTAGTTAGCCAGCCCCTAGCCGGTGCAGACCGGCCAAGCTTAGCTTCTGCTAGCCGTCCCCCGGCAACCCCCGAGCAGCCGGGAGGCTGGGTGACTGTCCGAAGGAAGCATAGTCATACCCTGAAGCCCACGGTTAACCACCAACCACTTCACGTTTCTAACAGATATTCCTCACTCAGCGACACACCCGCTGAGAAACCAACTCTGGTTATCGGCAGCTCCATTTTGCGGAACGTGAAGTTAGCGAAGCCAGCTGCCATAGTTAATTGCATCCCGGGGGCCAGAGCGGGCGACATTGAATCTGTTTTGAAACTGCTGGCTAAGGATAAACGTAAATACAGTAAGATTGTTATTCACGTCGGCGGTAATGACACCCGGTTACGTCGATCGGAGGTCACTAAAGTTAATGTCCAATCGGTGTGTGCATATGCAAAAACAATGTCGGACTCCGTAGTTTTCTCTGGTCCCCTCCCCAATTTGACCAGTGACGACATGTATAGCCGCATGAAGTCATTCCACAGCTGGCTGTCGTGGTGGTGTCCAGCAAACGATGTGGGCTTCATTGACAATTGGAACCCTTTCTGGGGAATTCCTGGTCTGATTAGGAGAGACGGCATTCATCCTACTTTGGATGGTGCGGCTCTCTTATCCAGAAATCTGACCAAGATTGTTGGTGGAACAAATCCATGACAAACCAGAGGTCATTCCAGGACGCAGAGCTGTAGTCTTACACACTTCTCTGCGCTTCCATTAGAGCAGTTACCCACCCATAGCTTAAACCCAAACCTAACTGAGACTGTGTCTGCCCCACCTAAATTAATTAAATCAAAAGTAAACAGAAGAGGAGTTAAACATAATAATCTAATAAAATCTAACACTAGCACTGCAATAAAGCAACAAAACAGGAGAATTAAATGTGGACTCTTAAATATCAGATCTCTGTCATCTAAAGCTCTACTAGTAAATGATTTAATATCAGATAATCACATTGATTTATTTTGTCTTACTGAAACCTGGCTGTGTCAGGAAGAATATGTCAGCCTAAACGAATCCACTCCCCCGAGTCATATTAATACTCACATTCCTCGAGACACCGGCCGAGGAGGTGGAGTTGCAGCCATCTTCGACTCAAGCCTATTAATAAACCCTAAAACTAAACTAAATTATAACTCATTTGAAAGCCTTGTTCTTAGTCTTTCACACCCAACCTGGAAAGCACTACAGCCAATTTTATTTGTTATAGTGTACCGCGCTCCAGGCCCATATTCTGAATTTCTATCTGAATTCTCAGAGTTTCTATCAAGCTTAGTCCTGAAAACAGATAAAGTCATTATAGTAGGTGATTTTAATATTCATGTGGACGTTGATAATGATAGCCTTAGTACTGCGTTTATCTCTTTATTAGATTCAATTGGTTTCTCGCAGAACGTGCATAAACCCACTCACCGCTTTAACCACACCCTCGACCTTGTTATGTCATATGGCGTTGAAATTGAACATTTAATTGTTTTTCCACAGAACTCTCTTTTATCAGACCATTATTTAATCACTTTTGAATTCTTATTACTAGACTATACACCATCAGATAAAAGTGTGTACACTAGATGTCTATCCAATAGTGTTGTAGCTAAATTTAAGGAAGTGATTCCATCAGCATTAAATTCAATACCATGTCTCAATATAACAGAGGACTCGTATGCTAACTTTAGCCCTACCCAAATTGATCATCTTGTAGATAGTGCTACAGACTCACTGCGAATCACACTTGATTCTGTTGCCCCTCTAAAAAAGAAGTTAGTAAAACAAAGGAAGTCAGCTCCATGGTATAACCCTCAAACACGCAAATTAAAGCAAGCATCGAGGAAACTGGAAAGGATATGGCGTTCCACCAAACAGGAAGAATCTCATTTAGTCTGGCAAGATAGTCTTAAAACATATAGGAAGGCTCTCTGTGATGCCAGAGCAGCCCATTACTCATCATTAATAGAGAAAAATAAGAACAACCCCAGGTTTCTATTCAGCACTGTAGCCAGGCTGACAGAAAGTCACAGCTCTATTGAGCCATGTATTCCTACAACCCTCAGTAGTAGTGACTTCATGAGTTTCTTTAATGATAAAATCATAACTATTAGAGACAAAATTAATCACCTCCTACCGTCAACTGGTACCAATTTATCCTCAAACTTAGGAACCTTAGAAACAGCTGTACAACCTGATATATATTTAGACTGCTTTTCTCCTATCGATCTCCACAAATTAACCTCACTGATCTCCTCATCTAAATCATCTACCTGTCTCCTAGACCCCATCCCAACTAAACTGCTTAAAGAAGTTTTACCTCTAGTTAGCACCTCTTTACTGGATATGATCAATGTGTCTTTACTAACAGGCTATGTACCACAGTCCTTTAAAGTAGCTGTAATTAAACCTCTTCTTAAAAAACCCACTCTTGATCCAGAGGTCCTAGCCAACTATAGACCTATATCTAACCTTCCCTTTACCTCCAAAATACTCGAGAAAGTAGTTGCCAGTCAGCTGTGTGACTTTCTACAGAACAATCATTTATTCGAAGATTATCAGTCAGGATTTAGAGTGCACCATAGCACAGAGACAGCACTAGTGAAAATTACAAATGACCTTCTAATGGCATCGGACAAAGGACTTGTCTCTGTACTTGTCTTGCTAGATCTCAGTGCTGCTTTCGACACCATTGACCATGACATCCTATTACAAAGACTGGAACATTTAATTGGCATTAAAGGAACTGCACTAAGTTGGTTTAAGTCCTATTTATCAGATCGATCTCAGTTTGTACATGTCAACTATGAGTCCTCCATGTACGCCAAAGTTAGTCACGGAGTTCCACAGGGTTCTGTACTTGGACCAATTCTATTTACCTTATATATGCTTCCCTTAGGCAATGTTATTAGAAAACACTCCATAAACTTTCATTGTTATGCAGATGATACTCAATTATATCTATCAATCAAGCCAGACGAAACAAACCAGTTAACTAAACTTCAAGCATGCCTTAAGGACATAAAAACCTGGATGACCTGCAATTTCCTGATGTTAAACTCAGACAAAACTGAAGTTATTGTACTAGGCCCTGAGCACCTCCGAAACAAATTATCTAATGATATAGTTACTTTAGATGGCATTGCCCTGGCCTCCAGCACCACCGTAAGGAATCTGGGAGTTGTCTTCGACCAGGATATGTCCTTTAACTCTCACATAAAACAAACCTCACGGACTGCCTTATTTCATCTACGTAACATTGCGAAGATCAGGCACATCCTGTGTCAAAATGATGCAGAAAAATTAGTCCATGCATTTGTTACCTCTAGACTCGATTACTGCAATTCCTTATTATCAGGCTGCTCCAATAAGTCTCTTAAGACTCTCCAGTTGATCCAGAATGCTGCAGCACGTGTACTGACTAGAACTAGAAAAAGAGATCATATTACGCCTGTATTAGCTTCTCTACACTGGCTGCCTGTAAAATCTAGAATAGATTTTAAAATCGTCCTCCTCACCTACAAAGCGCTAAACGGTCAGGCCCCATCATATCTTAAAGAGCTCATAGTACCCTACTACCCCACTAGAGCACTGCGCTCACAGAATGCAGGGTTACTTGAGGTTCCTAGAGTCTCCAAACGTAGAATGGGAGCAAGAGCCTTCAGCTATCAAGCTCCTCTTCTCTGGAACCAGCTCCCAGTTTCAGTCCGGGAGGCAGACACCGTCTCTACATTTAAGAGTAGGCTAAAGACTTTCCTCTTTGATAACGCTTATACTTAAGCTGCTATAGGCATAGACTGCCGGGGGACTTCCTATGACACACTGTCATAAGGAACTTCCTATGACACACTGAGCTCCCCTCTCCTTCTGTATATACTCATGTCCCATGTCCATGTTGTTACTAACTTCATTCCTTCCCGGGAGTCCTTGTGCCTCCTTGTCTCGCAGCTAACCGTGGAGCGGGGTCACACCTGGAGTGAGGTCATACCTGGAGCGGGATCACACCAGGGAGCGAGGTTATACCTGGAGCATGGGTACACTTGGAGCAGGGTTTCACCTGGATCTTGGTGGTCTCCGGTATTGTGGCTGCATCTGCTGCCGCGTCGGTGCCTGCTTGACACCAACTGCTACCATACCTAATTAACTACGTCTGTACGAGGGACTACCAATGCTAACGAGGGATTTCCAACACCTAATGACAATGTGGCAGCCTGGAGAATAACACTTCTCAATCACTGCCAAAGACATCAAGAGCTCCCAGCAAGCATGCTGATGCTGCAGGAACCAATGCACGGGCATTGATCGCAGGGACGTCCCACACCAATACACATGGACGTACTGAGGAGAGATGCTGGACAGTGCTGGCTTTCCGATAGTTGTATTATCACTCTTTCCATCCACCACTATTGGTTTTGTGTTATCAGCCCTACTTGTATTAGTTATTACAGCTGCTAGACTGCTATTGTGGCTGCTTCTATATCTCTCTCTCTCTATCTCTCTCTCTCTCTCACTCTATCTATCTATCCCCCCAGCCGGTCTCGGCAGATGGCCGCCCGCCCTGCGCCCGGTTCTGCTCCAGGTTTCTTCCCAGTAATCGGGGAGTTTTTCCTGGCCACAGTGCGCTTGGTGGATCCTGTTGGGTCTCAAAACTATGGTGTACGGTCATAGACCTGCTCTACATATAAAGCGTCTTGAGATAATTTCTGTTGTGATTTGACGCTATACAAAAATAAATTGATAAATTGAAATTGACATAGAGGAGTGACATGGAGGAGTGACATGGAGTAGTGTGACATGGAGGATTGACATGGAGGAGTGACATGGAGGAGCGACATGGAGGAGGAGTGACATGGAGGAGTGACATAGAGGAGCGACATGGAGGAGTGACATGGAGGAGTATCATTGAAGTGCGACATGGAGGCTCAACATGGAGGAGTGACATAGAGGAGTGATGTGGAGGAGCAACATGGAGGAGTGACATGGAGGAGCGACATGGAGGAGTGACATAGAGGAGTGACATGGAGGAGTGACATAGGAGTGACATGGAGGAGTGACATTTAGGAGTGACATGGAGGATCGACATGGAGGAGTGACATGGAGGAGTGACATAGAGGAGTGACATGGAGGAGTGACATTGAGGAGCAAGGAAGAGTGACATGGAGTAGTGACATGGAGGAGCTTCATGGAGGAGTGACATGGAAGAGTTACTTGTAGGAGTGATATAGAGGATCGACATAGAGGAGTGAGATGGATGATCGACATGGAGGAGTGACATGAAGGTGTGACATGGAGGAGCGATATGGAGGAGCGAAATGGAGGAGTGGCATGGGGGAGTGACATGAAGGAGGAGTGACATGGAGGAGTGACATAGAGGATTGATGTGGAGGAGCGACATGGAGGAGTGACATGGTGGAGCTACAAGGAGGAGTGACATGGAGGAGTGACATTGAGGAGCAAGGAAGAGTGACATAGAGGAGTGACATGGAGGAGCTTCATGGAAGAGTGACATGGAGGAGTGACATGAAGGAGGAGTGACATGAAGGAGGAGTGACATGGAGGAGTGACATAGAGGAGTGATGTGGAGGAGCGACATGGAGGAGTGACATGGAGGAGCGACATGGAGGAGTAAGATAGAGGAGTGACATTGAGGAGTGACATAGGAGTGACATGGAGGATTGACATTTAGGAGTGACATGGAGGATCGACATGGAGGAGTGACATGGAGTAGTGATATGGAGGAGTGAGAAGGAGGAGTGACATGGAGGAGTGACATGAAGGAGGAGTGACATGGAGGAGTGACTTAGAGGAGTGATGTGGAGGAGCGACATGGAGGAGTGACATGGAGGAGCGACATGGAGGAGTAAGATAGAGGAGTGACATTGAGGAGTGACATAGGAGTGACATGGAGGATTGACATTTAGGAGTGACATGGAGGATCGACATGGAGGAGTGACATGGAGTAGTGATATGGAGGAGTGAGAAGGAGGAGTGACATGGAGGAGTGACATGAAGGAGGAGTGACATGGAGGAGTGACTTAGAGGAGTGATGTGGAGGAGCGACATGGAGGAGTGACATGGAGGAGCGACATGGAGGAGTAAGATAGAGGAGTGACATTGAGGAGTGACATAGGAGTGACATGGAGGATTGACATTTAGGAGTGACATGGAGGATCGACATGGAGGAGTGACATGGAGTAGTGATATGGAGGAGTGAGAAGGAGGAGTGACATGTAGGAGTGACATAGAGGAGTGACATGGAGGAGTGACATTGAGGAGCAATGAAGAGTGACATGGAGGAGTGACATGGAGGAGTGACATGGAGTAGTGATATGGAGGAGTGACATGTAGGAGTGACATGGAGGATCGACATGTAGGATAGACATGGAGGAGTGATATGGAGGAGTGACATAGAGGAGTGAAATGGAGGAGTGACATTGAGGAGCAAGGAAGAGTGACATGGAGTAGTGACGTGGAGGAGCTTCATGGAGGAGTGACATGGAGGAGTGACTTGTAGGAGTGATATAGAGGATCGACATAGAGGAGTGACATGGATGATCGACATAGAGGAGTGACATGAAGGTGTGACATGTAGGAGCGATATGGAGGAGCGAAATGGAGGAGTGACATAGAGGAGTGACATGAAGGAGGAGTAACATGGAGGAGTGACATAGAGGATTGATGTGGAGGAGCGACATGGAGGAGTGACATGGAGGAGCGACAAGGAGGAGTGACATGGAGGAGTGACATTGAGGAACTTCATGGAAGAGTGACATGGAGGAGTGACATGGAGGAGCTTCATGGAGGAGTGACATGGAGGAGTGATATGGAGGAGTGACATAGAGGAGTGACATGGAGGAGTGACATTGAGGATCGACATGGAGGATAGACAAGGAGGAGTGATATGGAGGAGTGACATGGATGAGCTTCATGGAGGAGTGACATGGAGGAGTGACTTGTAGGAGTGACATAGAGGATCGACATGGAGGAGTGACATGGAGGAGTGACAAGGAGTAGCGACATGGAAGACGGACATGGAGGAGTGAATTTAAGGATCGTCATGGAGGAGATACATGGAGAAGCAACACGGAGGCTCAACATATAGGAGTTATATTGAGGAGTGACATTGAAGGGCGACATGGAGGCTCAACATGGAGGAGTGACATAGAGGAGTGACATGGAGGAGTGACATGGAGGACTATCATTGAAGGGCGACATGGAGGCTCAACATGGAGGAGTGACATAGAGGAGTGATGTGGAGGAGCGACATGGAGGATTGACATGGAGGAGCGACATGGAGGAGTGACATAGAGGAGTGACATGGAGGAGTGACATTGAGGATCAAGGAAGAGTGACATGGAGGAGTGACATGGATGAGTGACATGTCGGAGTGATATGTAGGAGTGACATGCAGGATTGACATGGAGGAGTGACATGGAGGATCGACATGGAGGAGTGACATTGAGGAGTGATGTGGAGGAGTGACATGGAGGAGTGACGAGGAGGAGCGACATGGAGGAGCGATATGGAGGAGCGAAATGGAGGAGTGACATGGAGGAGTGACATGAATGAGGAGTGACATGGAGGAGTGACATAGAGGAGTGATGTGGAGGAGTGACATGGAGGAGTGACGAGGAGGAGCGACATGGAGGAGTGACATGGAGGAGTGACATGAAGGAGGAGTGACATGGCGGAGTGACATAGAGGATTGATGTGGAGGAGCGACATGGAGGAGTGACATGGAGGAGCGACAAGGAGGAGTGACATGGAGGAGTGACATTGAGGAACTTCATGGAGGAGTGACATGGAGGAGTGACATGGAGGAGCTTCATGGAGGAGTGACATGGAGGAGTGATATGGAGGAGTGACATAGAGGAGTGACATGGAGGAGTGACATTGAGGATCGACATGGAGGATAGACATGGAGGAGTGATATGGAGGAGTGACATGGATGAGCTTCATGGAGGAGTGACATGGAGGAGTGACTTGTAGGAGTGACATAGAGGATCGACATGGAGGAGTGACATGGAGGAGTGACATGGAAGACGGACATGGAGGAGTGAATTTAAGGATCGTCATGGAGGAGATACATGGAGAAGCAACACGGAGGCTCAACATATAGGACTTATATTGAGGAGTGACATGGAGGAGTGACATGGTGGACTATCATTGAAGGGCGACATGGAGGCTCAACATGGAGGAGTGACATAGAGGAGTGATGTGGAGGAGCGACATGGAGGATTGACATGGAGGAGCGACATGGAGGAGTGACATAGAGGAGTGACATGGAGGAGTGACATTGAGGAGCAAGGAAGAGTGACATGGAGGAGTGACATGGATGAGTGACATGTCGGAGTGATATGTAGGAGTGACATGCAGGATTGACATGGAGGAGTGACATGGAGGATCGACATGGAGGAGTGACATAGAGGAGTGATGTGGAGGAGTGACATGGAGGAGTGACGAGGCGGAGCGACATGGAGGAGCGAAATGGAGGAGCGAAATGGAGGAGTGACATGGAGGAGTGACATGAATGAGGAGTTCATGGAGGAGTGACATAGAGGAGTGATGTGGAGGAGTGACATGGAGGAGTGACGAGGAGGAGCGACATGGAGGAGTGACATGGAGGAGTGACATGAAGGAGGACTGACATGGAGGAGTGACATAGAGGAGTGACATGGAGAAGTGACATTGATGATCAAGGAAGAGTGACATAGAGGAGTGACATGGAGGAGCTTCATGGAGGAGTGACATGGAGGAGTGACATTTAGGAGTGACATGGAGGATCGACATGAAGGAGTGACATGGAGTAGTGACATGGAGGATTGACATGGAGGTTTGACATGGAGGAGCGACATGGAGGAGCGATATGGAGGAGCGAAATGGAGGAGTGACATGGAGGAGTGACATGGAGGAGTGACATGGAGGAGTGACATAGAGGATTGACATGGAGGAGTGATATTGATGATCAAGGAAGAGTGACATAGAGGAGTGACATGGAGGAGCTTCATGGAGGAGTGACATGGAGGAGTGACATTTAGGAGTGACATGGAGGAATGACATAGAGGAGTGACATGGAGGAGCAACAAGGAGGAGTGACATAGAGGAGTGAAATGGAGGAGTGACATTGATGAGCAAGGAAGAGTGACATAGGAGTGACATGGAGGAGCTTCATGGAGGAGTGACATGGAGGAGTGACATTTAGGAGTGACATAGAGGAGTGATGTGGAGGAGTGACATGGAGGAGTGACGAGGAGGAGCGACATGGAGGAGTGATATGGAGTAGCGAAATGGAGGAGTGACATGGAGGAGTGACATGAATGAGGAGTGACATGGAGGAGTGACATAGAGGAGTGATGTGGAGGAGTGACATGGAGGAGTGACGAGGAGGAGCGACATGGAGGAGTGACATGGAGGAGTGACATGAAGGAGGAGTGACATGGAGGAGTGACATAGAGGAGTGACATGGAGGAGTGACATTGATGATCATGGAAGAGTGACATAGAGGAGTGACATGGAGGAGCTTCATGGAGGAGTGACATGGAGGAGTGACATTTAGGAGTGACATGGTGGATCGACATGAAGGAGTGACATGGAGTAGTGACATGGAGGATTGACATGGAGGTTTGACATGGAGGAGCGACATGGAGGAGCGATATGGAGGAGCGAAATGGAGGAGTGACATGGAGGAGTGACATGGAGGAGTGACATGGAGGATCAACAAGGAGGAGTGACATAGAGGAGTGAAATGGAGGAGTGACATTGATGAGCAAGGAAGAGTGAAATAGAGGAGTGACATGGAGGAGCTTCATGGAGGAGTGACATGGAGGAGTGACATTTAGGAGTTACATGGAGGATCGACATGGAGGAGTGACATGGAGTGGTGTGACATGGAGGATTGACATGGAGGAGTGATATGGAGTAGCGACATGGAGGAGCTATATGGAGGAGGGAAATGGAGGAGTGACATGGAGGAGTGACATGGAGGAGTGACATGAAGGAGGAGTGACATGGAGGAGTGACATAGAGGAGTGATGTGGAGGAGCGACATGGAGGAGTGACATGGAGGAGCGACAAGGAGGAGTGACATAGAGGAGTGACATGGAGGAGTGACATTTAGGAGTGACATGGAGGATCGACAGGGAGGAGTGACATGGAGTATTGATATGGAGGAGTGACATGGAGGAGTGACATAGAGGAGTGACATGGAGGAGTGACATTGAGGAGGAAGGAAGAGTGACATAGAGAAGTGACATGTAGGACCTTCATGGAGAAGTGACATGGAGGAGTAACATGTAGGAGTGACATGGAGGATCGACATGGAGGATAGACATGGAGGAGTGATATGGAGGAGTTACACAGAGGAGTGACATGGAGGAGTGACATTGAAGGGCGACATGCAGGCTCAACATGGAGGAGTGACATAGAGGAGTGACATGGAGGAGTGACATGGTGGTGTATCATTGAAGTGCGACATGGAGGCTCAACATGGAGGAGTGACATGGAGGAGCAAGGATGAGCGACATGGAGGATCGACATGGAGGAGCGACATTGTGAAGCGAGATGGAGGAGTGACATTCTGGAGTTACATTCTGGTGTGACATGGAGGAGCGATATGGAAGAGTAACATGGAGGAGTAAGGATGAGCGACATGGACGATCGAAATGGAGTGACATGGAGGAGTGACATGTTGGAGTGATATGTAGGAGTGACATGGAGAATTGACATGGAGGAGTGACATGGAGGATTGACATGGCGGAGTGACATAGAGGAGTGATGTGGAGGAGCGAAATCGAGAATTGACGAGGAGGAGCGACATGGAGGAGTGACATGGAGGAGTTTCATTGAGGAGTGACATGGAGGGGTGACATGGAGGAGTGAGAAGTTGGAGTGATATGGAGTTGTAACATGGAGGATTGACATAGAGGAGTGACATGGAGGATTGACATGGAGAAGCAACACGGAGGCTCAACATATAGGAGTGATATTGTGGAGTGATATTGAAGGGCGACATGGAGGCTCAACATGGAGGATTGACATAGAGGAGTGACATGGAGGAGTGACATGTAGGAATGACATGGATTAGTGACATGGAGGATCGACATAGAGGAGTGACATGGAGGAGCGACAAGGAGGAGTGACATAGAGGAGTGACATGGAGGAGTGACATTGAGGAGCAAGGAAGAGTGACATAGAGGAGTGACATGGAGGAGCTTCATGGAGGAGTGACATGGAGGAGTGACATTTAGGAGTGACATGGAGGATCGACATGGAGGAGTGACATGTAGTACTAATATGGAGGAGTGAGAAGGAGGAGTGACATGGAGGAGTGACATTGAGGAGCAAGGAAGAGTGACATGGAGGAGTGATATGGAGGACGTTCATGGAGGAGTGACATGGAGGAGTGACATGAAGGAGGAGTGACATGGAGGAGTGACATAGAGGAATGATGTGGAGTAGCGACATGGAGGAGTGACATGGATGAGCGACATGGAGGAGTGACATGGAGGAGTATCATTGAAGTGCGACATGGAGGAGTGACATTGAGGAGTGATGTGGAGTAGCGACATGGAGGAGCGACATGGAGGATTGACATGGAGGAGTATCATTGAAGTGCGACATGGAGGCTTAACATGGAGGAGTGACATAGAGGAGTGATGTGGAGGAGCGACATGGAGTGACATGGAGGAGCGACATGGAAGAGTGACATAGAGGAGTCACATGGAGGAGTGACATTGAGGAGCAAGGAAGAGTAACATGGAGGATTGACATGGAGGAGTGACATGTTGGAGTGATATGTAGGAGTGACATATAGAGGAGTGATGTGGAGGAGCGAAATCGAGAATTGACGAGTAGGAGCGACATGGAGGAGTGACATGGAGGAGTTTCATTGAGGAGTGACATGGAGGGGTGACATGGAGGAGTGAGAAGTTGGAGTGATATGGAGTTGTAACATGGAGAATTGACATAGAGGAGTGACATGGAGGAGTGACATGGAGGAGTTTCATGGAGGAGTGACATGGATGAGTGCCATGTAGGAATGACATGGAGTAGTGACATGGAAGATCGACATAGAGGAGTGACATGGAGGAGCGACAAGGAGGAGTGACATAGAGGAGTGACATTGAGGAGTGACATTGAGGAGCAAGGAAGAGTGACATAGAGGAGTGACATGTAGGAGCTTCATGGAGGAGTGACATGGAGGAGTTACATTTAGAAGTGACATGGAGGATCGACATGGAGGAGTGACATTGAGTAGTAATATGGAGGAGTGAGAAGGAGGAGTGACATGGAGGAGTGACATGGAGGAGTGACATAGAGGAGTGACATGGAGGAGTGACATTGAGGAGCAAGGAAGAGTGACATGGAGGAGTGAAATGTAGGAGCTTCATGGAGGAGTGAAATGGAGGAGTGACATGTAGGAGTGACATTGAGGAGCAAGGAAGAGTGACATGGAGGAGTGACATGGAGGACCTTCATGGAGGAGTGACATGAAGGAGGAGTGACATGGAGGAGATACATAGAGGAGTGATGTGGAGGAGCGACATGGAGGAGCGATATGGAGGAGCGAAATGGAGGAGTGACCCGGAGGAGTGACATGAAGGAGGAGCGACATGGAGGAGTGACATAGAGGAGTGATGTGGAGGAGCGACAAGGAGGAGTGACATAGAGGAGTGACATGGAGGAGTGACATTGATGAGCAAGGAAGAGTGACATAGAGGAGTGACATGGAGGAGTGACATTTAGGAATGACATGGAGGATCGACATGGAGGAGTGACATGGCGTAGTGTGACATGGAGGATTGACATGGAGGAGTGACATGGAGGAGCGACATGGAGGAGCGATATGGGGGATCGACATGTAGGAGCGATATGGAGGATCGACATGTAGGATAGACATGGAGGAGTGATATGGAGGAGTGACATAGAGGAGTGAAATGGAGGAGTGACATTGAGGAGCAAGGAAGAGTGACATGGAGTAGTGACGTGGAGGAGCTTCATGGAGGAGTGACATGGAGGAGTGACTTGTAGGAGTGATATAGAGGATCGACATAGAGGAGTGACATGGATGATCGACATAGAGGAGTGACATGAAGGTGTGACATGGAGGAGCGCTATGGAGGAGCGAAATGGAGGAGTGACATGGAGGAGTGACATGAAGGAGGAGTGACATGGAGGAGTGACATAGAGGATAGATGTGGAGGAGCGACATGGAGGAGTGACATGGAGGAGCGACAAGGAGGAGTGACATGGAGGAGTGACATTGAGGAACTTCATGGAGGAGTGACATGGAGGAGTGACATGGAGGAGCTTCATGGAGGAGTGACATGGAGGAGTGATATGGAGGAGTGACATAGAGGAGTGACATGGCGGAGTGACATTGAGGATCGACATGGAGGATAGACATGGAGGAGTGACATGGAGGAGTGACATAGAGGAGTGACATGGAGGAGTGACATTGAGGAGCAAGGAAGAGTGACATGGAGTAGTGACATGGAGGAGCTTCATGGAGGAGTGACATGGAAGAGTTACTTGTAGGAGTGATATAGAGGATTGACATAGAGGAGTGACATGGATGATCGACATGGAGGAGTGACATGAAGGTGTGACATGGAGGAGCGATATGGAGGAGCGAAATGGAGGAGTGGCATGGGGGAGTGACTTGAAGGAGGAGTGACATGGAGGAGTGACATAGAGGATTGATGTGGAGGAGCGACATGGAGGAGTGACATGGTGGAGCTACAAGGAGGAGTGACATGGAGGAGTGACATTGAGGAGCAAGGAAGAGTGACATAGAGGAGTGACATGGAGGAGCTTCATGGAGGAGTGACATGGAGGAGTGACATGAAGGAGGAGTGACATGGAGGAGTGACATAGAGGAGTGATGTGGAGGAGCGACATGGAGGAGTGACATGGAGGAGCGACATGGAGGAGTAAGATAGAGGAGTGACATTGAGGAGTGACATAGGAGTGACATGGAGGATTGACATTTAGGAGTGACATGGAGGATCGACATGGAGGAGTGACATGGAGTAGTGATATGGAGGAGTGAGAAGGAGGAGTGACATGTAGGAGTGACATAGAGGAGTGACATGGAGGAGTGACATTGAGGAGCAATGAAGAGTGACATGGAGGAGTGACATGGAGGAGTGACATGGAGTAGTGATATGGAGGAGTGACATGTAGGAGTGACATGTAGGAATGACATGGATTAGTGACATGGAGGATCGACATAGAGGAGTGACATGGAGGAGCGACAAGGAGGAGTGACATAGAGGAGTGACATGGAGGAGTGACATTGAGGAGCAAGGAAGAGTGACATAGAGGAGTGACATGGAGGAGCTACATGGAGGAGTGACATGGAGGAGTGACATTTAGGAGTGACATGGAGGATCGACATGGAGGAGTGACATGTAGTACTAATATGGAGGAGTGAGAAGGAGGAGTGACATGGAGGAGTGACATTGAGGAGCAAGGAAGAGTGACATGGAGGAGTGACATGGAGGACGTTCATGGAGGAGTGACATGGAGGAGTATCATTGAAGTGCGACATGGAGGCTTAACATGGAGGAGTGACATAGAGGAGTGATGTGGAGGAGCGACATGGAGTGACATGGAGGAGCGACATGGAAGAGTGACATAGAGGAGTGACATGGAGGAGTGACATTGAGGAGCAAGGAAGAGTAACATGGAGGATTGACATGGAGGAGTGACATGTTGGAGTGATATGTAGGAGTGACATATAGAGGAGTGATGTGGAGGAGCGAAATCGAGAATTGACGAGTAGGAGCGACATGGAGGAGTGACATGGAGGAGTTTCATTGAGGAGTGACATGGAGGGGTGACATGGAGGAGTGAGAAGTTGGAGTGATATGGAGTTGTAACATGGAGAATTGACATAGAGGAGTGACATGGAGGAGTGACATGGAGGAGTTTCATGGAGGAGTGACATGGATGAGTGCCATGTAGGAATGACATGGAGTAGTGACATGGAAGATCGACATAGAGGAGTGACATGGAGGAGCGACAAGGAGGAGTGACATAGAAGAGTGACATTGAGGAGTGACATTGAGGAGCAAGGAAGAGTGACATAGAGGAGTGACATGTAGGAGCTTCATGGAGGAGTGACATGGAGGAGTGACATTTAGAAGTGACATGGAGGATCGACATGGAGGAGTGACATTGAGTAGTAATATGGAGGAGTGAGAAGGAGGAGTGACATGGAGGAGTGACATGGAGGAGTGACATAGAGGAGTGACATGGAGGAGTGACATTGAGGAGCAAGGAAGAGTGACATGGAGGAGTGACTTGGAGGACCTTCATGGAGGAGTGACATGAAGGAGGAGTGACATGGAGGAGATACATAGAGGAGTGATGTGGAGGAGCGACATGGAGGAGCGATATGGAGGAGCGAAATGGAGGAGTGACCCGGAGGAGTGACATGAAGGAGGAGCGACATGGAGGAGTGACATAGAGGAGTGATGTGGAGGAGCGACAAGGAGGAGTGACATAGAGGAGTGACATGGAGGAGTGACATTGATGAGCAAGGAAGAGTAACATAGAGGAGTGACATGGAGGAGTGACATTTAGGAATGACATGGAGGATCGACATGGAGGAGTGACATGGAGTAGTGTGACATGGAGGATTGACATGGAGGAGTGACATGGAGGAGCGACATGGAGGACCTTCATGGAGGAGTGACATGAAGGAGGAGTGACATGGAGGAGATACATAGAGGAGTGATGTGGAGGAGCGACATGGAGGAGCGATATGGAGGAGCGAAATGGAGGAGTGACCCGGAGGAGTGACATGAAGGAGGAGCGACATGGAGGAGTGACATAGAGGAGTGATGTGGAGGAGCGACAAGGAGGAGTGACATAGAGGAGTGACATGGATGAGTGACATTGATGAGCAAGGAAGAGTGACATAGAGGAGTGACATGGAGGAGTGACATTTAGGAATGACATGGAGGATCGACATGGAGGAGTGACATGGAGGAGCGACATGGAGGAGCGATATGGAGGATCGACATGTAGGATAGACATGGAGGAGTGATATGGAGGAGTGACATAGAGGAGTGAAATGGAGGAGTGACATTGAGGAGCAAGGAAGAGTGACATGGAGTAGTGACGTGGAGGAGCTTCATGGAGGAGTGACATGGAGGAGTGACTTGTAGGAGTGATATAGAGGATCGACATAGAGGAGTGACATGGATGATCGACATAGAGGAGTGACATGAAGGTGTGACATGGAGGAGCGATATGGAGGAGCGAAATGGAGGAGTGACATGGAGGAGTGACATGAAGGAGGAGTGACATGGAGGAGTGACATAGAGGATTGATGTGGAGGAGCGACATGGAGGAGTGACATGGTTGAGCTACAAGGAGGAGTGACATGGAGGAGTGACATTGAGGAACAAGGAAGAGTGACATGGAGGAGCGACAAGGAGGAGTGACATGGAGGAGTGACATTGAGGAACTTCATGGAGGAGTGACATGGAGGAGTGACATGGAGGAGCTTCATGGAGGAGTGACATGGAGGAGTGATATGGAGGAGTGACATAGAGGAGTGACATGGCGGAGTGACATTGAGGATCGACATGGAGGATAGACATGGAGGAGTGACATGGAGGAGTGACATAGAGGAGTGACATGGAGGAGTGACATTGAGGAGCAAGGAAGAGTGACATGGTGTAGTGACATGGAGGAGCTTCATGGAGGAGTGACATGGAAGAGTTACTTGTAGGAGTGATATAGAGGATCGACATAGAGGAGTGACATGGATGATCGACATGGAGGAGTGACATGAAGGTGTGACATGGAGGAGCGATATGGAGGAGCGAAATGGAGGAGTGGCATGGGGGAGTGACATGAAGGAGGAGTGACATGGAGGAGTGACATAGAGGATTGATGTGGAGGAGCGACATGGAGGAGTGACATGGTGGAGCTACAAGGAGGAGTGACATGGAGGAGTGACATTGAGGAGCAAGGAAGAGTGACATAGAGGAGTGACATGGAGGAGCTTCATGGAGGAGTGACATGGAGGAGTGACATGAAGGAGGAGTGACATGGAGGAGTGACATAGAGGAGTGATGTGGAGGAGCGACATGGAGGAGTGACATGGAGGAGCGACATGGAGGAGTAAGATAGAGGAGTGACATTGAGGAGTGACATAGGAGTGACATGGAGGATTGACATTTAGGAGTGACATGGAGGATCGACATGGAGGAGTGACATGGAGTAGTGATATGGAGGAGTGAGAAGGAGGAGTGACATGGAGGAGTGACATGAAGGAGGAGTGACATGGAGGAGTGACATAGAGGAGTGATGTGGAGGAGCGACATGGAGGAGTGACATGGAGGAGCGACATGGAGGAGTAAGATAGAGGAGTGACATTGAGGAGTGACATAGGAGTGACATGGAGGATTGACATTTAGGAGTTACATGGAGGATCGACATGGAGGAGTGACATTGAGTAGTGATATGGAGGAGTGAGAAGGAGGAGTGACATGTAGGAGTGACATAGAGGAGTGACATGGAGGAGTGACATTGAGGAGCAATGAAGAGTGACATGGAGGAGTGACATGGAGGAGTGACATGGAGTAGTGATATGGAGGAGTGACATGTAGGAGTGACATGGAGGATCGACATGTAGGATAGACATGGAGGAGTGATATGGAGGAGTGACATAGAGGAGTGAAATGGAGGAGTGACATTGAGGAGCAAGGAAGAGTGACATGGAGTAGTGACGTGGAGGAGCTTCATGGAGGAGTGACATGGAGGAGTGACTTGTAGGAGTGATATAGAGGATCGACATAGAGGAGTGACATGGATGATCGACATAGAGGAGTGACATGAAGGTGTGACATGTAGGAGCGATATGGAGGAGCGAAATGGAGGAGTGACATAGAGGAGTGACATGAAGGAGGAATAACATGGAGGAGTGACATAGAGGATTGATGTGGAGGAGCGACATGGAGGAGTGACATGGAGGAGCGACAAGGAGGAGTGACATGGAGGAGTGACATTGAGGAACTTCATGGAGGAGTGACATGGAGGAGTGACATGGAGTAGCTTCATGGAGGAGTGACATGGAGGAGTGATATGGAGGAGTGACATAGAGGAGTGACATGGAGGAGTGACATTGAGGATCGACATGGAGGATAGACAAGGAGGAGTGATATGGAGGATCGACATGGAGGAGTGACATGGAGGAGTGACAAGGAGTAGCGACATGGAAGACGGACATGGAGGAGTGAATTTAAGGATCGTCATGGAGGAGATACATGGAGAAGCAACACGGAGGCTCAACATATAGGAGTTATATTGAGGAGTGACATGGAGGAGTGACATAGAGGAGTGACATGGAGGAGTGACATGGAGGACTATCATTGAAGGGCGACATGGAGGCTCAACATGGAGGAGTGACATAGAGGAGTGATGTGGAGGAGCGACATGGAGGATTGACATGGAGGAGCGACATGGAGGAGTGACATAGAGGAGTGACATGGAGGAGTGACATTGAGGATCAAGGAAGAGTGACATGGAGGAGTGACATGGATGAGTGACATGTCGGAGTGATATGTAGGAGTGACATGCAGGATTGACATGGAGGAGTGACATGGAGGATCGACATGGAGGAGTGACATTGAGGAGTGATGTGGAGGAGTGACATGGAGGAGTGACGAGGAGGAGTGACATGGAGGAGCGATATGGAGGAGCGAAATGGAGGAGTGACATGGAGGAGTGACATGAATGAGGAGTGACATGGAGGAGTGACGAGGAGGAGCGACATGGAGGAGTGACATGGAGGAGTGACATGAAGGAGGAGTGACATGGAGGAGTGACATAGAGGATTGATGTGGAGGAGCGACATGGAGGAGTGACATGGAGGATCGACAAGGAGGAGTGACATGGAGGAGTGACATTGAGGAACTTCATGGAGGAGTGACATGGAGGAGTGACATGGAGGAGCTTCATGGAGGAGTGACATGGAGGAGTTATATGGAGGAGTGACATAGAGGAGTGACATGGAGGAGTGACATTGAGGATCGACATGGAGGATAGACATGGAGGAGTGATATGGAGGAGTGACATGGATGAGCTTCATGGAGGAGTGACATGGAGGAGTGACTTGTAGGAGTGACATAGAGGATCGACATGGAGGAGTGACATGGAGGAGTGACATGGAAGACGGACATGGAGGAGTGAATTTAAGGATCGTCATGGAGGAGATACATGGAGAAGCAACACGGAGGCTCAACATATAGGAGTTATATTGAGGAGTGACATGGAGGAGTGACATGGTGGACTATCATTGAAAGGCGACATGGAGGCTCAACATGGAGGAGTGACATAGAGGAGTGATGTGGAGGAGCGACATGGAGGATTGACATGGAGGAGCGACATGGAGGAGTGACATAGAGGAGTGACATGGAGGAGTGACATTGAGGAGCAAGGAAGAGTGACATGGAGGAGTGACATGGATGAGTGACATGGAGGAGTGATATGTAGGAGTGACATGCAGGATTGACATGGAGGAGTGACATGGAGGATCGACATGGAGGAGTGACATAGAGGAGTGATGTGGAGGAGTGACATGGAGAAGTGACGAGGAGGAGCGACATGGAGGAGCGAAATGGAGGAGCGAAATGGAGGAGTGACAT
This sequence comes from Sebastes fasciatus, assembly GCF_043250625.1. Classification (NCBI taxonomy): domain Eukaryota; kingdom Metazoa; phylum Chordata; class Actinopteri; order Perciformes; family Sebastidae; genus Sebastes; species Sebastes fasciatus. Next base: position 32,897,058 of record NC_133809.1, read on the forward strand.
GGAGGAGTGACATGAATGAGGAGTGACATGGAGGAGTGACATAGAGGAGTGATGTGGAGGAGTGACATGGAGGAGTGACGAGGAGGAGCGACATGGAGGAGTGACATGGCGGAGTGACATGAAGGAGGACTGACATGGAGGAGTGACATAGAGGAGTGACATGGAGAAGTGACATTGATGATCAAGGAAGAGTGACATAGAGGAGTGACATGGAGGAGCTTCATGGAGGAGTGACATGGAGGAGTGACATTTAGGAGTGACATGGAGGATCGACATGAAGGAGTGACATGGAGTAGTGACATGGAGGATTGACATGGAGGTTTGACATGGAGGAGCGACATGGAGGAGCGATATGGAGGAGCGAAATGGAGGAGTGACATGGAGGAGTGACATGGAGGAGTGACATAGAGGATTGACATGGAGGAGTGATATTGATGATCAAGGAAGAGTGACATAGAGGAGTGACATGGAGGAGCTTCATGGAGGAGTGACATGGAGGAGTGACATTTAGGAGTGACATGGAGGAATGACATAGAGGAGTGACATGGAGGAGCAACAAGGAGGAGTGACATAGAGGAGTGAAATGGAGGAGTGACATTGATGAGCAAGGAAGAGTGACATAGAGGAGTGACATGGAGGAGCTTCATGGAGGAGTGACATGGAGGAGTGACATTTAGGAGTGACATAGAGGAGTGATGTGGAGGAGTGACATGGAGGAGTGACATAGAGGAGTGACATTGAGGAGTGACATTGAGGAGCAAGGAAGAGTGACATAGAGGAGTGACATGTAGGAGCTTCATGGAGGAGTGACATGGAGGAGTGACATTTAGAAGTGACATGGAGGATCGACATGGAGGAGTGACATTGAGTAGTAATATGGAGGAGTGAGAAGGAGGAGTGACATGGAGGAGTGACATGGAGGAGTGACATGGAGGAGTGACATAGAGGAGTGACATGGAGGAGTGACATTGAGGAGCAAGGAAGAGTGACATGGAGGAGTGAAATGTAGGAGCTTCATGGAGGAGTGACATGTAGGAGTGACATTGAGGAGCAAGGAAGAGTGACATGGAGGAGTGACATGGAGGACCTTCATGGAGGAGTGACATGAAGGAGGAGTGACATGGAGGAGATACATAGAGGAGTGATGTGGAGGAGCGACATGGAGGAGCGATATGGAGGAGCGAAATGGAGGAGTGACCCGGAGGAGTGACATGAAGGAGGAGAGACATGGAGGAGTGACATAGAGGAGTGATGTGGAGGAGCGACAAGGAGGAGTGACATAGAGGAGTGACATGGAGGAGTGACATTGATGAGCAAGGAAGAGTGACATAGAGGAGTGACATGGAGGAGTGACATTTAGGAATGACATGGAGGATCGACATGGAGGAGTGACATGGAGTAGTGTGACATGGAGGATTGACATGGAGGAGTGATATGGAGGAGCGACATGGAGGAGCGATATGGAGGATCGACATGTAGGATAGACATGGAGGAGTGATATGGAGGAGTGACATAGAGGAGTGAAATGGAGGAGTGACATTGAGGAGCAAGGAAGAGTGACATGGAGTAGTGACGTGGAGGAGCTTCATGGAGGAGTGACATGGAGGAGTGACTTGTAGGAGTGATATAGAGGATCGACATAGAGGAGTGACATGGATGATCGACATAGAGGAGTGACATGAAGGTGTGACATGGAGGAGCGATATGGAGGAGCGAAATGGAGGAGTGACATGGAGGAGTGACATGAAGGAGGAGTGACATGGAGGAGTGACATAGAGGATTGATGTGGAGGAGCGACATGGAGGAGTGACATGGAGGAGCGACAAGGAGGAGTGACATGGAGGAGTGACATTGAGGAACTTCATGGAGGAGTGACATGGAGGAGTGACATGGAGGAGCTTCATGGAGGAGTGACATGGAGGAGTGATATGGAGGAGTGACATAGAGGAGTGACATGGCGGAGTGACATTGAGGATCGACATGGAGGATAGACATGGAGGAGTGACATGGAGGAGTGACATAGAGGAGTGACATGGAGGAGTGACATTGAGGAGCAAGGAAGAGTGACATGGAGTAGTGACATGGAGGAGCTTCATGGAGGAGTGACATGGAAGAGTTACTTGTAGGAGTGATATAGAGGATCGACATAGAGGAGTGACATGGATGATCGACATGGAGGAGTGACATGAAGGTGTGACATGGAGGAGCGATATGGAGGAGCGAAATGGGGGAGTGGCATGGGGGAGTGACATGAAGGAGGAGTGACATGGAGGAGTGACATAGAGGATTGATGTGGAGGAGCGACATGGAGGAGTGACATGGTGGAGCTACAAGGAGGAGTGACATGGAGGAGTGACATTGAGGAGCAAGGAAGAGTGACATAGAGGAGTGACATGGAGGAGCTTCATGGAGGAGTGACATGGAGGAGTGACATGAAGGAGGAGTGACATGGAGGAGTGACATAGAGGAGTGATGTGGAGGAGCGACATGGAGGAGTGACATGGAGGAGCGACATGGAGGAGTAAGATAGAGGAGTGACATTGAGGAGTGACATAGGAGTGACATGGAGGATTGACATTTAGGAGTGACATGGAGGATCGACATGGAGGAGTGACATGGAGTAGTGATATGGAGGAGTGAGAAGGAGGAGTGACATGGAGGAGTGACATGAAGGAGGAGTGACATGGAGGAGTGACATAGAGGAGTGATGTGGAGGAGCGACATGGAGGAGTGACATGGAGGAGCGACATGGAGGAGTAAGATAGAGGAGTGACATTGAGGAGTGACATAGGAGTGACATGGAGGATTGACATTTAGGAGTGACATGGAGAATCGACATGGAGGAGTGACATGGAGTAGTGATATGGAGGAGTGAGAAGGAGGAGTGACATGTAGGAGTGACATAGAGGAGTGACATGGAGGAGTGACATTGAGGAGCAATGAAGAGTGACATGGAGGAGTGACATGGAGGAGTGACATGGAGTAGTGATATGGAGGAGTGACATGTAGGAGTGACATGGAGGATCGACATGTAGGATAGACATGGAGGAGTGATATGGAGGAGTGACATAGAGGAGTGAAATGGAGGAGTGACATTGAGGAGCAAGGAAGAGTGACATGGAGTAGTGACATGGATGAGTGACATGTCGGAGTGATATGTAGGAGTGACATGCAGGATTGACATGCTGGAGTGACATGGAGGATCGACATGGAGGAGTGACATTGAGGAGTGATGTGGAGGAGTGACATGGAGGAGTGACGAGGAGGAGCGACATGGAGGAGCGATATGGAGGAGCGAAATGGAGGAGTGACATGGAGGAGTGACATGAATGAGGAGTGACATGGAGGAGTGACATAGAGGAGTGATGTGGAGGAGTGACATGGAGGAGTGACGAGGAGGAGCGACATGGAGGAGTGACATGGAGGAGTGACATGAAGGAGGAGTGACATGGAGGAGTGACATAGAGGATTGATGTGGAGGAGCGACATGGAGGAGTGACATGGAGGAGCGACAAGGAGGAGTGACATGGAGGAGTGACATTGAGGAACTTCATGGAGGAGTGACATGGAGGAGCTTCATGGAGGAGTGACATGGAGGAGTGATATGGAGGAGTGACATAGAGGAGTGACATGGAGGAGTGACATTGAGGATCGACATGGAGGATAGACATGGAGGAGTGATATGGAGGAGTGACATGGATGAGCTTCATGGAGGAGTGACATGGAGGAGTGACTTGTAGGAGTGACATAGAGGATCGACATGGAGGAGTGACATGGAGGAGTGACATGGAAGACGGACATGGAGGAGTGAATTTAAGGATCGTCATGGAGGAGATACATGGAGAAGCAACACGGAGGCTCAACATATAGGAGTTATATTGAGGAGTGACATGGAGGAGTGACATGGTGGACTATCATTGAAAGGCGACATGGAGGCTCAACATGGAGGAGTGACATAGAGGAGTGATGTGGAGGAGCGACATGGAGGATTGACATGGAGGAGCGACATGGAGGAGTGACATAGAGGAGTGACATGGAGGAGTGACATTGAGGAGCAAGGAAGAGTGACATGGAGGAGTGACATGGATGAGTGACATGTCGGAGTGATATGTTGGAGTGACATGCAGGATTGACATGGAGGAGTGACATGGAGGATCGACATGGAGGAGTGACATAGAGGAGTGATGTGGAGGAGTGACATGGAGGAGTGACGAGGAGGAGCGACATGGAGGAGCGAAATGGAGGAGCGAAATGGAGGAGTGACATGGAGGAGTGACATGAATGAGGAGTGACATGGAGGAGTGACATAGAGGAGTGATGTGGAGGAGTAACATGGAGGAGTGACGAGGAGGAGCGACATGGAGGAGTGACATGGGGTAGTGACATGAAGGAGGACTGACATGGAGGAGTGACATAGAGGAGTGACATGGAGAAGTGACATTGATGATCAAGGAAGAGTGACATAGAGGAGTGACATGGAGGAGCTTCATGGAGGAGTGACATGGAGGAGTGACATTTAGGAGTGACATGGAGGATCGACATGAAGGAGTGACATGGAGTAGTGACATGGAGGATTGACATGGAGGTTTGACATGGAGGAGCGACATGGAGGAGCGATATGGAGGAGCGAAATGGAGGAGTGACATGGAGGAGTGACATGGAGGAGTGACATAGAGGATTGACATGGAGGAGTGATATTGATGATCAAGGAAGAGTGACATAGAGGAGTGACATGGAGGAGCTTCATGGAGGAGTGACATGGTGGAGTGACATTTAGGAGTGACATGGAGGAGCAACAAGGAGGAGTGACATAGAGGAGTGAAATGGAGGAGTGACATTGATGAGCAAGGAAGAGTGACATAGAGGAGTGACATGGAGGAGCTTCATGGAGGAGTGACATGGAGTAGTGACATTTAGGAGTGACATAGAGGAGTGATGTGGAGGAGTGACATGGAGGAGTGACGAGGAGGAGCGACATGGAGGAGTGATATGGAGGAGCGAAATGGAGGAGTGACATGGAGGAGTGACATGAATGAGGAGTGACATGGAGGAGTGACATAGAGGAGTGATGTGGAGGAGTGACATGGAGGAGTGACGAGGAGGAGCGACATGGAGGAGTGACATGGAGGAGTGACATGGAGGAGTGACATGGAGGAGTGACATGGAGGAGTGACATGGAGGAGCAACAAGGAGGAGTGACATAGAGGAGTGAAATGGAGGAGTGACATTGATGAGCAAGGAAGAGTGAAATAGAGGAGTGACATGGAGGAGCTTCATGGAGGAGTGACATGGAGGAGTTACATTTAGGAGTTACATGGAGGATCGACATGGAGGAGTGACATGGAGTGGTGTGACATGGAGGATTGACATGGAGGAGTGATATGGAGTAGCGACATGGAGGAGCTATATGGAGGAGTGAAATGGAGGAGTTACATGGAGGAGTGACATGAAGGAGGAGTGACATGGAGGAGTGACATAGAGGAGTGATGTGGAGGAGCGACATGGAGGAGTGACATGGAGGAGCGACAAGGAGGAGTGACATAGAGGAGTGACATGGAGGAGTGACATTTAGGAGTGACATGGATGATCGACATGGAGGAGTGACATGGAGTATTGATATGGAGGAGTGAGAAGGAGTAATGACATGGAGGAGTGACATGGAGGAGTGACATAGAGGAGTGACATGGAGGAGTGACATTGAGGAGGAAGGAAGAGTGACATAGTGAAGTGACATGTAGGACCTTCATGGAGAAGTGACATGGAGGAGTGACATGTAGGAGTGACATGGAGGATCGACATGGAGGATAGACATGGAGGAGTGATATGGAGGAGTTACATAGAGGAGTGACATGGAGGAGTGACATTGAAGGGCGACATGCAGGCTCAACATGGAGGAGTGACATAGAGGAGTGACATGGAGGAGTGACATGGTGGTGTATCATTGAAGTGCGACATGGAGGCTCAACATGGAGGAGTGACATGGAGGAGCAAGGATGAGCGACATGGAGGATCGACATGGAGGAGCGACATTGTGAAGCGAGATGGAGGAGTGACATTCTGGAGTTACATTCTGGTGTGACATGGAGGAGCGATATGGAAGAGTAACATGGAGGAGTAAGGATGAGCGACATGGACGATCGAAATGGAGTGACATGGAGGAGTGACATGTTGGAGTGATATGTAGGAGTGACATGGAGGTTTGACATGGAGGAGTGACATGGAGGATTGACATGGCGGAGTGACATAGAGGAGTGATGTGGAGGAGCGAAATCGAGAATTGACGAGGAGGAGCGACATGGAGGAGTGACATGGAGGAGTTTCATTGAGGAGTGACATGGAGGGGTGACATGGAGGAGTGAGAAGTTGGAGTGATATGGAGTTGTAACATGGAGGATTGACATGGAGAAGCAACACGGAGGCTCAACATATAGGAGTGATATTGTGGAGTGACATTGAAGGGCGACATGGAGGATCAACATGGAGGATTGACATAGAGGAGTGACATGGAGGAGTGACATGTAGGAATGACATGGATTAGTGACATGGAGGATCGACATAGAGGAGTGACATGGAGGAGCGACAAGGAGGAGTGACATAGAGGAGTGACATGGAGGAGTGACATTGAGGAGCAACAAGGAGGAGTGACATAGAGGAGTGAAATGGAGGAGTGACATTGATGAGCAAGGAAGAGTGACATAGAGGAGTGACATGGAGGAGCTTCATGGAGGAGTGACATGGAGTAGTGACATTTAGGAGTGACATAGAGGAGTGATGTGGAGGAGTGACATGGAGGAGTGACGAGGAGGAGCGACATGGAGGAGTGATATGGAGGAGCGAAATGGAGGAGTGACATGGAGGAGTGACATGAATGAGGAGTGACATGGAGGAGTGACATAGAGGAGTGATGTGGAGGAGTGACATGGAGGAGTGACGAGGAGGAGCGACATGGAGGAGTGACATGGAGGAGTGACATGGAGGAGTGACATGGAGGAGTGACATGGAGGAGTGACATGGAGGAGCAACAAGGAGGAGTGACATAGAGGAGTGAAATGGAGGAGTGACATTGATGAGCAAGGAAGAGTGAAATAGAGGAGTGACATGGAGGAGCTTCATGGAGGAGTGACATGGAGGAGTTACATTTAGGAGTTACATGGAGGATCGACATGGAGGAGTGACATGGAGTGGTGTGACATGGAGGATTGACATGGAGGAGTGATATGGAGTAGCGACATGGAGGAGCTATATGGAGGAGTGAAATGGAGGAGTTACATGGAGGAGTGACATGAAGGAGGAGTGACATGGAGGAGTGACATAGAGGAGTGATGTGGAGGAGCGACATGGAGGAGTGACATGGAGGAGCGACAAGGAGGAGTGACATAGAGGAGTGACATGGAGGAGTGACATTTAGGAGTGACATGGATGATCGACATGGAGGAGTGACATGGAGTATTGATATGGAGGAGTGAGAAGGAGTAATGACATGGAGGAGTGACATGGAGGAGTGACATAGAGGAGTGACATGGAGGAGTGACATTGAGGAGGAAGGAAGAGTGACATAGTGAAGTGACATGTAGGACCTTCATGGAGAAGTGACATGGAGGAGTGACATGTAGGAGTGACATGGAGGATCGACATGGAGGATAGACATGGAGGAGTGATATGGAGGAGTTACATAGAGGAGTGACATGGAGGAGTGACATTGAAGGGCGACATGCAGGCTCAACATGGAGGAGTGACATAGAGGAGTGACATGGAGGAGTGACATGGTGGTGTATCATTGAAGTGCGACATGGAGGCTCAACATGGAGGAGTGACATGGAGGAGCAAGGATGAGCGACATGGAGGATCGACATGGAGGAGCGACATTGTGAAGCGAGATGGAGGAGTGACATTCTGGAGTTACATTCTGGTGTGACATGGAGGAGCGATATGGAAGAGTAACATGGAGGAGTAAGGATGAGCGACATGGACGATCGAAATGGAGTGACATGGAGGAGTGACATGTTGGAGTGATATGTAGGAGTGACATGGAGGTTTGACATGGAGGAGTGACATGGAGGATTGACATGGCGGAGTGACATAGAGGAGTGATGTGGAGGAGCGAAATCGAGAATTGACGAGGAGGAGCGACATGGAGGAGTGACATGGAGGAGTTTCATTGAGGAGTGACATGGAGGGGTGACATGGAGGAGTGAGAAGTTGGAGTGATATGGAGTTGTAACATGGAGGATTGACATGGAGAAGCAACACGGAGGCTCAACATATAGGAGTGATATTGTGGAGTGACATTGAAGGGCGACATGGAGGATCAACATGGAGGATTGACATAGAGGAGTGACATGGAGGAGTGACATGTAGGAATGACATGGATTAGTGACATGGAGGATCGACATAGAGGAGTGACATGGAGGAGCGACAAGGAGGAGTGACATAGAGGAGTGACATGGAGGAGTGACATTGAGGAGCAAGGAAGAGCGACATAGAGGAGTGACATGGAGGAGCTTCATGGAGGAGTGACATGGAGGAGTGACATTTAGGAGTGACATGGAGGATCGACATGGAGGAGTGACATGTAGTACTAATATGGAGGAGTGAGAAGGAGGAGTGACATGGAGGAGTGACATTGAGGAGCAAGGAAGAGTGACATGGAGGAGTGACATGGAGGACGTTCATGGAGGAGTGACATGGAGGAGTGACATGAAGGAGGAGTGACATGGAGGAGTGACATGGAGGACGTTCATGGAGGAGTGACATGGAGGAGTGACATGAAGGAGGAGTGACATGGAGGAGTGACATAGAGGAATGATGTGGAGTAGCGACATGGAGGAGTGACATGGAGGAGCGACATGGAGGAGTGACATGGAGGAGTATCATTGAAGTGCGACATGGAGGAGTGACATTGAGGAGTGATGTGGAGTAGCGACATGGAGGAGCGACATGGAGGATTGACATGGAGGAGTATCATTGAAGTGCGACATGGAGGCTTAACATGGAGGAGTGACATAGAGGAGTGATGTGGAGGAGCGACATGGAGTGACATGGAGGAGCGACATGGAAGAGTGACATAGAGGAGTGACATGGAGGAGTGACATTGAGGAGCAAGGAAGAGTAACATGGAGGATTGACATGGAGGAGTGACATGTTGGAGTGATATGTAGGAGTGACATATAGAGGAGTGATGTGGAGGAGCGAAATCGAGAATTGACGAGTAGGAGCGACATGGAGGAGTGACATGGAGGAGTTTCATTGAGGAGTGACATGGAGGGGTGACATGGAGGAGTGAGAAGTTGGAGTGATATGGAGTTGTAACATGGAGAATTGACATAGAGGAGTGACATGGAGGAGTGACATGGAGGAGTTTCATGGAGGAGTGACATGGATGAGTGCCATGTAGGAATGACATGGAGCAGTGACATGGAAGATCGACATAGAGGAGTGACATGGAGGAGCGACAAGGAGGAGTGACATAGAGGAGTGACATTGAGGAGTGACATTGAGGAGCAAGGAAGAGTGACATAGAGGAGTGACATGTAGGAGCTTCATGGAGGAGTGACATGGAGGAGTGACATTTAGAAGTGACATGGAGGATCGACATGGAGGAGTGACATTGAGTAGTAATATGGAGGAGTGAGAAGGAGGAGTGACATGGAGGAGTGACATGGAGGAGTGACATAGAGGAGTGACATGGAGGAGTGACATTGAGGAGCAAGGAAGAGTGACATGGAGGAGTGAAATGTAGGAGCTTCATGGAGGAGTGAAATGGAGGAGTGACATGTAGGAGTGACATTGAGGAGCAAGGAAGAGTGACATGGAGGAGTGACATGGAGGACCTTCATGGAGGAGTGACATGAAGGAGGAGTGACATGGAGGAGATACATAGAGGAGTGATGTGGAGGAGCGACATGGAGGAGCGATATGGAGGAGCGAAATGGAGGAGTGACCCGGAGGAGTGACATGAAGGAGGAGCGACATGGAGGAGTGACATAGAGGAGTGATGTGGAGGAGCGACAAGGAGGAGTGACATAGAGGAGTGACATGGAGGAGTGACATTGATGAGCAAGGAAGAGTGACATAGAGGAGTGACATGGAGGAGTGACATTTAGGAATGACATGGAGGATCGACATGGAGGAGTGACATGGAGTAGTGTGACATGGAGGATTGACATGGAGGAGTGACATGGAGGAGCGACATGGAGGAGCGATATGGAGGATCGACATGTAGGATAGACATGGAGGAGTGATATGGAGGAGTGACATAGAGGAGTGAAATGGAGGAGTGACATTGAGGAGCAAGGAAGAGTGACATGGAGTAGTGACGTGGAGGAGCTTCATGGAGGAGTGACATGGAGGAGTGACTTGTAGGAGTGATATAGAGGATCGACATAGAGGAGTGACATGGATGATCGACATAGAGGAGTGACATGAAGGTGTGACATGGAGGAGCGATATGGAGGAGCGAAATGGAGGAGTGACATGGAGGAGTGACATGAAGGAGGAGTGACATGGAGGAGTGACATAGAGGATTGATGTGGAGGAGCGACATGGAGGAGTGACATGGAGGAGCGACAAGGAGGAGTGACATGGAGGAGTGACATTGAGGAACTTCATGGAGGAGTGACATGGAGGAGTGACATGGAGGAGCTTCATGGAGGAGTGACATGGAGGAGTGATATGGAGGAGTGACATAGAGGAGTGACATGGCGGAGTGACATTGAGGATCGACATGGAGGATAGACATGGAGGAGTGATATGAAGGAGCGACATGGAGTGACATGGAGGAGCGACATGGAGGAGTGACATTGAGGAGCAAGGAAGAGTGACATAGAGGAGTGACATGGATGAGTGACATGGAGTAGTGTGACATGGAGGATTGACATGGAGGAGTGACATGTAGGAGCGACATGGAGGAGCGATATGGAGGAGCGAAATGGAGGAGTGACATGGAGGAGTGACATGAAGGAGGAGTGACATGGAGGAGTGACATAGAGGAGCGACATGGAGGAGTGACATGGAGGAGTATCATTGAAGTGCGACATGGAGGCTCAACATGGAGGAGTGACATAGAGGAGTGATGTGGAGGAGCGACATGGAGGAGTGACATGGAGGAGCGACATGGAGGAGTGACATAGAGGAGTGACATGGAGGAGTGACATAGGAGTGACATGGGGGAGTGACATTTAGGAGTAACATGGAGGATCGACATGGAGGAGTGACATGGAGGAGTGACATAGAGGAGTGACATGGAGGAGTGACATTGAGGAGCAAGGAAGAGTGACATGGAGTAGTGACATGGAGGAGCTTCATGGAGGAGTGACATGGAAGAGTGACTTGTAGGAGTGATATAGAGGATCGACATAGAGGAGTGACATGGATGATCGACATGGAGGAGTGACATGAAGGTGTGACATGGAGGAGTGATATGGAGGAGCGAAATGGAGGAGTGGCATGGGGGAGTGACATGAAGGAGGAGTGACATGGAGGAGTGACATAGAGGATTGATGTGGAGGAGCGACATGGAGGAGTGACATGGTGGAGCTACAAGGAGGAGTGACATGGAGGAGTGACATTGAGGAGCAAGGAAGAGTGACATAGAGGAGTGACATGGAGGAGCTTCATGGAGGAGTGACATGGAGGAGTGACATGAAGGAGGAGTGACATGGAGGAGTGACATAGAGGAGTGATGTGGAGGAGCGACATGGAGGAGTGACATGGAGGAGCGAGATGGAGGAGTAAGATAGAGGAGTGACATTGAGGAGTGACATAGGAGTGACATGGAGGATTGACATTTAGGAGTGACATGGAGGATCGACATGGAGGAGTGACATGGAGTAGTGATATGGAGGAGTGAGAAGGAGGAGTGACATGGAGGAGTGACATGAAGGAGGAGTGACATGGAGGAGTGACATAGAGGAGTGATGTGGAGGAGCGACATGGAGGAGTGACATGGAGGAGCGACATGGAGGAGTAAGATAGAGGAGTGACATTGAGGAGTGACATAGGAGTGACATGGAGGATTGACATTTAGGAGTGACATGGAGGATCGACATGGAGGAGTGACATGGAGTAGTGATATGGAGGAGTGAGAAGGAGGAGTGACATGTAGGAGTGATATAGAGGAGTGACATGGAGGAGTGACATTGAGGAGCAATGAAGAGTGACATGGAGGAGTGACATGGAGGAGTGACATGGAGTAGTGATATGGAGGAGTGACATGTAGGAGTGACATGGAGGATCGACATGTAGGATAGACATGGAGGAGTTATATGGAGGAGTGACATAGAGGAGTGAAATGGAGGAGTGACATTGAGGAGCAAGGAAGAGTGACATGGCGTAGTGACGAGGATGACCTTCATGGAGGAGTGACATGGAGGAGTGACTTGTAGGAGTGATATAGAGGATCGACATAGAGGAGTGATGTGGAGTAGCGACATGGAGGAGTGAAATGGAGGAGCGACATGGAGGATTGACATGGAGGAGTATCATTGAAGTGGGACATGGAGGCTCAACATGGAGGAGTGACATAGAGGAGTGATGTGGAGGAGCGACATGGAGTGACATGGAGGAGCGACATGAAGGAGTGACACAGAGGAGTGACATGGAGGAGTGACATTGAGGAGCAAGGAAGAGTAACATGGAGGAGTGACATGGAGGAGTGACATGTTGGAGTGATATGTAGGAGTGACATGGAGGATTGACATGGAGGAGTCACATGGAGGATTGACATGGCGGAGTGACATAGAGGAGTGATGTGGAGGAGCGAAATCGAGAATTGACGAGGAGGAGTGACATGGAGGAGTGACATGGAGGAGTTTCATTGAGGAGTGACATGGAGGGGTGACATGGAGGAGTGAGAAGTTGGAGTGATATGGAGTTGTAACATGGAGGATTGACATAGAGGAGTGACATGGAGGAGTGACATTGAGGATCAAGGAAGAGTGACATGGAGGAGTGACATGGATGAGTGACATGTCGGAGTGATATGTAGGAGTGACATGCAGGATTGACATGGAGGAGTGTCATGGAGGATCGACATGGAGGAGTGACATTGAGGAGTGATGTGGAGGAGTGACATGGAGGAGTGACGAGGAGGAGCGACATGGAGGAGCGATATGGAGGAGCGAAATGGAGGAGTGACATGGAGGAGTGACATGAATGAGGAGTGACATGGAGGAGTGACATAGAGGAGTGATGTGGAGGAGTGACATGGAGGAGTGACGAGGAGGAGCGACATGGAGGAGTGACATGTAGGAGTGACATGAAGGAGGAGTGACATGGAGGAGTGACATAGAGGATTGATGTGGAGGAGCGACATGGAGGAGTGACATGGAGGAGCGACAAGGAAGAGTGACATGGAGGAGTGACATTGAGGAACTTCATGGAGGAGTGACATGGAGGAGTGACATGGAGGAGCTTCATGGAGGAGTGACATGGAGGAGTGATATGGAGGAGTGACATAGAGGAGTGACATGGAGGAGTGACATTGAGGATCGACATGGAGGATAGACAAGGAGGAGTGATATGGAGGAGTGACATGGATGAGCTTCATGGAGGAGTGACATGGAGGAGTGCCTTGTAGGAGTGACATAGAGGATCGACATGGAGGAGTGACATGGAGGAGTGACATGGAAGACGGACATGGAGGAGTGAATTTAAGGATCGTCATGGAGGAGATACATGGAGAAGCAACACGGAGGCTCAACATATAGGAGTTATATTGAGGAGTGACATGGAGGAGTGACATGGTGGACTATCATTGAAGGGCGACATGGAGGCTCAACATGGAGGAGTGACATAGAGGAGTGATGTGGAGGAGCGACATGGAGGATTGACATGGAGGAGCAACATGGAGGAGTGACATAGAGGAGTGACATGGAGGAGTGACATTGAGGAGCAAGGAAGAGTGACATGGAGGAGTGACATGGATGAGTGACATGTCGGAGTGATATGTAGGAGTGACATGCAGGATTGACATGGAGGAGTGACATGGAGGATCGACATGGAGGAGTGACATAGAGGAGTGATGTGGAGGAGTGACATGGAGGAGTGACGAGGAGGAGCGACATGGAGGAGCGAAATGGAGGAGCGAAATGGAGGAGTAACATGGAGGAGTGACATGAATGAGGAGTGACATGGCGGAGTGACATAGAGGAGTGATGTGGAGGAGTGACATGGAGGAGTGACGAGGAGGAGCGACATGGAGGAGTGACATGGAGGAGTGACATGAAGGAGGACTGACATGGAGGAGTGACATAGAGGAGTGACATGGAGAAGTGACATTGATGATCAAGGAAGAGTGACATAGAGGAGTGACATGGAGGAGCTTCATGGAGGAGTGACATGGAGGAGTGACATTTAGGAGTGACATGGAGGATCGACATGAAGGAGTGACATGGAGTAGTGACATGGAGGATTGACATGGAGGTTTGACATGGAGGAGCGATATGGAGGAGCGATATGGAGGAGCGAAATGGAGGAGTGACATGGAGGAGTGACATGGAGGAGTGACATAGAGGATTGACATGGAGGAGTGATATTGATGATCAAGGAAGAGTGACATAGAGGAGTGACATGGAGGAGCTTCATGGAGGAGTGACATGGAGGAGTGACATAGAGGAGTGACATGGAGGAGCAACAAGGAGGAGTGACATAGAGGAGTGAAATGGAGGAGTGACATTGATGAGCAAGGAAGAGTGACATAGAGGAGTGACATGGAGGAGCTTCATGGAGGAGTGACATGGAGGAGTGAAATTTAGGAGTGACATAGAGGAGTGATGTGGAGGAGTGACATGGAGGAGTGACGAGGAGGAGCGACATGGAGGAGTGATATGGAGGAGCGAAATGGAGGAGTGACATGGAGGAGTGACATGAATGAGGAGTGACATGGAGGAGTGACATGGAGGAGCTTCATGGAGGAGTGACATGGAGGAGTGATATGGAGGAGTGACATAGAGGAGTGACATGGAGGAGTGACATTGAGGATCGACATGGAGGATAGACAAGGAGGAGTGATATGGAGGAGTGACATGGATGAGCTTCATGGAGGAGTGACATGGAGGAGTGCCTTGTAGGAGTGACATAGAGGATCGACATGGAGGAGTGACATGGAGGAGTGACATGGAAGACGGACATGGAGGAGTGAATTTAAGGATCGTCATGGAGGAGATACATGGAGAAGCAACACGGAGGCTCAACATATAGGAGTTATATTGAGGAGTGACATGGAGGAGTGACATGGTGGACTATCATTGAAGGGCGACATGGAGGCTCAACATGGAGGAGTGACATAGAGGAGTGATGTGGAGGAGCGACATGGAGGATTGACATGGAGGAGCAACATGGAGGAGTGACATAGAGGAGTGACATGGAGGAGTGACATTGAGGAGCAAGGAAGAGTGACATGGAGGAGTGACATGGATGAGTGACATGTCGGAGTGATATGTAGGAGTGACATGCAGGATTGACATGGAGGAGTGACATGGAGGATCGACATGGAGGAGTGACATAGAGGAGTGATGTGGAGGAGTGACATGGAGGAGTGACGAGGAGGAGCGACATGGAGGAGCGAAATGGAGGAGCGAAATGGAGGAGTAACATGGAGGAGTGACATGAATGAGGAGTGACATGGCGGAGTGACATAGAGGAGTGATGTGGAGGAGTGACATGGAGGAGTGACGAGGAGGAGCGACATGGAGGAGTGACATGGAGGAGTGACATGAAGGAGGACTGACATGGAGGAGTGACATAGAGGAGTGACATGGAGAAGTGACATTGATGATCAAGGAAGAGTGACATAGAGGAGTGACATGGAGGAGCTTCATGGAGGAGTGACATGGAGGAGTGACATTTAGGAGTGACATGGAGGATCGACATGAAGGAGTGACATGGAGTAGTGACATGGAGGATTGACATGGAGGTTTGACATGGAGGAGCGATATGGAGGAGCGATATGGAGGAGCGAAATGGAGGAGTGACATGGAGGAGTGACATGGAGGAGTGACATAGAGGATTGACATGGAGGAGTGATATTGATGATCAAGGAAGAGTGACATAGAGGAGTGACATGGAGGAGCTTCATGGAGGAGTGACATGGAGGAGTGACATAGAGGAGTGACATGGAGGAGCAACAAGGAGGAGTGACATAGAGGAGTGAAATGGAGGAGTGACATTGATGAGCAAGGAAGAGTGACATAGAGGAGTGACATGGAGGAGCTTCATGGAGGAGTGACATGGAGGAGTGAAATTTAGGAGTGACATAGAGGAGTGATGTGGAGGAGTGACATGGAGGAGTGACGAGGAGGAGCGACATGGAGGAGTGATATGGAGGAGCGAAATGGAGGAGTGACATGGAGGAGTGACATGAATGAGGAGTGACATGGAGGAGTGACATAGAGGAGTGATGTGGAGGAGTGACATGGAGGAGTGACGAGGAGGAGCGACATGGAGGAGTGACATGGAGGAGTGACATGAAGGAGGAGTGACATGGCGGAGTGACATAGAGGAGTGACATGGAGGAGTGACATTGATGATCAAGGAAGAGTGACATAGAGGAGTGACATGGAGTGCTTCATGGAGGAGTGACATGGAGGAGTGACATTTAGGAGTGACATGGAGGATCGACATGAAGGAGTGACATGGAGTAGTGACATGGAGGATTGACATGGAGGTTTGACATGGAGGAGCGACATGGAGGAGCGATATGGAGGAGCGAAATGGAGGAGTGACATGGAGGAGTGACATGGAGGAGCAACAAGGAGGAGTGACATAGAGGAGTGAAATGGAGGAGTGACATTGATGAGCAAGGAAGAGTGAAATAGAGGAGTGACATGGAGGAGCTTCATGGAGGAGTGACATGGAGGAGTGACATTTAGGAGTTACATGGAGGATCGACATGGAGGAGTGACATGGAGTGGTGTGACATGGAGGATTGACATGGAGGAGTGATATGGAGTAGCGACATGGAGGAGCTATATGGAGGAGCGAAATGGAGGAGTGACATGGAGGAGTGACATGAAGGAGGAGTGACATGGAGGAGTGACATAGAGGAGTGATGTGGAGGAGCGACATGGAGGAGTGACATGGAGGAGCGACAAGGAGGAGTGACATAGAGGAGTGACATGGAGGAGTGACATTTAGGAGTGACATGGAGGATCGACATGGAGGAGTGACATGGAGTAGTGATATGGAGGAGTGAGAAGGAGGACTGACATGGAGGAGTGACATGAAGGAGGAGTGACATGGAGGAGTGACATAGAGGAGTGATGTGGAGGAGCGACATGGAGGAGTGACATGGAGGAGCGACATGGAGGAGTAAGATAGAGGAGTGACATTGAGGAGTGACATAGGAGTGACATGGAGGATTGACATTTAGGAGTGACATGGAGGATCGACATGGAGGAGTGACATGGAGTAGTGATATGGAGGAGTGAGAAGGAGGAGTGACATGTAGGAGTGACATAGAGGAGTGACATGGAGGAGTGACATTGAGGAGCAATGAAGAGTGACATGGAGGAGTGACATGGAGGAGTGACATGGAGTAGTGATATGGAGGAGTGACATGTAGGAGTGACATGGAGGATCGACATGTAGGATAGACATGGAGGAGTGATATGGTGGAGTTACATAGAGGAGTGAAATGGAGGAGTGACATTGAGGAGCAAGGAAGAGTGACATGGAGTAGTGACGTGGAGGAGCTTCATGGAGGAGTGACATGGAGGAGTGACTTGTAGGAGTGATATAGAGGATCGACATAGAGGAGTGACATGGATGATCGACATAGAGGAGTGACATGAAGGTGTGACATGTAGGAGCGATATGGAGGAGCGAAATGGAGGAGTGACATAGAGGAGTGACATGAAGGAGGAGTAACATGGAGGAGTGACATAGAGGATTGATGTGGAGGAGCGACATGGAGGAGTGACATGGAGGAGCGACGAGGAGGAGTGACATGGAGGAGTGACATTGAGGAACTTCATGGAGGAGTGACATGGAGGAGTGACATGGAGGAGCTTCATGGAGGAGTGACATGGAGGAGTGATATGGAGGAGTGACATAGAGGAGTGACATGGAGGAGTGACATTGAGGATCGACATGGAGGATAGACAAGGAGGAGTGATATGGAGGAGTGACATGGATGAGCTTCATGGAGGAGTGACATGGAGGAGTGACTTGTAGGAGTGACATAGAGGATCGACATGGAGGAGTGACATGGAGGAGTGACAAGGAGTTGCGACATGGAAGACGGACATGGAGGAGTGAATTTAAGGATCGTCATGGAGGAGATACATGGAGAAGCAACACGGAGGCTCAACATATAGGAGTTATATTGAGGAATGACATTGAAGGGCGACATGGAGGCTCAACATGGAGGAGTGACATAGAGGAGTGACATGGAAGAGTGACATGGAGGACTATCATTGAAGGGCGACATGGAGGCTCAACATGGAGGAGTGACATAGAGGAGTGATGTGGAGGAGCGACATAGAGGATTGACATGGAGGAGCGACATGGAGGAGTGACATAGAGGAGTGACATGGAGGAGTGACATTGAGGATCAAGGAAGACTGACATGGAGGAGTGACATGGATGAGTGACATGTCGGAGTGATATGTAGGAGTGACATGCAGGATTGACATGGAGGAGTGACATGGAGGATCGACATGGAGGAGTGACATTGAGGAGTGATGTGGAGGAGTGACATGGAGGAGTGACGAGGAGGAGCGACATGGAGGAGCGATATGGAGGAGCAAAATGGAGGAGTGACATGGAGGAGTGACATGAATGAGGAGTGACATGGAGGAGTGACATAGAGGAGTGATGTGGAGGAGTGACATGGAGGAGTGACGAGGAGGAGCGACATGGAGGAGTGACATGGAGGAGTGACATGAAGGAGGAGTGACATGGCGGAGTGACATAGAGGATTGATGTGGAGGAGCGACATGGAGGAGTGACATGGAGGAGCGACAAGGAGGAGTGACATGGAGGAGTGACATTGAGGAACTTCATGGAGGAGTGACATGGAGGAGTGACATGGAGGAGCTTCATGGAGGAGTGACATGGAGGAGTGATATGGAGGAGTGACATAGAGGAGTGACATGGAGGAGTGACATTGAGGATCGACATGGAGGATAGACATGGAGGAGTGATATGGAGGAGTGACGTGGATGAGCTTCATGGAGGAGTGACATGGAGGAGTGACTTGTAGGAGTGACATAGAGGATCGACATGGAGGAGTGACATGGAGGAGTGACATGGAAGACGGACATGGAGGAGTGAATTTAAGGATCGTCATGGAGGAGATACATGGAGAAGCAACACGGAGGCTCAACATATAGGACTTATATTGAGGAGTGACATGGAGGAGTGACATGGTGGACTATCATTGAAGGGCGACATGGAGGCTCAACATGGAGGAGTGACATAGAGGAGTGATGTGGAGGAGCGACATGGAGGATTGACATGGAGGAGCGACATGGAGGAGTGACATAGAGGAGTGACATGGAGGAGTGACATTGAGGAGCAAGGAAGAGTGACATGGAGGAGTGACATGGATGAGTGACATGTCGGAGTGATATGTAGGAGTGACATGCAGGATTGACATGGAGGAGTGACATGGAGGATCGACATGGAGGAGTGACATAGAGGAGTGATGTGGAGGAGTGACATGGAGGAGTGACGAGGAGGAGCGACATGGAGGAGCGAAATGGAGGAGCGAAATGGAGGAGTGACATGGAGGAGTGACATGAATGAGGAGTGACATGGAGGAGTGACATAGAGGATTGATGTGGAGGAGTGACATGGAGGAGTGACGAGGAGGAGCGACATGGAGGAGTGACATGGAGGAGTGACATGAAGGAGGACTGACATGGAGGAGTGACATAGAGGAGTGACATGGAGAAGTGACATTGATGATCAAGGAAGAGTGACATAGAGGAGTGACATGGAGGAGCTTCATGGAGGAGTGACATGGAGGAGTGACATTTAGGAGTGACATGGAGGATCGACATGAAGGAGTGACATGGAGTAGTGACATGGAGGATTGACATGGAGGTTTGACATGGAGGAGCGACATGGAGGAGCGATATGGAGGAGCGAAATGGAGGAGTGACATGGAGGAGTGACATGGAGGAGTGACATTTAGGAGTGACATGGAGGAATGACATAGAGGAGTGACATGGAGGAGCAACAAGGAGGAGTGACATAGAGGAGTGAAATGGAGGAGTGACATTGATGAGCAAGGAAGAGTGACATAGGAGTGACATGGAGGAGCTTCATGGAGGAGTGACATGGAGGAGTGACATTTAGGAGTGACATAGAGGAGTGATGTGGAGGAGTGACATGGAGGAGTGACGAGGAGGAGCGACATGGAGGAGTGATATGGAGGAGCGAAATGGAGGAGTGACATGGAGGAGTGACATGAATGAGGAGTGACATGGAGGAGTGACATAGAGGAGTGATGTGGAGGAGTGACATGGAGGAGTGACGAGGAGGAGCGACATGGAGGAGTGACATGGAGGAGTGACATGAAGGAGGAGTGACATGGAGGAGTGACATGGAGGAGTGACATTGATGATCATGGAAGAGTGACATAGAGGAGTGACATGGAGGAGCTTCATGGAGGAGTGACATGGAGGAGTGACATTTAGGAGTGACATGGTGGATCGACATGAAGGAGTGACATGGAGTAGTGACATGGAGGATTGACATGGAGGTTTGACATGGAGGAGCGACATGGAGGAGCGATATGGAGGAGCGAAATGGAGGAGTGACATGGAGGAGTGACATGGAGGAGTGACATGGAGGATCAACAAGGAGGAGTGACATAGAGGAGTGAAATGGAGGAGTGACATTGATGAGCAAGGAAGAGTGAAATAGAGGAGTGACATGGAGGAGCTTCATGGAGGAGTGACATGGAGGAGTGACATTTAGGAGTTACATGGAGGATCGACATGGAGGAGTGACATGGAGTGGTGTGACATGGAGGATTGACATGGAGGAGTGATATGGAGTAGCGACATGGAGGAGCTATATGGAGGAGCGAAATGGAGGAGTGACATGGAGGAGTGACATGAAGGAGGAGTGACATGGAGGAGTGACATAGAGGAGTGATGTGGAGGAGCGACATGGAGGAGTGACATGGAGGAGCGACAAGGAGGAGTGACATAGAGGAGTGACATGGAGGAGTGACATTTAGGAGTGACATGGAGGATCGACATGGAGGAGTGACATGGAGTATTGATATGGAGGAGTGAGAAGGAGTAATGACATGGAGGAGTGACATGGAGGAGTGACATAGAGGAGTGACATGGAGGAGTGACATTGAGGAGGAAGGAAGAGTGACATAGAGAAGTGACATGTAGGACCTTCATGGAGAAGTGACATGGAGGAGTAACATGTAGGAGTGACATGGAGGATCGACATGGAGGATAGACATGGAGGAGTGATATGGAGGAGTTACACAGAGGAGTGACATGGAGGAGTGACATTGAAGGGCGACATGCAGGCTCAACATGGAGGAGTGACATAGAGGAGTGACATGGAGGAGTGACATGGTGGTGTATCATTGAAGTGCGACATGGAGGCTCAACATGGAGGAGTGACATGGAGGAGCAAGGATGAGCGACATGGAGGATCGACATGGAGGAGCGACATTGTGAAGCGAGATGGAGGAGTGACATTCTGGAGTTACATTCTGGTGTGACATGGAGGAGCGATATGGAAGAGTAACATGGAGGAGTAAGGATGAGCGACATGGACGATCGAAATGGAGTGACATGGAGGAGTGACATGTTGGAGTGATATGTAGGAGTGACATGGAGAATTGACATGGAGGAGTGACATGGAGGATTGACATGGCGGAGTGACATAGAGGAGTGATGTGGAGGAGCGAAATCGAGAATTGACGAGGAGGAGCGACATGGAGGAGTGACATGGAGGAGTTTCATTGAGGAGTGACATGGAGGGGTGACATGGAGGAGTGAGAAGTTGGAGTGATATGGAGTTGTAACATGGAGGATTGACATAGAGGAGTGACATGGAGGATTGACATGGAGAAGCAACACGGAGGCTCAACATATAGGAGTGATATTGTGGAGTGATATTGAAGGGCGACATGGAGGCTCAACATGGAGGATTGACATAGAGGAGTGACATGGAGGAGTGACATGTAGGAATGACATGGATTAGTGACATGGAGGATCGACATAGAGGAGTGACATGGAGGAGCGACAAGGAGGAGTGACATAGAGGAGTGACATGGAGGAGTGACATTGAGGAGCAAGGAAGAGTGACATAGAGGAGTGACATGGAGGAGCTTCATGGAGGAGTGACATGGAGGAGTGACATTTAGGAGTGACATGGAGGATCGACATGGAGGAGTGACATGTAGTACTAATATGGAGGAGTGAGAAGGAGGAGTGACATGGAGGAGTGACATTGAGGAGCAAGGAAGAGTGACATGGAGGAGTGACATGGAGGACGTTCATGGAGGAGTGACATGGAGGAGTGACATGAAGGAGGAGTGACATGGAGGAGTGACATAGAGGAATGATGTGGAGTAGCGACATGGAGGAGTGACATGGAGGAGCGACATGGAGGAGTGACATGGAGGAGTATCATTGAAGTGCGACATGGAGGAGTGACATTGAGGAGTGATGTGGAGTAGCGACATGGAGGAGCGACATGGAGGATTGACATGGAGGAGTATCATTGAAGTGCGACATGGAGGCTTAACATGGAGGAGTGACATAGAGGAGTGATGTGGAGGAGCGACATGGAGTGACATGGAGGAGCGACATGGAAGAGTGACATAGAGGAGTCACATGGAGGAGTGACATTGAGGAGCAAGGAAGAGTAACATGGAGGATTGACATTGAGGAGTGACATGTTGGAGTGATATGTAGGAGTGACATATAGAGGAGTGATGTGGAGGAGCGAAATCGAGAATTGACGAGTAGGAGCGACATGGAGGAGTGACATGGAGGAGTTTCATTGAGGAGTGACATGGAGGGGTGACATGGAGGAGTGAGAAGTTGGAGTGATATGGAGTTGTAACATGGAGAATTGACATAGAGGAGTGACATGGAGGAGTGACATGGAGGAGTTTCATGGAGGAGTGACATGGATGAGTGCCATGTAGGAATGACATGGAGTAGTGACATGGAAGATCGACATAGAGGAGTGACATGGAGGAGCGACAAGGAGGAGTGACATAGAGGAGTGACATTGAGGAGTGACATTGAGGAGCAAGGAAGAGTGACATAGAGGAGTGACATGTAGGAGCTTCATGGAGGAGTGACATGGAGGAGTGACATTTAGAAGTGACATGGAGGATCGACATGGAGGAGTGACATTGAGTAGTAATATGGAGGAGTGAGAAGGAGGAGTGACATGGAGGAGTGACATGGAGGAGTGACATAGAGGAGTGACATGGAGGAGTGACATTGAGGAGCAAGGAAGAGTGACATGGAGGAGTGAAATGTAGGAGCTTCATGGAGGAGTGAAATGGAGGAGTGACATGTAGGAGTTACATTGAGGAGCAAGGAAGAGTGACATGGAGGAGTGACATGGAGGACCTTCATGGAGGAGTGACATGAAGGAGGAGTGACATGGAGGAGATACATAGAGGAGTGATGTGGAGGAGCGACATGGAGGAGCGATATGGAGGAGCGAAATGGAGGAGTGACCCGGAGGAGTGACATGAAGGAGGAGCGACATGGAGGAGTGACATAGAGGAGTGATGTGGAGGAGCGACAAGGAGGAGTGACATAGAGGAGTGACATGGAGGAGTGACATTGATGAGCAAGGAAGAGTGACATAGAGGAGTGACATGGAGGAGTGACATTTAGGAATGACATGGAGGATCGACATGGAGGAGTGACATGGCGTAGTGTGACATGGAGGATTGACATGGAGGAGTGACATGGAGGAGCGACATGGAGGAGCGATATGGAGGATCGACATGTAGGATAGACATGGAGGAGTGATATGGAGGAGTGACATAGAGGAGTGAAATGGAGGAGTGACATTGAGGAGCAAGGAAGAGTGACATGGAGTAGTGACGTGGAGGAGCTTCATGGAGGAGTGACATGGAGGAGTGACTTGTAGGAGTGATATAGAGGATCGACATAGAGGAGTGACATGGATGATCGACATAGAGGAGTGACATGAAGGTGTGACATGGAGGAGCGCTATGGAGGAGCGAAATGGAGGAGTGACATGGAGGAGTGACATGAAGGAGGAGTGACATGGAGGAGTGACATAGAGGATTGATGTGGAGGAGCGACATGGAGGAGTGACATGGAGGAGCGACAAGGAGGAGTGACATGGAGGAGTGACATTGAGGAACTTCATGGAGGAGTGACATGGAGGAGTGACATGGAGGAGCTTCATGGAGGAGTGACATGGAGGAGTGATATGGAGGAGTGACATAGAGGAGTGACATGGCGGAGTGACATTGAGGATCGACATGGAGGATAGACATGGAGGAGTGACATGGAGGAGTGACATAGAGGAGTGACATGGAGGAGTGACATTGAGGAGCAAGGAAGAGTGACATGGAGTAGTGACATGGAGGAGCTTCATGGAGTAGTGACATGGAAGAGTTACTTGTAGGAGTGATATAGAGGATTGACATAGAGGAGTGACATGGATGATCGACATGGAGGAGTGACATGAAGGTGTGACATGGAGGAGCGATATGGAGGAGCGAAATGGAGGAGTAAGATAGAGGAGTGACATTGAGGAGTGATGTGGAGGAGCGACATGGAGGAGTGACATGGAGGAGCGACATGGAGGAGCGACATGGAGGAGTAAGATAGAGGAGTGACATTGAGGAGTGACATAGGAGTGACATGGAGGATTGACATTTAGGAGTGACATGGAGGATCGACATGGAGGAGTGACATGGAGTAGTGATATGGAGGAGTGAGAAGGAGGAGTGACATGTAGGAGTGACATAGAGGAGTGACATGGTGGAGTGACATTGAGGAGCAATGAAGAGTGACATGGAGGAGTGACATGGAGGAGTGACATGGAGTAGTGATATGGAGGAGTGACATGTAGGAGTGACATGTAGGAATGACATGGATTAGTGACATGGAGGATCGACATAGAGGAGTGACATGGAGGAGCGACAAGGAGGAGTGACATAGAGGAGTGACATGGAGGAGTGACATTGAGGAGCAAGGAAGAGTGACATAGAGGAGTGACATGGAGGAGCTTCATGGAGGAGTGACATGGAGGAGTGACATTTAGGAGTGACATGGAGGATCGACATGGAGGAGTGACATGTAGTACTAATATGGAGGAGTGAGAAGGAGGAGTGACATGGAGGAGTGACATTGAGGAGCAAGGAAGAGTGACATGGAGGAGTGACATGGAGGACGTTCATGGAGGAGTGACATGGAGGAGTATCATTGAAGTGCGACATGGAGGCTTAACATGGAGGAGTGACATAGAGGAGTGATGTGGAGGAGCGACATGGAGTGACATGGAGGAGCGACATGGAAGAGTGACATAGAGGAGTGACATGGAGGAGTGACATTGAGGAGCAAGGAAGAGTAACATGGAGGATTGACATGGAGGAGTGACATGTTGGAGTGATATGTAGGAGTGACATATAGAGGAGTGATGTGGAGGAGCGAAATCGAGAATTGACGAGTAGGAGCGACATGGAGGAGTGACATGGAGGAGTTTCATTGAGGAGTGACATGGAGGGGTGACATGGAGGAGTGAGAAGTTGGAGTGATATGGAGTTGTAACATGGAGAATTGACATAGAGGAGTGACATGGAGGAGTGACATGGAGGAGTTTCATGGAGGAGTGACATGGATGAGTGCCATGTAGGAATGACATGGAGTAGTGACATGGAAGATCGACATAGAGGAGTGACATGGAGGAGCGACAAGGAGGAGTGACATAGAAGAGTGACATTGAGGAGTGACATTGAGGAGCAAGGAAGAGTGACATAGAGGAGTGACATGTAGGAGCTTCATGGAGGAGTGACATGGAGGAGTGACATTTAGAAGTGACATGGAGGATCGACATGGAGGAGTGACATTGAGTAGTAATATGGAGGAGTGAGAAGGAGGAGTGACATGGAGGAGTGACATGGAGGAGTGACATAGAGGAGTGACATGGAGGAGTGACATTGAGGAGCAAGGAAGAGTGACATGGAGGAGTGACATGGAGGACCTTCATGGAGGAGTGACATGAAGGAGGAGTGACATGGAGGAGATACATAGAGGAGTGATGTGGAGGAGCGACATGGAGGAGCGATATGGAGGAGCGAAATGGAGGAGTGACCCGGAGGAGTGACATGAAGGAGGAGCGACATGGAGGAGTGACATAGAGGAGTGATGTGGAGGAGCGACATGGAGGAGTGACATGGAGGAGCGACATGGAGGAGTAAGATAGAGGAGTGACATTGAGGAGTGACATAGGAGTGACATGGAGGATTGACATTTAGGAGTGACATGGAGGATCGACATGGAGGAGTGACATGGAGTAGTGTGACATAGAGGAGTGACATGGAGGAGTGACATTGATGAGCAAGGAAGAGTAACATAGAGGAGTGACATGGAGGAGTGACATTTAGGAATGACATGGAGGATCGACATGGAGGAGTGACATGGAGTAGTGTGACATGGAGGATTGACATGGAGGAGTGACATGGAGGAGCGACATGGAGGACCTTCATGGAGGAGTGACATGAAGGAGGAGTGACATGGAGGAGATACATAGAGGAGTGATGTGGAGGAGCGACATGGAGGAGCGATATGGAGGAGCGAAATGGAGGAGTGACCCGGAGGAGTGACATGAAGGAGGAGCGACATGGAGGAGTGACATAGAGGAGTGATGTGGAGGAGCGACAAGGAGGAGTGACATAGAGGAGTGACATGGAGGAGTGACATTGATGAGCAAGGAAGAGTGACATAGAGGAGTGACATGGAGGAGTGACATTTAGGAATGACATGGAGGATCGACATGGAGGAGTGACATGGAGTAGTGTGACATGGAGGATTGACATGGAGGAGTGACATGGAGGAGCGACATGGAGGAGCGATATGGAGGAGTGACATAGAGGAGTGACATGGAGGAGTGACATTGAGGAGCAAGGAAGAGTGACATAGAGGAGTGACATGGAGGAGCTTCATGGAGGAGTGACATGGAGGAGTGACATTTAGGAGTGACATGGAGGATCGACATGGAGGAGTGACATGTAGTACTAATATGGAGGAGTGAGAAGGAGGAGTGACATGGAGGAGTGACATTGAGGAGCAAGGAAGAGTGACATGGAGGAGTGACATGGAGGACGTTCATGGAGGAGTGACATGGAGGAGTATCATTGAAGTGCGACATGGAGGCTTAACATGGAGGAGTGACATAGAGGAGTGATGTGGAGGAGCGACATGGAGTGACATGGAGGAGCGACATGGAAGAGTGACATAGAGGAGTGACATGGAGGAGTGACATTGAGGAGCAAGGAAGAGTAACATGGAGGATTGACATGGAGGAGTGACATGTTGGAGTGATATGTAGGAGTGACATATAGAGGAGTGATGTGGAGGAGCGAAATCGAGAATTGACGAGTAGGAGCGACATGGAGGAGTGACATGGAGGAGTTTCATTGAGGAGTGACATGGAGGGGTGACATGGAGGAGTGAGAAGTTGGAGTGATATGGAGTTGTAACATGGAGAATTGACATAGAGGAGTGACATGGAGGAGTGACATGGAGGAGTTTCATGGAGGAGTGACATGGATGAGTGCCATGTAGGAATGACATGGAGTAGTGACATGGAAGATCGACATAGAGGAGTGACATGGAGGAGCGACAAGGAGGAGTGACATAGAAGAGTGACATTGAGGAGTGACATTGAGGAGCAAGGAAGAGTGACATAGAGGAGTGACATGTAGGAGCTTCATGGAGGAGTGACATGGAGGAGTGACATTTAGAAGTGACATGGAGGATCGACATGGAGGAGTGACATTGAGTAGTAATATGGAGGAGTGAGAAGGAGGAGTGACATGGAGGAGTGACATGGAGGAGTGACATAGAGGAGTGACATGGAGGAGTGACATTGAGGAGCAAGGAAGAGTGACATGTAGGAGTGACATGGAGGACCTTCATGGAGGAGTGACATGAAGGAGGAGTGACATGGAGGAGATACATAGAGGAGTGATGTGGAGGAGCGACATGGAGGAGCGATATGGAGGAGCGAAATGGAGGAGTGACCCGGAGGAGTGACATGAAGGAGGAGCGACATGGAGGAGTGACATAGAGGAGTGATGTGGAGGAGCGACATGGAGGAGTGACATGGAGGAGCGACATGGAGGAGTAAGATAGAGGAGTGACATTGAGGAGTGACATAGGAGTGACATGGAGGATTGACATTTAGGAGTGACATGGAGGATCGACATGGAGGAGTGACATGGAGTAGTGTGACATAGAGGAGTGACATGGAGGAGTGACATTGATGAGCAAGGAAGAGTAACATAGAGGAGTGACATGGAGGAGTGACATTTAGGAATGACATGGAGGATCGACATGGAGGAGTGACATGGAGTAGTGTGACATGGAGGATTGACATGGAGGAGTGACATGGAGGAGCGACATGGAGGACCTTCATGGAGGAGTGACATGAAGGAGGAGTGACATGGAGGAGATACATAGAGGAGTGATGTGGAGGAGCGACATGGAGGAGCGATATGGAGGAGCGAAATGGAGGAGTGACCCGGAGGAGTGACATGAAGGAGGAGCGACATGGAGGAGTGACATAGAGGAGTGATGTGGAGGAGCGACAAGGAGGAGTGACATAGAGGAGTGACATGGAGGAGTGACATTGATGAGCAAGGAAGAGTGACATAGAGGAGTGACATGGAGGAGTGACATTTAGGAATGACATGGAGGATCGACATGGAGGAGTGACATGGAGTAGTGTGACATGGAGGATTGACATGGAGGAGTGACATGGAGGAGCGACATGGAGGAGCGATATGGAGGATCGACATGTAGGATAGACATGGAGGAGTGATATGGAGGAGTGACATAGAGGAGTGAAATGGAGGAGTGACATTGAGGAGCAAGGAAGAGTGACATGGAGTAGTGACGTGGAGGAGCTTCATGGAGGAGTGACATGGAGGAGTGACTTGTAGGAGTGATATAGAGGATCGACATAGAGGAGTGACATGGATGATCGACATAGAGGAGTGACATGAAGGTGTGACATGGAGGAGCGATATGGAGGAGCGAAATGGAGGAGTGACATGGAGGAGTGACATGAAGGAGGAGTGACATGGAGGAGTGACATAGAGGATTGATGTGGAGGAGCGACATGGAGGAGTTACAAGGAGGAGTGACATGGAGGAGTGACATTGAGGAGCAAGGAAGAGTGACATGGAGGAGCGACAAGGAGGAGTGACATGGAGGAGTGACATTGAGGAACTTCATGGAGGAGTGACATGGAGGAGTGACATGGAGGAGCTTCATGGAGGAGTGACATGGAGGAGTGATATGGAGGAGTGACATAGAGGAGTGACATGGCGGAGTGACATTGAGGATCGACATTGAGGAGCAAGGAAGAGTGACATAGAGGAGTGACATGTAGGAGCTTCATGGAGGAGTGACATGGAGGAGTGACATTTAGAAGTGACATGGAGGATCGACATGGAGGAGTGACATTGAGTAGTAATATGGAGGAGTGAGAAGGAGGAGTGACATGGAGGAGTGACATGGAGGAGTGACATAGAGGAGTGACATGGAGGAGTGACATTGAGGAGCAAGGAAGAGTGACATGGAGGAGTGAAATGTAGGAGCTTCATGGAGGAGTGAAATGGAGGAGTGACATGTAGGAGTTACATTGAGGAGCAAGGAAGAGTGACATGGAGGAGTGACATGGAGGACCT
This sequence comes from Sebastes fasciatus, assembly GCF_043250625.1. Taxonomy (NCBI): domain Eukaryota; kingdom Metazoa; phylum Chordata; class Actinopteri; order Perciformes; family Sebastidae; genus Sebastes; species Sebastes fasciatus. Next base: position 32,926,960 of record NC_133809.1, read on the forward strand.
TCATGGAGGAGTGACATGAAGGAGGAGTGACATGGAGGAGATACATAGAGGAGTGATGTGGAGGAGCGACATGGAGGAGCGATATGGAGGAGCGAAATGGAGGAGTGACCCGGAGGAGTGACATGAAGGAGGATCGACATGGAGGAGTGACATAGAGGAGTGATGTGGAGGAGCGACAAGGAGGAGTGACATAGAGGAGGAGTGACATGGAGGAGTGACATAGAGGAGTGACATGGAGGAGTGACATTGATGATCAAGGAAGAGTGACATAGAGGAGTGACATGGAGTGCTTCATGGAGGAGTGACATGGAGGAGTGACATTTAGGAGTGACATGGAGGATCGACATGAAGGAGTGACATGGAGTAGTGACATGGAGGATTGACATGGAGGTTTGACATGGAGGAGCGACATGGAGGAGCGATATGGAGGAGCGAAATGGAGGAGTGACATGGAGGAGTGACATGGAGGAGTGACATGGAGGAGCAACAAGGAGGAGTGACATAGAGGAGTGACTTGTAGGAGTGACATAGAGGATCGACATGGAGGAGTGACATGGAGGAGTGACAAGGAGTTGCGACATGGAAGACGGACATGGAGGAGTGAATTTAAGGATCGTCATGGAGGAGATACATGGAGAAGCAACACGGAGGCTCAACATATAGGAGTTATATTGAGGAATGACATTGAAGGGCGACATGGAGGCTCAACATGGAGGAGTGACATAGAGGAGTGACATGGAGGAGTGACATGGAGGACTATCATTGAAGGGCGACATGGAGGCTCAACATGGAGGAGTGACATAGAGGAGTGATGTGGAGGAGCGACATGGAGGATTGACATGGAGGAGCGACATGGAGGAGTGACATAGAGGAGTGACATGGAGGAGTGACATTGAGGATCAAGGAAGACTGACATGGAGGAGTGACATGGATGAGTGACATGTCGGAGTGATATGTAGGAGTGACATGCAGGATTGACATGGAGGAGTGACATGGAGGATCGACATGGAGGAGTGACATTGAGGAGTGATGTGGAGGAGTGACATGGAGGAGTGACAAGGAGGAGCGACATGGAGGAGCGATATGGAGGAGCAAAATGGAGGAGTGACATGGAGGAGTGACATGAATGAGGAGTGACATGGAGGAGTGACATAGAGGAGTGATGTGGAGGAGTGACATGGAGGAGTGACGAGGAGGAGCGACATGGAGGAGTGACATGGAGGAGTGACATGAAGGAGGAGTGACATGGCGGAGTGACATAGAGGATTGATGTGGAGGAGCGACATGGAGGAGTGACATGGAGGAGCGACAAGGAGGAGTGACATGGAGGAGTGACATTGAGGAACTTCATGGAGGAGTGACATGGAGGAGTGACATGGAGGAGCTTCATGGAGGAGTGACATGGAGGAGTGATATGGAGGAGTGACATAGAGGAGTGACATGGAGGAGTGACATTGAGGATCGACATGGAGGATAGACATGGAGGAGTGATATGGAGGAGTGACATGGATGAGCTTCATGGAGGAGTGACATGGAGGAGTGACTTGTAGGAGTGACATAGAGGATCGACATGGAGGAGTGACATGGAGGAGTGACATGGAAGACGGACATGGAGGAGTGAATTTAAGGATCGTCATGGAGGAGATACATGGAGAAGCAACACGGAGGCTCAACATATAGGACTTATATTGAGGAGTGACATGGAGGAGTGACATGGTGGACTATCATTGAAGGGCGACATGGAGGCTCAACATGGAGGAGTGACATAGAGGAGTGATGTGGAGGAGCGACATGGAGGATTGACATGGAGGAGCGACATGGAGGAGTGACATAGAGGAGTGACATGGAGGAGTGACATTGAGGAGCAAGGAAGAGTGACATGGAGGAGTGACATGGATGAGTGACATGTCGGAGTGATATGTAGGAGTGACATGCAGGATTGACATGGAGGAGTGACATGGAGGATCGACATGGAGGAGTGACATAGAGGAGTGATGTGGAGGAGTGACATGGAGGAGTGACGAGGAGGAGCGACATGGAGGAGCGAAATGGAGGAGCGAAATGGAGGAGTGACATGGAGGAGTGACATGAATGAGGAGTGACATGGAGGAGTGACATAGAGGAGTGATGTGGAGGAGTGACATGGAGGAGTGACGAGGAGGAGCGACATGGAGGAGTGACATGGAGGAGTGACATGAAGGAGGACTGACATGGAGGAGTGACATAGAGGAGTGACATGGAGAAGTGACATTAATGATCAAGGAAGAGTGACATAGAGGAGTGACATGGAGGAGCTTCATGGAGGAGTGACATGGAGGAGTGACATTTAGGAGTGACATGGAGGATCGACATGAAGGAGTGACATGGAGTAGTGACATGGAGGATTGACATGGAGGTTTGACATGGAGGAGCGACATGGAGGAGTGACATGGAGGAGTATCATTGAAGTGCGACATGGAGGAGTGACATTGAGGAGTGATGTGGAGTAGCGACATGGAGGAGCGACATGGAGGATTGACATGGAGGAGTATCATTGAAGTGCGACATGGAGGCTTAACATGGAGGAGTGACATAGAGGAGTGATGTGGAGGAGCGACATGGAGTGACATGGAGGAGCGACATGGAAGAGTGACATAGAGGAGTCACATGGAGGAGTGACATTGAGGAGCAAGGAAGAGTAACATGGAGGATTGACATTGAGGAGTGACATGTTGGAGTGATATGTAGGAGTGACATATAGAGGAGTGATGTGGAGGAGCGAAATCGAGAATTGACGAGTAGGAGCGACATGGAGGAGTGACATGGAGGAGTTTCATTGAGGAGTGACATGGAGGGGTGACATGGAGGAGTGAGAAGTTGGAGTGATATGGAGTTGTAACATGGAGAATTGACATAGAGGAGTGACATGGAGGAGTGACATGGAGGAGTTTCATGGAGGAGTGACATGGATGAGTGCCATGTAGGAATGACATGGAGTAGTGACATGGAAGATCGACATAGAGGAGTGACATGGAGGAGCGACAAGGAGGAGTGACATAGAGGAGTGACATTGAGGAGTGACATTGAGGAGCAAGTAAGAGTGACATAGAGGAGTGACATGTAGGAGCTTCATGGAGGAGTGACATGGAGGAGTGACATTTAGAAGTGACATGGAGGATCGACATGGAGGAGTGACATTGAGTAGTAATATGGAGGAGTGAGAAGGAGGAGTGACATGGAGGAGTGACATGGAGGAGTGACATAGAGGAGTGACATGGAGGAGTGACATTGAGGAGCAAGGAAGAGTGACATGGAGGAGTGAAATGTAGGAGCTTCATGGAGGAGTGAAATGGAGGAGTGACATGTAGGAGTTACATTGAGGAGCAAGGAAGAGTGACATGGAGGAGTGACATGGAGGACCTTCATGGAGGAGTGACATGAAGGAGGAGTGACATGGAGGAGATACATAGAGGAGTGATGTGGAGGAGCGACATGGAGGAGCGATATGGAGGAGCGAAATGGAGGAGTGACCCGGAGGAGTGACATGAAGGAGGAGCGACATGGAGGAGTGACATAGAGGAGTGATGTGGAGGAGCGACAAGGAGGAGTGACATAGAGGAGGAGTGACATGGAGGAGTGACATAGAGGAGTGACATGGAGGAGTGACATTGATGATCAAGGAAGAGTGACATAGAGGAGTGACATGGAGTGCTTCATGGAGGAGTGACATGGAGGAGTGACATTTAGGAGTGACATGGAGGATCGACATGAAGGAGTGACATGGAGTAGTGACATGGAGGATTGACATGGAGGTTTGACATGGAGGAGCGACATGGAGGAGCGATATGGAGGAGCGAAATGGAGGAGTGACATGGAGGAGTGACATGGAGGAGTGACATGGAGGAGCAACAAGGAGGAGTGACATAGAGGAGTGACTTGTAGGAGTGACATAGAGGATCGACATGGAGGAGTGACATGGAGGAGTGACAAGGAGTTGCGACATGGAAGACGGACATGGAGGAGTGAATTTAAGGATCGTCATGGAGGAGATACATGGAGAAGCAACACGGAGGCTCAACATATAGGAGTTATATTGAGGAATGACATTGAAGGGCGACATGGAGGCTCAACATGGAGGAGTGACATAGAGGAGTGACATGGAGGAGTGACATGGAGGACTATCATTGAAGGGCGACATGGAGGCTCAACATGGAGGAGTGACATAGAGGAGTGATGTGGAGGAGCGACATGGAGGATTGACATGGAGGAGCGACATGGAGGAGTGACATAGAGGAGTGACATGGAGGAGTGACATTGAGGATCAAGGAAGACTGACATGGAGGAGTGACATGGATGAGTGACATGTCGGAGTGATATGTAGGAGTGACATGCAGGATTGACATGGAGGAGTGACATGGAGGATCGACATGGAGGAGTGACATTGAGGAGTGATGTGGAGGAGTGACATGGAGGAGTGACGAGGAGGAGCGACATGGAGGAGCGATATGGAGGAGCAAAATGGAGGAGTGACATGGAGGAGTGACATGAATGAGGAGTGACATGGAGGAGTGACATAGAGGAGTGATGTGGAGGAGTGACATGGAGGAGTGACGAGGAGGAGCGACATGGAGGAGTGACATGGAGGAGTGACATGAAGGAGGAGTGACATGGCGGAGTGACATAGAGGATTGATGTGGAGGAGCGACATGGAGGAGTGACATGGAGGAGCGACAAGGAGGAGTGACATGGAGGAGTGACATTGAGGAACTTCATGGAGGAGTGACATGGAGGAGTGACATGGAGGAGCTTCATGGAGGAGTGACATGGAGGAGTGATATGGAGGAGTGACATAGAGGAGTGACATGGAGGAGTGACATTGAGGATCGACATGGAGGATAGACATGGAGGAGTGATATGGAGGAGTGACATGGATGAGCTTCATGGAGGAGTGACATGGAGGAGTGACTTGTAGGAGTGACATAGAGGATCGACATGGAGGAGTGACATGGAGGAGTGACATGGAAGACGGACATGGAGGAGTGAATTTAAGGATCGTCATGGAGGAGATACATGGAGAAGCAACACGGAGGCTCAACATATAGGACTTATATTGAGGAGTGACATGGAGGAGTGACATGGTGGAGCTACAAGGAGGAGTGACATGGAGGAGTGACATTGAGGAGCAAGGAAGAGTGACATGGAGGAGCGACAAGGAGGAGTGACATGGAGGAGTGACATTGAGGAACTTCATGGAGGAGTGACATGGAGGAGTGACATGGAGGAGCTTCATGGAGGAGTGACATGGAGGAGTGATATGGAGGAGTGACATAGAGGAGTGACATGGCGGAGTGACATTGAGGATCGACATGGAGGATAGACATGGAGGAGTGACATGGAGGAGTGACATAGAGGAGTGACATGGAGGAGTGACATTGAGGAGCAAGGAAGAGTGACATGGAGTAGTGACATGGAGGAGCTTCATGGAGGAGTGACATGGAAGAGTTACTTGTAGGAGTGATATAGAGGATCGACATAGAGGAGTGACATGGATGATCGACATGGAGGAGTGACATGAAGGTGTGACATGGAGGAGCGATATGGAGGAGCGAAATGGAGGAGTGGCATGGGGGAGTGACATGAAGGAGGAGTGACATGGAGGAGTGACATAGAGGATTGATGTGGAGGAGCGACATGGAAGACGGACATGGAGGAGTGAATTTAAGGATCGTCATGGAGGAGATACATGGAGAAGCAACACGGAGGCTCAACATATAGGAGTTATATTGAGGAATGACATTGAAGGGCGACATGGAGGCTCAACATGGTGGAGCTACAAGGAGGAGTGACATGGAGGAGTGACATTGAGGAGCAAGGAAGAGTGACATAGAGGAGTGACATGGAGGAGCTTCATGGAGGAGTGACATGGAGGAGTGACATGGAGGAGCGACATGGAGGAGTAAGATAGAGGAGTGACATTGAGGAGTGACATAGGAGTGACATGGAGGATTGACATTTAGGAGTGACATGGAGGATCGACATGGAGGAGTGACATGGAGTAGTGATATGGAGGAGTGAGAAGGAGGAGTGACATGGAGGAGTGACATGAAGGAGGAGTGACATGGAGGAGTGACATAGAGGAGTGATGTGGAGGAGCGACATGGAGGAGTGACATGGAGGAGCGACATGGAGGAGTAAGATAGAGGAGTGACATTGAGGAGTGACATAGGAGTGACATGGAGGATTGACATTTAGGAGTGACATGGAGGATCGACATGGAGGAGTGACATGGAGTAGTGATATGGAGGAGTGAGAAGGAGGAGTGACATGTAGGAGTGACATAGAGGAGTGACATGGAGGAGTGACATTGAGGAGCAATGAAGAGTGACATGGAGGAGTGACATGGAGGAGTGACATGGAGTAGTGATATGGAGGAGTGACATGTAGGAGTGACATGGAGGATCGACATGTAGGATAGACATGGAGGAGTGATATGGAGGAGTGACATAGAGGAGTGAAATGGAGGAGTGACATTGAGGAGCAAGGAAGAGTGACATGGAGTAGTGACGTGGAGGAGCTTCATGGAGGAGTGACATGGAGGAGTGACTTGTAGGAGTGATATAGAGGATCGACATAGAGGAGTGACATGGATGATCGACATAGAGGAGTGACATGAAGGTGTGACATGTAGGAGCGATATGGAGGAGCGAAATGGAGGAGTGACATAGAGGAGTGACATGAAGGAGGAATAACATGGAGGAGTGACATAGAGGATTGATGTGGAGGAGCGACATGGAGGAGTGACATGGAGGAGCGACAAGGAGGAGTGACATGGAGGAGTGACATTGAGGAACTTCATGGAGGAGTGACATGGAGGAGTGACATGGAGTAGCTTCATGGAGGAGTGACATGGAGGAGTGATATGGAGGAGTGACATAGAGGAGTGACATGGAGGAGTGACATTGAGGATCGACATGGAGGATAGACAAGGAGGAGTGATATGGAGGATCGACATGGAGGAGTGACATGGAGGAGTGACAAGGAGTAGCGACATGGAAGACGGACATGGAGGAGTGAATTTAAGGATCGTCATGGAGGAGATACATGGAGAAGCAACACGGAGGCTCAACATATAGGAGTTATATTGAGGAGTGACATGGAGGAGTGACATAGAGGAGTGACATGGAGGAGTGACATGGAGGACTATCATTGAAGGGCGACATGGAGGCTCAACATGGAGGAGTGACATAGAGGAGTGATGTGGAGGAGCGACATGGAGGATTGACATGGAGGAGCGACATGGAGGAGTGACATAGAGGAGTGACATGGAGGAGTGACATTGAGGATCAAGGAAGAGTGACATGGAGGAGTGACATGGATGAGTGACATGTCGGAGTGATATGTAGGAGTGACATGCAGGATTGACATGGAGGAGTGACATGGAGGATCGACATGGAGGAGTGACATTGAGGAGTGATGTGGAGGAGTGACATGGAGGAGTGACGAGGAGGAGCGACATGGAGGAGCGATATGGAGGAGCGAAATGGAGGAGTGACATGGAGGAGTGACATGAATGAGGAGTGACATGGAGGAGTGACGAGGAGGAGCGACATGGAGGAGTGACATGGAGGAGTGACATGAAGGAGGAGTGACATGGAGGAGTGACATAGAGGATTGATGTGGAGGAGCGACATGGAGGAGTGACATGGAGGAGCGACAAGGAGGAGTGACATGGAGGAGTGACATTGAGGAACTTCATGGAGGAGTGACATGGAGGAGTGACATGGAGGAGCTTCATGGAGGAGTGACATGGAGGAGTGATATGGAGGAGTGACATAGAGGAGTGACATGGAGGAGTGACATTGAGGATCGACATGGAGGATAGACATGGAGGAGTGATATGGAGGAGTGACATGGATGAGCTTCATGGAGGAGTGACATGGAGGAGTGACTTGTAGGAGTGACATAGAGGATCGACATGGAGGAGTGACATGGGGGAGTGACATGGAAGACGGACATGGAGGAGTGAATTTAAGGATCGTCATGGAGGAGATACATGGAGAAGCAACACGGAGGCTCAACATATAGGAGTTATATTGAGGAGTGACATGGAGGAGTGACATGGTGGACTATCATTGAAAGGCGACATGGAGGCTCAACATGGAGGAGTGACATAGAGGAGTGATGTGGAGGAGCGACATGGAGGATTGACATGGAGGAGCGACATGGAGGAGTGACATAGAGGAGTGACATGGAGGAGTGACATTGAGGAGCAAGGAAGAGTGACATGGAGGAGTGACATGGATGAGTGACATGGAGGAGTGATATGTAGGAGTGACATGCAGGATTGACATGGAGGAGTGACATGGAGGATCGACATGGAGGAGTGACATAGAGGAGTGATGTGGAGGAGTGACATGGAGGAGTGACGAGGAGGAGCGACATGGAGGAGCGAAATGGAGGAGCGAAATGGAGGAGTGACATGGAGGAGTGACATGAATGAGGAGTGACATGGAGGAGTGAAATAGAGGAGTGATGTGGAGGAGTGACATGGAGGAGTGACGAGGAGGAGCGACATGGAGGAGTGACATGGAGGAGTGACATGAAGGAGGACTGACATGGAGGAGTGACATAGAGGAGTGACATGGAGAAGTGACATTGATGATCAAGGAAGAGTGACATAGAGGAGTGACATGGAGGAGCTTCATGGAGGAGTGACATGGAGGAGTGACATTTAGGAGTGACATGGAGGATCGACATGAAGGAGTGACATGGAGTAGTGACATGGAGGATTGACATGGAGGTTTGACATGGAGGAGCGACATGGAGGAGCGATATGGAGGAGCGAAATGGAGGAGTGACATGGAGGAGTGACATGGAGGAGTGACATAGAGGATTGACATGGAGGAGTGATATTGATGATCAAGGAAGAGTGACATAGAGGAGTGACATGGAGGAGCTTCATGGAGGAGTGACATGGAGGAGTGACATTTAGGAGTGACATGGAGGAATGACATAGAGGAGTGACATGGAGGAGCAACAAGGAGGAGTGACATAGAGGAGTGAAATGGAGGAGTGACATTGATGAGCAAGGAAGAGTGACATAGAGGAGTGACATGGAGGAGCTTCATGGAGGAGTGACATGGAGGAGTGACATTTAGGAGTGACATAGAGGAGTGATGTGGAGGAGTGACAAGGAGGAGTGACATAGAGGAGTGACATTGAGGAGTGACATTGAGGAGCAAGGAAGAGTGACATAGAGGAGTGACATGTAGGAGCTTCATGGAGGAGTGACATGGAGGAGTGACATTTAGAAGTGACATGGAGGATCGACATGGAGAAGTGACATTGAGTAGTAATATGGAGGAGTGAGAAGGAGGAGTGACATGGAGGAGTGACATGGAGGAGTGACATAGAGGAGTGACATGGAGGAGTGACATTGAGGAGCAAGGAAGAGTGACATGGAGGAGTGAAATGTAGGAGCTTCATGGAGGAGTGACATGTAGGAGTGACATTGAGGAGCAAGGAAGAGTGACATGGAGGAGTGACATGGAGGACCTTCATGGAGGAGTGACATGAAGGAGGAGTGACATGGAGGAGATACATAGAGGAGTGATGTGGAGGAGCGACATGGAGGAGCGATATGGAGGAGCGAAATGGAGGAGTGACCCGGAGGAGTGACATGAAGGAGGAGCGACATGGAGGAGTGACATAGAGGAGTGATGTGGAGGAGCGACAAGGAGGAGTGACATAGAGGAGTGACATGGAGGAGTGACATTGATGAGCAAGGAAGAGTGACATAGAGGAGTGACATGGAGGAGTGACATTTAGGAATGACATGGAGGATCGACATGGAGGAGTGACATGGAGTAGTGTGACATGGAGGATTGACATGGAGGAGTGACATGGAGGAGCGACATGGAGGAGCGATATGGAGGATCGACATGTAGGATAGACATGGAGGAGTGATATGGAGGAGTGACATAGAGGAGTGAAATGGAGGAGTGACATTGAGGAGCAAGGAAGAGTGACATGGAGTAGTGACGTGGAGGAGCTTCATGGAGGAGTGACATGGGGGAGTGACTTGTAGGAGTGATATAGAGGATCGACATAGAGGAGTGACATGGATGATCGACATAGAGGAGTGACATGAAGGTGTGACATGGAGGAGCGATATGGAGGAGCGAAATGGAGGAGTGACATGGAGGAGTGACATGAAGGAGGAGTGACATTGAGGAGTGACATAGAGGATTGATGTGGAGGAGCGACATGGAGGAGTGACATGGAGGAGCGACAAGGAGGAGTGACATGGAGGAGTGACATTGAGGAACTTCATGGAGGAGTGACATGGAGGAGTGACATGGAGGAGCTTCATGGAGGAGTGACATGGAGGAGTGATATGGAGGAGTGACATAGAGGAGTGACATGGCGGAGTGACATTGAGGATCGACATGGAGGATAGACATGGAGGAGTGACATGGAGGAGTGACATAGAGGAGTGACATGGAGGATTGACATTGAGGAGCAAGGAAGAGTGACATGGAGTAGTGACATGGAGGAGCTTCATGGAGGAGTGACATGGAAGAGTTACTTGTAGGAGTGATATAGAGGATCGACATAGAGGAGTGACATGGATGATCGACATGGAGGAGTGACATGAAGGTGTGACATGGAGGAGCGATATGGAGGAGCGAAATGGGGGAGTGGCATGGGGGAGTGACATGAAGGAGGAGTGACATGGAGGAGTGACATAGAGGATTGATGTGGAGGAGCGACATGGAGGAGTGACATGGTGGAGCTACAAGGAGGAGTGACATGGAGGAGTGACATTGAGGAGCAAGGAAGAGTGACATAGAGGAGTGACATGGAGGAGCTTCATGGAGGAGTGACATGGAGGAGTGACATGAAGGAGGAGTGACATGGAGGAGTGACATAGAGGAGTGATGTGGAGGAGCGACATGGAGGAGTGACATGGAGGAGCGACATGGAGGAGTAAGATAGAGGAGTGACATTGAGGAGTGACATAGGAGTGACATGGAGGATTGACATTTAGGAGTGACATGGAGGATCGACATGGAGGAGTGACATGGAGTAGTGATATGGAGGAGTGAGAAGGAGGAGTGACATGGAGGAGTGACATTTAGGAGTGACATGGAGGATCGACATGAAGGAGTGACATGGAGTAGTGACATGGAGGATTGACATGGAGGTTTGACATGGAGGAGCGACATGGAGGAGCGATATGGAGGAGCGAAATGGAGGAGTGACATGGTGGAGTGACATGGAGGAGTGACATAGAGGATTGACATGGAGGAGTGATATTGATGATCAAGGAAGAGTGACATAGAGGAGTGACATGGAGGAGCTTCATGGAGGAGTGACATGGAGGAGTGACATTTAGGAGTGACATGGAGGAATGACATAGAGGAGTGACATGGAGGAGCAACAAGGAGGAGTGACATAGAGGAGTGAAATGGAGGAGTGACATTGATGAGCAAGGAAGAGTGACATAGAGGAGTGACATGGAGGAGCTTCATGGAGGAGTGACATGGAGTAGTGACATTTAGGAGTGACATAGAGGAGTGATGTGGAGGAGTGACATGGAGGAGTGATGAGGAGGAGCGACATGGAGGAGTGATATGGAGGAGCGAAATGGAGGAGTGACATGGAGGAGTGACATGAATGAGGAGTGACATGGAGGAGTGACATAGAGGAGTGATGTGGAGGAGTGACATGGAGGAGTGACGAGGAGGAGCGACATGGAGGAGTGACATGGAGGAGTGACATGAAGGAGTGACATGGAGGAGTGACATGGAGGAGCAACAAGGAGGAGTGACATAGAGGAGTGAAATGGAGGAGTGACATTGATGAGCAAGGAAGAGTGAAATAGAGGAGTGACATGGAGGAGCTTCATGGAGGAGTGACATGGAGGAGTTACATTTAGGAGTTACATGGAGGATCGACATGGAGGAGTGACATGGAGTGGTGTGACATGGAGGATTGACATGGAGGAGTGATATGGAGTAGCGACATGGAGGAGCTATATGGAGGAGTGAAATGGAGGAGTTACATGGAGGAGTGACATGAAGGAGGAGTGACATGGAGGAGTGACATAGAGGAGTGATGTGGAGGAGCGACATGGAGGAGTGACATGGAGGAGCGACAAGGAGGAGTGACATAGAGGAGTGACATGGAGGAGTGACATTTAGGAGTGACATGGATGATCGACATGGAGGAGTGACATGGAGTATTGATATGGAGGAGTGAGAAGGAGTAATGACATGGAGGAGTGACATGGAGGAGTGACATAGAGGAGTGACATGGAGGAGTGACATTGAGGAGGAAGGAAGAGTGACATAGTGAAGTGACATGTAGGACCTTCATGGAGAAGTGACATGGAGGAGTGACATGTAGGAGTGACATGGAGGATCGACATGGAGGATAGACATGGAGGAGTGATATGGAGGAGTTACATAGAGGAGTGACATGGAGGAGTGACATTGAAGGGCGACATGCAGGCTCAACATGGAGGAGTGACATAGAGGAGTGACATGGAGGAGTGACATGGTGGTGTATCATTGAAGTGCGACATGGAGGCTCAACATGGAGGAGTGACATGGAGGAGCAAGGATGAGCGACATGGAGGATCGACATGGAGGAGCGACATTGTGAAGCGAGATGGAGGAGTGACATTCTGGAGTTACATTCTGGTGTGACATGGAGGAGCGATATGGAAGAGTAACATGGAGGAGTAAGGATGAGCGACATGGACGATCGAAATGGAGTGACATGGAGGAGTGACATGTTGGAGTGATATGTAGGAGTGACATGGAGGATTGACATGGAGGAGTGACATGGAGGATTGACATGGCGGAGTGACATAGAGGAGTGATGTGGAGGAGCGAAATCGAGAATTGACGAGGAGGAGCGACATGGAGGAGTGACATGGAGGAGTTTCATTGAGGAGTGACATGGAGGGGTGACATGGAGGAGTGAGAAGTTGGAGTGATATGGAGTTGTAACATGGAGGATTGACATAGAGGAGTGACATGGAGGATTGACATGGAGAAGCAACACGGAGGCTCAACATATAGGAGTGATATTGTGGAGTGACATTGAAGGGCGACATGGAGGATCAACATGGAGGATTGACATAGAGGAGTGACATGGAGGAGTGACATGTAGGAATGACATGGATTAGTGACATGGAGGATCGACATAGAGGAGTGACATGGAGGAGCGACAAGGAGGAGTGACATAGAGGAGTGACATGGAGGAGTGACATTGAGGAGCAAGGAAGAGTGACATAGAGGAGTGACATGGAGGAGCTTCATGGAGGAGTGACATGGAGGAGTGACATTTAGGAGTGACATGGAGGATCGACATGGAGGAGTGACATGTAGTACTAATATGGAGGAGTGAGAAGGAGGAGTGACATGGAGGAGTGACATTGAGGAGCAAGGAAGAGTGACATGGAGGAGTGACATGGAGGACGTTCATGGAGGAGTGACATGGAGGAGTGACATGAAGGAGGAGTGACATGGAGGAGTGACATGGAGGACGTTCATGGAGGAGTGACATGGAGGAGTGACATGAAGGAGGAGTGACATGGAGGAGTGACATAGAGGAATGATGTGGAGTAGCAACATGGAGGAGTGACATGGAGGAGCGACATGGAGGAGTGACATGGAGGAGTATCATTGAAGTGCGACATGGAGGAGCGACATGGAGGATTGATATGGAGGAGTATCATTGAAGTGCGACATGGAGGCTTAACATGGAGGAGTGACATAGAGGAGTGATGTGGAGGAGCGACATGGAGTGACATGGAGGAGCGACATGGAAGAGTGACATAGAGGAGTGACATGGAGGAGTGACATTGAGGAGCAAAGAAGAGTAACATGGAGGATTGACATGGAGGAGTGACATGTTGGAGTGATATGTAGGAGTGACATATAGAGGAGTGATGTGGAGGAGCGAAATCGAGAATTGACGAGTAGGAGCGACATGGAGGAGTGACATGGAGGAGTTTCATTGAGGAGTGACATGGAGGGGTGACATGGAGGAGTGAGAAGTTGGAGTGATATGGAGTTGTAACATGGAGAATTGACATAGAGGAGTGACATGGAGGAGTTTCATGGAGGAGTGACATGGATGAGTGCCATGTAGGAATGACATGGAGCAGTGACATGGAAGATCGACATAGAGGAGTGACATGGAGGAGCGACAAGGAGGAGTGACATAGAGGAGTGACATTGAGGAGTGACATTGAGGAGCAAGGAAGAGTGACATAGAGGAGTGACATGTAGGAGCTTCATGGAGGAGTGACATGGAGGAGTGACATTTAGAAGTGACATGGAGGATCGACATGGAGGAGTGACATTGAGTAGTAATATGGAGGAGTGAGAAGGAGGAGTGACATGGAGGAGTGACATGGAGGAGTGACATAGAGGAGTGACATGGAGGAGTGACATTGAGGAGCAAGGAAGAGTGACATGGAGGAGTGAAATGTAGGAGCTTCATGGAGGAGTGAAATGGAGGAGTGACATGTAGGAGTGACATTGAGGAGCAAGGAAGAGTGACATGGAGGAGTGACATGGAGGACCTTCATGGAGGAGTGACATGAAGGAGGAGTGACATGGAGGAGATACATAGAGGAGTGATGTGGAGGAGCGACATGGAGGAGCGATATGGAGGAGCGAAATGGAGGAGTGACCCGGAGGAGTGACATGAAGGAGGAGCGACATGGAGGAGTGACATAGAGGAGTGATGTGGAGGAGCGACAAGGAGGAGTGACATAGAGGAGTGACATGGAGGAGTGACATTGATGAGCAAGGAAGAGTGACATAGAGGAGTGACATGGAGGAGTGACATTTAGGAATGACATGGAGGATCGACATGGAGGAGTGACATGGAGTAGTGTGACATGGAGGATTGACATGGAGGAGTGACATGGAGGAGCGACATGGAGGAGCGATATGGAGGATCGACATGTAGGATAGACATGGAGGAGTGATATGGAGGAGTGACATAGAGGAGTGAAATGGAGGAGTGACATTGAGGAGCAAGGAAGAGTGACATGGAGTAGTGACGTGGAGGAGCTTCATGGAGGAGTGACATGGAGGAGTGACTTGTAGGAGTGATATAGAGGATCGACATAGAGGAGTGACATGGATGATCGACATAGAGGAGTGACATGAAGGTGTGACATGGAGGAGCGATATGGAGGAGCGAAATGGAGGAGTGACATGGAGGAGTGACATGAAGGAGGAGTGACATGGAGGAGTGACATAGAGGATTGATGTGGAGGAGCGACATGGAGGAGTGACATGGAGGAGCGACAAGGAGGAGTGACATGGAGGAGTGACATTGAGGAACTTCATGGAGGAGTGACATGGAGGAGTGACATGGAGGAGCTTCATGGAGGAGTGACATGGAGGAGTGATATGGAGGAGTGACATAGAGGAGTGACATGGCGGAGTGACATTGAGGATCGACATGGAGGATAGACATGGAGGAGTGATATGAAGGAGCGACATGGAGTGACATGGAGGAGCGACATGGAGGAGTGACATTGAGGAGCAAGGAAGAGTGACATAGAGGAGTGACATGGATGAGTGACATGGAGTAGTGTGACATGGAGGATTGACATGGAGGAGTGACATGGAGGAGCGACATGGAGGAGCGATATGGAGGAGCGAAATGGAGGAGTGACATGGAGGAGTGACATGAAGGAGGAGTGACATGGAGGAGTGACATAGAGGAGCGACATGGAGGAGTGACATGGAGGAGTATCATTGAAGTTCGACATGGAGGCTCAACATGGAGGAGTGACATAGAGGAGTGATGTGGAGGAGCGACATGGAGGAGTGACATGGAGGAGCGACATGGAGGAGTGACATAGAGGAGTGACATGGAGGAGTGACATAGGAGTGACATGGAGGAGTGACATTTAGGAGTGACATGGAGGATCGACATGGAGGAGTGACATGGAGGAGTGACATAGAGGAGTGACATGGAGGAGTGACATTGAGGAGCAAGGAAGAGTGACATGGAGTAGTGACATGGAGGAGCTTCATGGAGGAGTGACATGGAAGAGTGACTTGTAGGAGTGATATAGAGGATCGACATAGAGGAGTGACATGGATGATCGACATGGAGGAGTGACATGAAGGTGTGACATGGAGGAGTGATATGGAGGAGCGAAATGGAGGAGTGGCATGGGGGAGTGACATGAAGGAGGAGTGACATGGAGGAGTGACATAGAGGATTGATGTAGAGGAGCGACATGGAGGAGTGACATGGTGGAGCTACAAGGAGGAGTGACATGGAGGAGTGACATTGAGGAGCAAGGAAGAGTGACATAGAGGAGTGACATGGAGGAGCTTCATGGAGGAGTGACATGGAGGAGTGACATGAAGGAGGAGTGACATGGAGGAGTGACATAGAGGAGTGATGTGGAGGAGCGACATGGAGGAGTGACATGGAGGAGCGACATGGAGGAGTAAGATAGAGGAGTGACATTGAGGAGTGACATAGGAGTGACATGGAGGATTGACATTTAGGAGTGACATGGAGGATCGACATGGAGGAGTGACATGGAGTAGTGATATGGAGGAGTGAGAAGGAGGAGTGACATGGAGGAGTGACATGAAGGAGGAGTGACATGGAGGAGTGACATAGAGGAGTGATGTGGAGGAGCGACATGGAGGAGTGACATGGAGGAGCGACATGGAGGAGTAAGATAGAGGAGTGACATTGAGGAGTGACATAGGAGTGACATGGAGGATTGACATTTAGGAGTGACATGGAGGATCGACATGGAGGAGTGACATGGAGTAGTGATATGGAGGAGTGAGAAGGAGGAGTGACATGTAGGAGTGATATAGAGGAGTGACATGGAGGAGTGACATTGAGGAGCAATGAAGAGTGACATGGAGGAGTGACATGGAGGAGTGACATGGAGTAGTGATATGGAGGAGTGACATGTAGGAGTGACATGGAGGATCGACATGTAGGATAGACATGGAGGAGTTATATGGAGGAGTGACATAGAGGAGTGAAATGGAGGAGTGACATTGAGGAGCAAGGAAGAGTGACATGGCGAGGATGACCTTCATGGAGGAGTGACATGGAGGAGTGACTTGTAGGAGTGATATAGAGGATCGACATAGAGGAGTGATGTGGAGTAGCGACATGGAGGAGTGAAATGGAGGAGCGACATGGAGGATTGACATGGAGGAGTATCATTGAAGTGGGACATGGAGGCTCAACATGGAGGAGTGACATAGAGGAGTGATGTGGAGGAGCGACATGGAGTGACATGGAGGAGCGACATGAAGGAGTGACACAGAGGAGTGACATGGAGGAGTGACATTGAGGAGTGACATGTTGGAGTGATATGTAGGAGTGACATGGAGGATTGACATGGAGGAGTCACATGGAGGATTGACATGGCGGAGTGACATAGAGGAGTGATGTGGAGGAGCGAAATCAAGAATTGACGAGGAGGAGTGACATGGAGGAGTGACATGGAGGAGTTTCATTGAGGAGTGACATGGAGGGGTGACATGGAGGAGTGAGAAGTTGGAGTGATATGGAGTTGTAACATGGAGGATTGACATAGAGGAGTGACATGGAGGATTGACATGGAGAAGCAACACGGAGGCTCAACATATAGGAGTGATATTGTGGAGTGACATTGAAGGGCGACATGGAGGCTCAACATGGAGGATTGACATAGAGGAGTGACATGGAGGAGTGACATGTAGGAATGACATGGAGTAGTGACATGGAGGATCGACATAGAGGAGTGACATGGAGGAGCGACAAGGAGGAGTGACATAGAGGAGTGACATTGAGGAGTGACATTGAGGAGCAAGGAAGAGTGACAGAGGAGTGACATGTAGGAGCTTCATGGAGGAGTGACATGGAGGAGTGACATTTAGAAGTGACATGGAGGATCGACATGGAGGAGTGACATTGAGTAGTAATATGGAGGAGTGAGAAGGAGGAGTGACATGGAGGAGTGACATGGAGGAGTGACATAGAGGAGTGACATGGAGGAGTGACATTGAGGAGCAAGGAAGAGTGACATGGAGGAGTGAAATGTAGGAGCTTCATGGAGGAGTGAAATGGAGGAGTGACATGTAGGAGATACATAGAGGAGTGATGTGGAGGAGCGACATGGAGGAACGATATGGAGGAGCGAAATGGAGGAGTGACCCGGAGGAGTGACATGAAGGAGGAGTGACATGGAAGAGTGACATAGAGGAGTGATGTGGAGGAGCGACAAGGAGGAGTGACATAGAGGAGTGACATGGAGGAGTGACATTGATGAGCAAGGAAGAGTGACATAGAGGAGTGACATGGAGGAGTGACATTTAGGAATGACATGGAGGATCGACATGGAGGAGTGACATGGAGTAGTGTGACATGGAGGATTGACATGGAGGAGTGACATGGAGGAGCGACATGGAGGAGCGATATGGAGGAGCGAAATGGAGGAGTGACATGGAGGAGTGACATGAAGGAGGAGTGACATGGAGGAGTGACATAGAGGAGCAACATGGAGGAGTGACATGGAGGAGTATCATTGAAGTGCGACATGGAGGCTCAACATGGAGGAGTGACATAGAGGAGTGATGTGGAGGAGCGACATGGAGGAGTGACATGGAGGAGCGACATGGAGGAGTGACATAGAGGAGTGACATGGAGGAGTGACATAGGAGTGACATGGAGGAGTGACATTTAGGAGTGACATGGAGGAGTGACATAGAGGAGTGACATGGAGGAGTGACATTGAGGAGCAAGGAAGAGTGACATGGAGTAGTGACATGGAGGAGCTTCATGGAGGAGTGACATGGAAGAGTGACTTGTAGGAGTGATATAGAGGATCGACATAGAGGAGTGACATGGATGATCGACATGGAGGAGCGAAATGGAGGAGTGACATGGAGGAGTGACATGAAGGAGGAGTGACATGGAGGAGTGACATAGAGGATTGATGTGGAGGAGCGACATGGAGGAGTGACATTGTGGAGCTACAAGGAGGAGTGACATGGAGGAGTGACATTGAGGAGCAAGGAAGAGTGACATAGAGGAGTGACATATAGGAGCTTCATGGAGGAGTGACATGGAGGAGTGACATGAAGGAGGAGTGACATGGAGGAGTGACATAGAGGAGTGATGTGGAGGAGCGACATGGAGGAGTGACATGGAGGAGCGACATGGAGGAGTAACATAGAGGAGTGACATTGAGGAGTGACATAGGAGTGACATGGAGGATTGACATTTAGGAGTGACATGGAGGATCGACATGGAGGAGTGACATGGAGTAGTGATATGGAGGAGTGAGAAGGAGGAGTGACATGTAGGAGTGACAGAGGAGTGACATGGAGGAGTGACATTGAGGAGCAATGAAGAGTGACATGGAGGAGTGACATGGAGGAGTGACATGGAGTAGTGATATGGAGGAGTGACATGTAGGAGTGACATGGAGGATCGACATGTAGGATAGACATGGAGGAGTTATATGGAGGAGTGACATAGAGGAGTGAAATGGAGGAGTGACATTGAGGAGCAAGGAAGAGTGACATGGAGTAGTGACGTGGAGGAGCTTCATGGAGGAGTGACATGGAGGAGTGACTTGTAGGAGTGATATAGAGGATCGACATAGGAGTGACATGGATGATCGACATAGAGGAGTGACATGAAGGTGTGACATGGAGGAGCGACATGGAGGAGTGACATGGTGGAGTGACATAGAGGAGCGACATGGAGGAGTGACATGGAGGAGTGACATAGAGGAGCGACATGGAGGAGTGACATGGAGGAGTATCATTGAAGTGCGACATGGAGGCTCAACATGGAGGAGTGACATAGAGGAGTGATGTGGAGGAGCGACATGGAGGAGTGACATGGAGGAGTGACATAGAGGAGTGACAAGGAGGAGTGACATTGAGGAGCAAGGAAGAGTGACATGGCGGAGTGAAATGTAGGAGCTTCATGGAGGAGTGAAATGGAGGAGTGACATGTAGGAGTGACATTGAGGAGCAAGGAAGAGTGACATGGAGGAGTGACATGGAGGACCTTCATGGAGGAGTGACATGAAGGAGGAGTGACATGGAGGACATACATAGAGGAGTGATGTGGAGGAGCGACATGGAGGAGCGATATGGAGGAGCGAAATGGAGGAGTGACCCGGAGGAGTGACATGAAGGAGGAGTGACATGGAGGAGTGACATAGAGGAGTGATGTGGAGGAGCGACAAGGAGGAGTGACATAGAGGAGTGACATGGAGGAGTGACATTGATGAGCAAGGAAGAGTGACATAGAGGAGTGACATGGAGGAGTGACATGGAGTAGTGTGACATGGAGGATTGACATGGAGGAGTGACATGGAGGAGCGACATGGAGGAGCGATATGGAGGAGTGACTTGTAGGAGTGATATAGAGGATCGACATAGGAGTGACATGGATGATCGACATAGAGGAGTGACATGAAGGTGTGACATGGAGGAGCTATCGCTCCTCCATGTCACACCTTCATGTGGAGCGAAATGGAGGAGTGACATGGAGGAGTGACATGGAGGAGTGACATGGAGGAGTGACATGGAGGATCGACATGGAGGAGTGACATGGAGGATCGACATGGAGGAGTGACATGGAGTAGTGAAATGGAGGAGTGACATTGAGGAGCAAGGAAGAGTGACATGGAGTAGTGACGTGGAGGAGCTTCATGGAGGAGTGACATGGAGGAGTGACTTGTAGGAGTGATATAGAGGAGTGACATTGAGGAGCAATGAAGAGTGACATGGAGGAGTGACATGGAGGAGTGACATGGAGTAGTGATATGGAGGAGTGACATGTAGGAGTGACATGGAGGATCGACATGTAGGATAGACATGGAGGAGTGATATGGAGGAGTGACATAGAGGAGTGAAATGGAGGAGTGACATTGAGGAGCAAGGAAGAGTGACATGGAGTAGTGACGTGGAGGAGCTTCATGGAGGAGTGACATGGAGGAGTGACTTGTAGGAGTGATATAGAGGATCGACATAGGAGTGACATGGATGATCGACATAGAGGAGTGACATGAAGGTGTGACATGGAGGAGCGACATGGAGGAGTGACATGGAGGAGTGACATAGAGGAGCGACATGGAGGAGTGACATGGAGGAGTGACATAGAGGAGCGACATGGAGGAGTGACATGGAGGAGTATCATTGAAGTGCGACATGGAGGCTCAACATGGAGGAGTGACATAGAGGAGTGATGTGGAGGAGCGACATGGAGGAGTGACATGGAGGAGTGACATAGAGGAGTGACAAGGAGGAGTGACATTGAGGAGCAAGGAAGAGTGACATGGCGGAGTGAAATGTAGGAGCTTCATGGAGGAGTGAAATGGAGGAGTGACATGTAGGAGTGACATTGAGGAGCAAGGAAGAGTGACATGGAGGAGTGACATGGAGGACCTTCATGGAGGAGTGACATGAAGGAGGAGTGACATGGAGGACATACATAGAGGAGTGATGTGGAGGAGCGACATGGAGGAGCGATATGGAGGAGCGAAATGGAGGAGTGACCCGGAGGAGTGACATGAAGGAGGAGTGACATGGAGGAGTGACATAGAGGAGTGATGTGGAGGAGCGACAAGGAGGAGTGACATAGAGGAGTGACATGGAGGAGTGACATTGATGAGCAAGGAAGAGTGACATAGAGGAGTGACATGGAGGAGTGACATGGAGTAGTGTGACATGGAGGATTGACATGGAGGAGTGACATGGAGGAGCGACATGGAGGAGCGATATGGAGGAGTGACTTGTAGGAGTGATATAGAGGATCGACATAGGAGTGACATGGGTGATCGACATAGAGGAGTGACATGAAGGTGTGACATGGAGGAGCGATATGGAGGAGCGAAATGGAGGAGTGACATGGAGGAGTGACATGGAGGAGTGACATGGAGGAGTGACATGGAGGATCGACATGCAGGAGTGACATGGAGGATCGACATGGAGGAGTGACATGGAGTAGTGATATGGAGGAGTGAGAAGGAGGAGTGACATGGAGGAGTGACATTTAGGAGTGACATGGAGGATCGACATGAAGGAGTGACATGGAGTAGTGACATGGAGGATTGACATGGAGGTTTGACATGGAGGAGCGACATGGAGGAGCGATATGGAGGAGCGAAATGGAGGAGTGACATGGAGGAGTGACATGGAGGAGTGACATAGAGGATTGACATGGAGGAGTGATATTGATGATCAAGGAAGAGTGACATAGAGGAGTGACATGGAGGAGCTTCATGGAGGAGTGACATGGAGGAGTGACATTTAGGAGTGACATGGAGGAATGACATAGAGGAGTGACATGGAGGAGCAACAAGGAGGAGTGACATAGAGGAGTGAAATGGAGGAGTGACATTGATGAGCAAGGAAGAGTGACATAGAGGAGTGACATGGAGGAGCTTCATGGAGGAGTGACATGGAGTAGTGACATTTAGGAGTGACATAGAGGAGTGATGTGGAGGAGTGACATGGAGGAGTGACGAGGAGGAGCGACATGGAGGAGTGATATGGAGGAGCGAAATGGAGGAGTGACATGGAGGAGTGACATGAATGAGGAGTGACATGGAGGAGTGACATAGAGGAGTGATGTGGAGGAGTGACATGGAGGAGTGACGAGGAGGAGCGACATGGAGGAGTGACATGGAGGAGTGACATGGAGGAGTGACATGGAGGAGTGACATGGAGGAGCAACAAGGAGGAGTGACATAGAGGAGTGAAATGGAGGAGTGACATTGATGAGCAAGGAAGAGTGAAATAGAGGAGTGACATGGAGGAGCTTCATGGAGGAGTGACATGGAGGAGTTACATTTAGGAGTTACATGGAGGATCGACATGGAGGAGTGACATGGAGTGGTGTGACATGGAGGATTGACATGGAGGAGTGATATGGAGTAGCGACATGGAGGAGCTATATGGAGGAGTGAAATGGAGGAGTTACATGGAGGAGTGACATGAAGGAGGAGTGACATGGAGGAGTGACATAGAGGAGTGATGTGGAGGAGCGACATGGAGGAGTGACATGGAGGAGCGACAAGGTGGAGTGACATAGAGGAGTGACATGGATGAGTGACATTTAGGAGTGACATGGATGATCGACATGGAGGAGTGACATGGAGTATTGATATGGAGGAGTGAGAAGGAGTAATGACATGGAGGAGTGACATGGAGGAGTGACATAGAGGAGTGACATGGAGGAGTGACATTGAGGAGGAAGGAAGAGTGACATAGTGAAGTGACATGTAGGACCTTCATGGAGAAGTGACATGGAGGAGTGACATGTAGGAGTGACATGGAGGATCGACATGGAGGATAGACATGGAGGAGTGATATGGAGGAGTTACATAGAGGAGTGACATGGAGGAGTGACATTGAAGGGCGACATGCAGGCTCAACATGGAGGAGTGACATAGAGGAGTGACATGGAGGAGTGACATGGTGGTGTATCATTGAAGTGCGACATGGAGGCTCAACATGGAGGAGTGACATGGAGGAGCAAGGATGAGCGACATGGAGGATCGACATGGAGGAGCGACATTGTGAAGCGAGATGGAGGAGTGACATTCTGGAGTTACATTCTGGTGTGACATGGAGGAGCGATATGGAAGAGTAACATGGAGGAGTAAGGATGAGCGACATGGACGATCGAAATGGAGTGACATGGAGGAGTGACATGTTGGAGTGATATGTAGGAGTGACATGGAGGATTGACATGGAGGAGTGACATGGAGGATTGACATGGCGGAGTGACATAGAGGAGTGATGTGGAGGAGCGAAATCGAGAATTGACGAGGAGGAGCGACATGGAGGAGTGACATGGAGGAGTTTCATTGAGGAGTGACATGGAGGGGTGACATGGAGGAGTGAGAAGTTGGAGTGATATGGAGTTGTAACATGGAGGATTGACATAGAGGAGTGACATGGAGGATTGACATGGAGAAGCAACACGGAGGCTCAACATATAGGAGTGATATTGTGGAGTGACATTGAAGGGCGACATGGAGGATCAACATGGAGGATTGACATAGAGGAGTGACATGGAGGAGTGACATGTAGGAATGACATGGATTAGTGACATGGAGGATCGACATAGAGGAGTGACATGGAGGAGCGATAAGGAGGAGTGACATAGAGGAGTGACATGGAGGAGTGACATTGAGGAGCAAGGAAGAGTGACATAGAGGAGTGACATGGAGGAGCTTCATGGAGGAGTGACATGGAGGAGTGACATTTAGGAGTGACATGGAGGATCGACATGGAGGAGTGACATGTAGTACTAATATGGAGGAGTGAGAAGGAGGAGTGACATGGAGGAGTGACATTGAGGAGCAAGGAAGAGTGACATGGAGGAGTGACATGGAGGACGTTCATGGAGGAGTGACATGGAGGAGTGACATGAAGGAGGAGTGACATGGAGGAGTGACATGGAGGACGTTCATGGAGGAGTGACATGGAGGAGTGACATGAAGGAGGAGTGACATGGAGGAGTGACATAGAGGAATGATGTGGAGTAGCGACATGGAGGAGTGACATGGAGGAGCGACATGGAGGAGTGACATGGAGGAGTATCATTGAAGTGCGACATGGAGGAGTGACATTGAGGAGTGATGTGGAGTAGCGACATGGAGGAGCGACATGGAGGATTGACATGGAGGAGTATCATTGAAGTGCGACATGGAGGCTTAACATGGAGGAGTGACATAGAGGAGTGATGTGGAGGAGCGACATGGAGTGACATGGAGGAGCGACATGGAAGAGTGACATAGAGGAGTGACATGGAGGAGTGACATTGAGGAGCAAAGAAGAGTAACATGGAGGATTGACATGGAGGAGTGACATGTTGGAGTGATATGTAGGAGTGACATATAGAGGAGTGATGTGGAGGAGCGAAATCGAGAATTGACGAGTAGGAGCGACATGGAGGAGTGACATGGAGGAGTTTCATTGAGGAGTGACATGGAGGGGTGACATGGAGGAGTGAGAAGTTGGAGTGATATGGAGTTGTAACATGGAGAATTGACATAGAGGAGTGACATGGAGGAGTGACATGGAGGAGTTTCATGGAGGAGTGACATGGATGAGTGCCATGTAGGAATGACATGGAGCAGTGACATGGAAGATCGACATAGAGGAGTGACATGGAGGAGCGACAAGGAGGAGTGACATAGAGGAGTGACATTGAGGAGTGACATTGAGGAGCAAGGAAGAGTGACATAGAGGAGTGACATGTAGGAGCTTCATGGAGGAGTGACATGGAGGAGTGACATTTAGAAGTGACATGGAGGATCGACATGGAGGAGTGACATTGAGTAGTAATATGGAGGAGTGAGAAGGAGGAGTGACATGGAGGAGTGACATGGAGGAGTGACATAGAGGAGTGACATGGAGGAGTGACATTGAGGAGCAAGGAAGAGTGACATGGAGGAGTGAAATGTAGGAGCTTCATGGAGGAGTGAAATGGAGGAGTGACATGTAGGAGTGACATTGAGGAGCAAGGAAGAGTGACATGGAGGAGTGACATGGAGGACCTTCATGGAGGAGTGACATGAAGGAGGAGTGACATGGAGGAGATACATAGAGGAGTGATGTGGAGGAGCGACATGGAGGAGCGATATGGAGGAGCGAAATGGAGGAGTGACCCGGAGGAGTGACATGAAGGAGGAGCGACATGGAGGAGTGACATAGAGGAGTGATGTGGAGGAGCGACAAGGAGGAGTGACATAGAGGAGTGACATGGAGGAGTGACATTGATGAGCAAGGAAGAGTGACATAGAGGAGTGACATGGAGGAGTGACATTTAGGAATGACATGGAGGATCGACATGGAGGAGTGACATGGAGTAGTGTGACATGGAGGATTGACATGGAGGAGTGACATGGAGGAGCGACATGGAGGAGCGATATGGAGGATCGACATGTAGGATAGACATGGAGGAGTGATATGGAGGAGTGACATAGAGGAGTGAAATGGAGGAGTGACATTGAGGAGCAAGGAAGAGTGACATGGAGTAGTGACGTGGAGGAGCTTCATGGAGGAGTGACATGGAGGAGTGACTTGTAGGAGTGATATAGAGGATCGACATAGAGGAGTGACATGGATGATCGACATAGAGGAGTGACATGAAGGTGTGACATGGAGGAGCGATATGGAGGAGCGAAATGGAGGAGTGACATGGAGGAGTGACATGAAGGAGGAGTGACATGGAGGAGTGACATAGAGGATTGATGTGGAGGAGCGACATGGAGGAGTGACATGGAGGAGCGACAAGGAGGAGTGACATGGAGGAGTGACATTGAGGAACTTCATGGAGGAGTGACATGGAGGAGTGACATGGAGGAGCTTCATGGAGGAGTGACATGGAGGAGCTTCATGGAGGAGTGAGAAGTTGGAGTGATATGGAGTTGTAACATGGAGAATTGACATAGAGGAGTGACATGGAGGAGTGACATGGAGGAGTTTCATGGAGGAGTGACATGGATGAGTGCCATGTAGGAATGACATGGAGCAGTGACATGGAAGATCGACATAGAGGAGTGACATGGAGGAGCGACAAGGAGGAGTGACATAGAGGAGTGACATTGAGGAGTGACATTGAGGAGCAAGGAAGAGTGACATAGAGGAGTGACATGTAGGAGCTTCATGGAGGAGTGACATGGAGGAGTGACATTTAGAAGTGACATGGAGGATCGACATGGAGGAGTGACATTGAGTAGTAATATGGAGGAGTGAGAAGGAGGAGTGACATGGAGGAGTGACATGGAGGAGTGACATAGAGGAGTGACATGGAGGAGTGACATTGAGGAGCAAGGAAGAGTGACATGGAGGAGTGAAATGTAGGAGCTTCATGGAGGAGTGAAATGGAGGAGTGACATGTAGGAGTGACATTGAGGAGCAAGGAAGAGTGACATGGAGGAGTGACATGGAGGACCTTCATGGAGGAGTGACATGAAGGAGGAGTGACATGGCGGAGATACATAGAGGAGTGATGTGGAGGAGCGACATGGAGGAGCGATATGGAGGAGCGAAATGGAGGAGTGACCCGGAGGAGTGACATGAAGGAGGAGCGACATGGAGGAGTGACATAGAGGAGTGATGTGGAGGAGCGACAAGGAGGAGTGACATAGAGGAGTGACATGGAGGAGTGACATTGATGAGCAAGGAAGAGTGACATAGAGGAGTGACATGGAGGAGTGACATTTAGGAATGACATGGAGGATCGACATGGAGGAGTGACATGGAGTAGTGTGACATGGAGGATTGACATGGAGGAGTGACATGGAGGAGCGACATGGAGGAGCGATATGGAGGATCGACATGTAGGATAGACATGGAGGAGTGATATGGAGGAGTGACATAGAGGAGTGAAATGGAGGAGTGACATTGAGGAGCAAGGAAGAGTGACATGGAGTAGTGACGTGGAGGAGCTTCATGGAGGAGTGACATGGAGGAGTGACTTGTAGGAGTGATATAGAGGATCGACATAGAGGAGTGACATGGATGATCGACATAGAGGAGTGACATGAAGGTGTGACATGGAGGAGCGATATGGAGGAGCGAAATGGAGGAGTGACATGGAGGAGTGACATGAAGGAGGAGTGACATGGAGGAGTGACATAGAGGATTGATGTGGAGGAGCGACATGGAGGAGTGACATGGAGGAGCGACAAGGAGGAGTGACATGGAGGAGTGACATTGAGGAACTTCATGGAGGAGTGACATGGAGGAGTGACATGGAGGAGCTTCATGGAGGAGTGACATGGAGGAGTGATATGGAGGAGTGACATAGAGGAGTGACATGGCGGAGTGACATTGAGGATCGACATGGAGGATAGACATGGAGGAGTGATATGAAGGAGCGACATGGAGTGACATGGAGGAGCGACATGGAGGAGTGACATTGAGGAGCAAGGAAGAGTGACATAGAGGAGTGACATGGATGAGTGACATGGAGTAGTGTGACATGGAGGATTGACATGGAGGAGTGACATGGAGGAGCGACATGGAGGAGCGATATGGAGGAGCGAAATGGAGGAGTGACATGGAGGAGTGACATGAAGGAGGAGTGACATGGAGGAGTGACATAGAGGAGCGACATGGAGGAGTGACATGGAGGAGTATCATTGAAGTTCGACATGGAGGCTCAACATGGAGGAGTGACATAGAGGAGTGATGTGGAGGAGCGACATGGAGGAGTGACATGGAGGAGCGACATGGAGGAGTGACATAGAGGAGTGACATGGAGGAGTGACATAGGAGTGACATGGAGGAGTGACATTTAGGAGTGACATGGAGGATCGACATGGAGGAGTGACATGGAGGAGTGACATAGAGGAGTGACATGGAGGAGTGACATTGAGGAGCAAGGAAGAGTGACATGGAGTAGTGACATGGAGGAGCTTCATGGAGGAGTGACATGGAAGAGTGACTTGTAGGAGTGATATAGAGGATCGACATAGAGGAGTGACATGGATGATCGACATGGAGGAGTGACATGAAGGTGTGACATGGAGGAGTGATATGGAGGAGCGAAATGGAGGAGTGGCATGGGGGAGTGACATGAAGGAGGAGTGACATGGAGGAGTGACATAGAGGATTGATGTAGAGGAGCGACATGGAGGAGTGACATGGTGGAGCTACAAGGAGGAGTGACATGGAGGAGTGACATTGAGGAGCAAGGAAGAGTGACATAGAGGAGTGACATGGAGGAGCTTCATGGAGGAGTGACATGGAGGAGTGACATGAAGGAGGAGTGACATGGAGGAGTGACATAGAGGAGTGATGTGGAGGAGCGACATGGAGGAGTGACATGGAGGAGCGACATGGAGGAGTAAGATAGAGGAGTGACATTGAGGAGTGACATAGGAGTGACATGGAGGATTGACATTTAGGAGTGACATGGAGGATCGACATGGAGGAGTGACATGGAGTAGTGATATGGAGGAGTGAGAAGGAGGAGTGACATGGAGGAGTGACATGAAGGAGGAGTGACATGGAGGAGTGACATAGAGGAGTGATGTGGAGGAGCGACATGGAGGAGTGACATGGAGGAGCGACATGGAGGAGTAAGATAGAGGAGTGACATTGAGGAGTGACATAGGAGTGACATGGAGGATTGACATTTAGGAGTGACATGGAGGATCGACATGGAGGAGTGACATGGAGTAGTGATATGGAGGAGTGAGAAGGAGGAGTGACATGTAGGAGTGATATAGAGGAGTGACATGGAGGAGTGACATTGAGGAGCAATGAAGAGTGACATGGAGGAGTGACATGGAGGAGTGACATGGAGTAGTGATATGGAGGAGTGACATGTAGGAGTGACATGGAGGATCGACATGTAGGATAGACATGGAGGAGTTATATGGAGGAGTGACATAGAGGAGTGAAATGGAGGAGTGACATTGAGGAGCAAGGAAGAGTGACATGGCGAGGATGACCTTCATGGAGGAGTGACATGGAGGAGTGACTTGTAGGAGTGATATAGAGGATCGACATAGAGGAGTGATGTGGAGTAGCGACATGGAGGAGTGAAATGGAGGAGCGACATGGAGGATTGACATGGAGGAGTATCATTGAAGTGGGACATGGAGGCTCAACATGGAGGAGTGACATAGAGGAGTGATGTGGAGGAGCGACATGGAGTGACATGGAGGAGCGACATGAAGGAGTGACACAGAGGAGTGACATGGAGGAGTGACATTGAGGAGCAAGGAAGAGTAACATGGAGGAGTGACATGGAGGAGTGACATGTTGGAGTGATATGTAGGAGTGACATGGAGGATTGACATGGAGGAGTCACATGGAGGATTGACATGGCGGAGTGACATAGAGGAGTGATGTGGAGGAGCGAAATCGAGAATTGACGAGGAGGAGTGACATGGAGGAGTGACATGGCGGAGTTTCTTTGAGGAGTGACATGGAGGGGTGACATGGAGGAGTGAGAAGTTGGAGTGATATGGAGTTGTAACATGGAGGATTGACATAGAGGAGTGACATGGAGGATTGACATGGAGAAGCAACACGGAGGCTCAACATATAGGAGTGATATTGTGGAGTGACATTGAAGGGCGACATGGAGGCTCAACATGGAGGATTGACATAGAGGAGTGACATGGAGGAGTGACATGTAGGAATGACATGGAGTAGTGACATGGAGGATCGACATAGAGGAGTGACATGGAGGAGCGACAAGGAGGAGTGACATAGAGGAGTGACATTGAGGAGTGACATTGAGGAGCAAGGAAGAGTGACAGAGGAGTGACATGTAGGAGCTTCATGGAGGAGTGACATGGAGGAGTGACATTTAGAAGTGACATGGAGGATCGACATGGAGGAGTGACATTGAGTAGTAATATGGAGGAGTGAGAAGGAGGAGTGACATGGAGGAGTGACATGGAGGAGTGACATAGAGGAGTGACATGGAGGAGTGACATTGAGGAGCAAGGAAGAGTGACATGGAGGAGTGAAATGTAGGAGCTTCATGGAGGAGTGAAATGGAGGAGTGACATGTAGGAGATACATAGAGGAGTGATGTGGAGGAGCGACATGGAGGAACGATATGGAGGAGCGAAATGGAGGAGTGACCCGGAGGAGTGACATGAAGGAGGAGTGACATGGAAGAGTGACATAGAGGAGTGATGTGGAGGAGCGACAAGGAGGAGTGACATAGAGGAGTGACATGGAGGAGTGACATTGATGAGCAAGGAAGAGTGACATAGAGGAGTGACATGGAGGAGTGACATTTAGGAATGACATGGAGGATCGACATGGAGGAGTGACATGGAGTAGTGTGACATGGAGGATTGACATGGAGGAGTGACATGGAGGAGCGACATGGAGGAGCGATATGGAGGAGCGAAATGGAGGAGTGACATGGAGGAGTGACATGAAGGAGGAGTGACATGGAGGAGTGACATAGAGGAGCAACATGGAGGAGTGACATGGAGGAGTATCATTGAAGTGCGACATGGAGGCTCAACATGGAGGAGTGACATAGAGGAGTGATGTGGAGGAGCGACATGGAGGAGTGACATGGAGGAGCGACATGGAGGAGTGACATAGAGGAGTGACATGGAGGAGTGACATAGGAGTGACATGGAGGAGTGACATTTAGGAGTGACATGGAGGAGTGACATAGAGGAGTGACATGGAGGAGTGACATTGAGGAGCAAGGAAGAGTGACATGGAGTAGTGACATGGAGGAGCTTCATGGAGGAGTGACATGGAAGAGTGACTTGTAGGAGTGATATAGAGGATCGACATAGAGGAGTGACATGGATGATCGACATGGAGGAGCGAAATGGAGGAGTGACATGGAGGAGTGACATGAAGGAGGAGTGACATGGAGGAGTGACATAGAGGATTGATGTGGAGGAGCGACATGGAGGAGTGACATTGTGGAGCTACAAGGAGGAGTGACATGGAGGAGTGACATTGAGGAGCAAGGAAGAGTGACATAGAGGAGTGACATATAGGAGCTTCATGGAGGAGTGACATGGAGGAGTGACATGAAGGAGGAGTGACATGGAGGAGTGACATAGAGGAGTGATGTGGAGGAGCGACATGGAGGAGTGACATGGAGGAGCGACATGGAGGAGTAACATAGAGGAGTGACATTGAGGAGTGACATAGGAGTGACATGGAGGATTGACATTTAGGAGTGACATGGAGGATCGACATGGAGGAGTGACATGGAGTAGTGATATGGAGGAGTGAGAAGGAGGAGTGACATGTAGGAGTGACAGAGGAGTGACATGGAGGAGTGACATTGAGGAGCAATGAAGAGTGACATGGAGGAGTGACATGGAGGAGTGACATGGAGTAGTGATATGGAGGAGTGACATGTAGGAGTGACATGGAGGATCGACATGTAGGATAGACATGGAGGAGTGATATGGAGGAGTGACATAGAGGAGTGAAATGGAGGAGTGACATTGAAGAGTGACATGGAGTAGTGACGTGGAGGAGCTTCATGGAGGAGTGACATGGAGGAGTGACTTGTAGGAGTGATATAGAGGATCGACATAGGAGTGACATGGATGATCGACATAGAGGAGTGACATGAAGGTGTGACATGGAGGAGCGACATGGAGGAGTGACATGGAGGAGTGACATAGAGGAGCGACATGGAGGAGTGACATGGAGGAGTGACATAGAGGAGCGACATGGAGGAGTGACATGGAGGAGTATCATTTAAGTGCGACATGGAGGCTCAACATGGAGGAGTGACATAGAGGAGTGATGTGGAGGAGCGACATGGAGGAGTGACATGGAGGAGTGACATAGAGGAGTGACAAGGAGGAGTGACATTGAGGAGCAAGGAAGAGTGACATGGCGGAGTGAAATGTAGGAGCTTCATGGAGGAGTGAAATGGAGGAGTGACATGTAGGAGTGACATTGAGGAGCAAGGAAGAGTGACATGGAGGAGTGACATGGAGGACCTTCATGGAGGAGTGACATGAAGGAGGAGTGACATGGAGGACATACATAGAGGAGTGATGTGGAGGAGCGACATGGAGGAGCGATATGGAGGAGCGAAATGGAGGAGTGACCCGGAGGAGTGACATGAAGGAGGAGTGACATGGAGGAGTGACATAGAGGAGTGATGTGGAGGAGCGACAAGGAGGAGTGACATAGAGGAGTGACATGGAGGAGTGACATTGATGAGCAAGGAAGAGTGACATAGAGGAGTGACATGGAGGAGTGACATGGAGTAGTGTGACATGGAGGATTGACATGGAGGAGTGACATGGAGGAGCGACATGGAGGAGCGATATGGAGGAGTGACTTGTAGGAGTGATATAGAGGATCGACATAGGAGTGACATGGATGATCGACATAGAGGAGTGACATGAAGGTGTGACATGGAGGAGCGATATGGAGGAGCGAAATGGAGGAGTGACATGGAGGAGTGACATGAAGGAGGAGTGACATGGAGGAGTGACATAGAGGATTGATGTGGAGGAGCGACATGGAGGAGTGACATGGAGGAGCGACAAGGTGGAGTGACATCGAGGAGTGACATTGAGGAACTTCATGGAGGAGTGACATGGAGGAGTGACATGGAGGAGCTTCATGGAGGAGTGACATGGAGGAGTGATATGGAGGAGTGACATAGAGGAGTGACATGGCGGAGTGACATTGAGGATCGACATGGAGGATAGACATGGAGGAGTGATATGAAGGAGCGACATGGAGTGACATGGAGGAGCGACATGGAAGAGTGACATAGAGGAGTGACATGGAGGAGTGACATTGAGGAGCAAGGAAGAGTAACATGGAGGATTGACATGGAGGAGTGACATGTTGGAGTGATATGTAGGAGTGACATATAGAGGAGTGATGTGGAGGAGCGAAATCGAGAATTGACGAGTAGGAGCGACATGGAGGAGTGACATGGAGGAGTTTCATTGAGGCGTGACATGGAGGGGTGACATGGAGGAGTGAGAAGTTGGAGTGATATGGATTTGTAACATGGAGAATTGACATAGAGGAGTGACATGGAGGAGTGACATGGAGGAGTTTCATGGAGGAGTGACATGGAGATGTGCCATGTAGGAATGACATGGAGTAGTGACATGGAAGATCGACATAGAGGAGTGACATGGAGGAGCGACAAGGAGGAGTGACATAGAGGAGTGACATTGAGGAGTGACATTGAGGAGCAAGGAAGAGTGACATAGAGGAGTGACATGTAGGAGCTTCATGGAGGAGTGACATGGAGGAGTGACATTTAGAAGTGACATGGAGGATCGACATGGAGGAGTGACATTGAGTAGTAATATGGAGGAGTGAGAAGGAGGAGTGACATGGAGGAGTGACATGGAGGAGTGACATAGAGGAGTGACATGGAGGAGTGACATTGAGGAGCAAGGAAGAGTGACATGGAGGAGTGAAATGTAGGAGCTTCATGGAGGAGTGAAATGGAGGAGTGACATGTAGGAGTGACATTGAGGAGCAAGGAAGAGTGACATGGAGGAGTGACATGGAGGACCTTCATGGAGGAGTGACATGAAGGAGGAGTGACATGGAGGAGATACATAGAGGAGTGATGTGGAGGAGCGACATGGAGGAGCGATATGGAGGAGCGAAATGGAGGAGTGACCCGGGGGAGTGACATGAAGGAGGAGTGACATGGAGGAGTGACATAGAGGAGCGACATGGAGGAGTGACATGGAGGAGTGACATAGAGGAGCGACATGGAGGAGTGACATGGAGGAGTATCATTGAAGTGCGACATGGAGGCTCAACATGGAGGAGTGACATAGAGGAGTGATGTGGAGGAGCGACATGGTGGAGTGACATGGAGGAGTGACATAGAGGAGCAAGGAAGAGTGACATGGCGGAGTGAAATGTAGGAGCTTCATGGAGGAGTGAAATGGAGGAGTGACATGTAGGAGTGACATTGAGGAGCAAGGAAGAGTGACATGGAGGAGTGACATGGAGGACCTTCATGGAGGAGTGACATGAAGGAGGAGTGACATGGAGGAGATACATAGAGGAGTGATGTGGAGGAGCGACAAGGAGGAGTGACATAGAGGAGTGACATGGAGGAGTGACATTGATGAGCAAGGAAGAGTGACATAGAGGAGTGACATGGAGGAGTGACATGGAGTAGTGTGACATGGAGGATTGACATGGAGGAGTGACATGGAGGAGCGACATGGAGGAGCGATATGGAGGAGCGAAATGGAGGAGTGACATGGAGGAGTGACATGAAGGAGGAGTGACATGGAGGAGTGACATAGAGGAGCGACATGGAGGAGTGACATGGAGGAGTATCATTGAAGTGCGACATGGAGGCTCAACATGGAGGAGTGACATAGAGGAGTGATGTGGAGGAGCGACATGGAGGAGTGACATAGAGGAGTGACATGGAGGAGTGACATAGGAGTGACATGGAGGAGTGACATTTAGGAGTGACATGGTGGATCGACATGGAGGAGTGACATGGAGGAGTGACATAGAGGAGTGACATGGAGGAGTGACATTGAGGAGCAAGGAACAGTGACATGGAGTAGTGACATGGAGGAGCTTCATGGAGGAGTGACATGGAAGAGTGACTTGTAGGAGTGATATAGAGGATCGACATAGAGGTGTGACATGGAGGAGCGATATGGAGGAGCGAAATGGAGGAGTGGCATGGGGGAGTGACATGAAGGAGGAGTGACATGGAGGAGTGACATAGAGGATTGATGTGGAGGAGCGACATGGAGGAGTGACATGGTGGAGCTACAAGGAGGAGTGACATGGAGGAGTGACATTGAGGAGCAAGGAAGAGTGACATAGAGGAGTGACATGGAGGAGCTTCATGGAGGAGTGACATGGAGGAGTGACATGAAGGAGGAGTGACATGGAGGAGTGACATAGAGGAGTGATGTGGAGGAGCGACATGGAGGAGTGACATGGAGGAGCGTCATGGAGGAGTAAGATAGAGGAGTGACATTGAGGAGTGACATAGGAGTGACATGGAGGATTGACATTTAGGAGTGACATGGAGGATCGACATGGAGGAGTGAGAAGGAGGAGTGACATGGAGGAGTGACATGAAGGAGGAGTGACATGGAGGAGTGACATAGAGGAGTGATGTGGAGGAGCGACATGGAGGAGTGACATGGAGGAGCGACATGGAGGAGTAAGATAGAGGAGTGACATTGAGGAGTGACATAGGAGTGACATGGAGGATTGACATTTAGGAGTGACATGGAGGATTGACATGGAGGAGTGACATGGAGTAGTGATATGGAGGAGTGAGAAGGAGGAGTGACATGTAGGAGTGACATAGAGGAGTGACATGGAGGAGTGACATTGAGGAGCAATGAAGAGTGACATGGAGGAGTGACATGGAGGAGTGACATGGAGTAGTGATATGGAGGAGTGACATGTAGGAGTGACATGGAGGATCGACATGTAGGATAGACATGGAGGAGTGATATGGAGGAGTGACATAGAGGAGTGAAATGGAGGAGTGATATAGAGGATCGACATAGAGGAGTGACATGGATGATCGACATAGAGGAGTGACATGAAGGTGTGACATGGAGGAGCGATATGGAGGAGCGAAATGGAGGAGTGACATGGAGGAGTGACATGAAGGAGGAGTGACATGGAGGAGTGACATAGAGGATTGATGTGGAGGAGCGACATGGAGGAGTGACATGGAGGAGCGACAAGGAGGAGTGATATAGAGGATCGACATAGAGGAGTGACATGGATGATCGACATAGAGGAGTGACATGAAGGTGTGACATGGAGGAGCGATATGGAGGAGCGAAATGGAGGAGTGATATGGAGGAGTGACATGAAGGAGGAGTGACATGGAGGAGTGACATAGAGGATTGATGTGGAGGAGCGACATGGAGGAGTGACATGGAGGAGTGACATTGAGGAACTTCATGGAGGAGTGACATGGAGGAGTGACATGGAGGAGCTTCATGGAGGAGTGACATGGAGGAGTGATATGGAGGAGTGACATAGAGGAGTGACATGGAGGAGTGATATGTAGGAGTGACATGCAGGATTGACATGGAGGAGTGACATGGAGGATCGACATGGAGGAGTGACATTGAGGAGTGACGAGGAGGAGCGACATGGAGGAGCGATATGGAGGAGCGAAATGGAGGAGCGACATGGAGGAGTGACATGAATGAGGAGTGACATGGAGGAGTGACATAGAGGAGTGATGTGGAGGAGTGACATGGAGGAGTGACGAGGAGGAGCGACATGGAGGAGTGACATGGAGGAGTGACATGAAGGAGTGACATAGAGGATTGATGTGGAGGAGCGACATAGAGGAGTGACATGGAGGAGCGACAAGGAGGAGTGACATGGAGGAGTGACATTGAGGAACTTCATGGAGGAGTGACATGGAGGAGCTTCATGGAGGAGTGACATGGAGGAGTGATATGGAGGAGTGACATAGAGGAGTGACATGGAGGAGTGACATTGAGGATCGACATGGAGGATAGACATGGAGGAGTGATATGGAGGAGTGACATGGATGAGCTTCATGGAGGAGTGACATGGAGGAGTGACTTGTAGGAGTGACATAGAGGATCGACATGGAGGAGTGACATGGAGGAGTGACATGGAGGAGTGACAAGGAGTAGCGACATGGAAGACGGACATGGAGGAGTGAATTTAAGGATCGTCATGGAGGAGATACATGGAGAAGCAACACGGAGGCTCAACATATAGGAGTTATATTGAGGAGTGACATTGAAGGGCGACATGGAGGCTCAACATGGAGGAGTGACATGTCGGAGTGATATGTAGGAGTGACATGCAGGATTGACATGGAGGAGTGACATGGAGGATCGACATGGAGGAGTGACATAGAGGAGTGATGTGGAGGAGTGACATGGAGGAGTGACGAGGAGGAGCGACATGGAGGAGCGATATGGAGGAGCGAAATGGAGGAGTGACATGGAGGAGTGACATGAATGAGGAGTGACATGGAGGAGTGACATAGAGGAGTGATGTGGAGGAGTGACATGGAGGAGTGACGAGGAGGAGCGACATGGAGGAGTGACATGTAGGAGTGACATGAAGGAGGACTGACATGGAGGAGTGACATAGAGGAGTGACATGGAGGAGTGACATTGATGATCAAGGAAGAGTGACATAGAGGAGTGACATGGAGGAGCTTCATGGAGGAGTGACATGGAGGAGTGACATTTAGGAGTGACATGGAGGATCGACATGAAGGAGTGACATGGAGTAGTGACATGGAGGATTGACATGGAGGTTTGACATGGAGGAGCGACATGGAGGAGCGATATGGAGGAGCGAAATGGAGGAGTGACATGGAGGAGTGACATAGAGGATTGACATGGAGGAGTGACATTGATGATCAAGGAAGAGTGACATAGAGGAGTGACATGGAGGAGTGACATAGAGGATTGATGTGGAGGAGCGACATGGAGGAGTGACATGGAGGAGCGACAAGGAGGAGTGATATAGAGGATCGACATAGAGGAGTGACATGGATGATCGACATAGAGGAGTGACATGAAGGTGTGACATGGAGGAGCGATATGGAGGAGCGAAATGGAGGAGTGACATGGAGGAGTGACATGAATGAGGAGTGACATGGAGGAGTGACATAGAGGAGTGATGTGGAGGAGTGACATGGAGGAGTGACGAGGAGGAGCGACATGGAGGAGTGACATGGAGGAGTGACATGAAGGAGGAGTGACATGGAGGAGTGACATAGAGGATTGATGTGGAGGAGCGACATGGAGGAGTGACATGGAGGAGCGACAAGGAGGAGTGACATGGAGGAGTGACATTGAGGAACTTCATGGAGGAGTGACATGGAGGAGTGACATGGAGGAGCTTCATGGAGGAGTGACATGGAGGAGTGATATGGAGGAGTGACATAGAGGAGTGACATGGAGGAGTGACATTGAGGATCGACATGGAGGATAGACATGGAGGAGTGATATGGAGGAGTGACATGGATGAGCTTCATGGAGGAGTGACATGGAGGAGTGACTTGTAGGAGTGACATAGAGGATCGACATGGAGGAGTGACATGGAGGAGTGACATGGAAGACGGACATGGAGGAGTGAATTTAAGGATCGTCATGGAGGAGATACATGGAGAAGCAACACGGAGGCTCAACATATAGGAGTTATATTGAGGAGTGACATGGAGGAGTGACATGGTGGACTATCATTGAAAGGCGACATGGAGGCTCAACATGGAGGAGTGACATAGAGGAGTGATGTGGAGGAGCGACATGGAGGATTGACATGGAGGAGCGACATGGAGGAGTGACATAGAGGAGTGACATGGAGGAGTGACATTGAGGAGCAAGGAAGAGTGACATGGAGGAGTGACATGGATGAGTGACATGTCGGAGTGATATGTTGGAGTGACATGCAGGATTGACATGGAGGAGTGACATGGAGGATCGACATGGCGGAGTGACATAGAGGAGTGATGTGGAGGAGTGACATGGAGGAGTGACGAGGAGGAGCGACATGGAGGAGCGAAATGGAGGAGCGAAATGGAGGAGTGACATGGAGGAGTGACATGAATGAGGAGTGACATGGAGGAGTGACATAGAGGAGTGATGTGGAGGAGTGACATGGAGGAGTGACGAGGAGGAGCGACATGGAGGAGTGACATGGGGTAGTGACATGAAGGAGGACTGACATGGAGGAGTGACATAGAGGAGTGACATGGAGAAGTGACATTGATGATCAAGGAAGAGTGACATAGAGGAGTGACATGGAGGAGCTTCATGGAGGAGTGACATGGAGGAGTGACATTTAGGAGTGACATGGAGGATCGACATGAAGGAGTGACATGGAGTAGTGACATGGAGGATTGACATGGAGGTTTGACATGGAGGAGCGACATGGAGGAGCGATATGGAGGAGCGAAATGGAGGAGTGACATGGAGGAGTGACATGGAGGAGTGACATAGAGGATTGACATGGAGGAGTGATATTGATGATCAAGGAAGAGTGACATAGAGGAGTGACATGGAGGAGCTTCATGGAGGAGTGACATGGAGGAGTGACATTTAGGAGTGACATGGAGGAATGACATAGAGGAGTGACATGGAGGAGCAACAAGGAGGAGTGACATAGAGGAGTGAAATGGAGGAGTGACATTGATGAGCAAGGAAGAGTGACATAGAGGAGTGACATGGAGGAGCTTCATGGAGGAGTGACATGGAGTAGTGACATTTAGGAGTGACATAGAGGAGTGATGTGGAGGAGTGACATGGAGGAGTGACGAGGAGGAGCGACATGGAGGAGTGATATGGAGGAGCGAAATGGAGGAGTGACATGGAGGAGTGACATGAATGAGGAGTGACATGGAGGAGTGACATAGAGGAGTGATGTGGAGGAGTGACATGGAGGAGTGACGAGGAGGAGCGACATGG
The DNA here is from genome assembly GCF_043250625.1 of Sebastes fasciatus. Taxonomy (NCBI): domain Eukaryota; kingdom Metazoa; phylum Chordata; class Actinopteri; order Perciformes; family Sebastidae; genus Sebastes; species Sebastes fasciatus. Next base: position 32,966,909 of record NC_133809.1, read on the forward strand.
AGGAGTGACATGGAGGAGTGACATGGAGGAGTGACATGGAGAAGTGACATGGAGGAGTGACATGGAGGAGCAACAAGGAGGAGTGACATAGAGGAGTGAAATGGAGGAGTGACATTGATGAGCAAGGAAGAGTGAAATAGAGGAGTGACATGGAGGAGCTTCATGGAGGAGTGACATGGAGGAGTTACATTTAGGAGTTACATGGAGGATCGACATGGAGGAGTGACATGGAGTGGTGTGACATGGAGGATTGACATGGAGGAGTGATATGGAGTAGCGACATGGAGGAGCTATATGGAGGAGTGAAATGGAGGAGTTACATGGAGGAGTGACATGAAGGAGGAGTGACATGGAGGAGTGACATAGAGGAGTGATGTGGAGGAGCGACATGGAGGAGTGACATGGAGGAGCGACAAGGAGGAGTGACATAGAGGAGTGACATGGAGGAGTGACATTTAGGAGTGACATGGATGATCGACATGGAGGAGTGACATGGAGTATTGATATGGAGGAGTGAGAAGGAGTAATGACATGGAGGAGTGACATGGAGGAGTGACATAGAGGAGTGACATGGAGGAGTGACATTGAGGAGGAAGGAAGAGTGACATAGTGAAGTGACATGTAGGACCTTCATGGAGAAGTGACATGGAGGAGTGACATGTAGGAGTGACATGGAGGATCGACATGGAGGATAGACATGGAGGAGTGATATGGAGGAGTTACATAGAGGAGTGACATGGAGGAGTGACATTGAAGGGCGACATGCAGGCTCAACATGGAGGAGTGACATAGAGGAGTGACATGGAGGAGTGACATGGTGGTGTATCATTGAAGTGCGACATGGAGGCTCAACATGGAGGAGTGACATGGAGGAGCAAGGATGAGCGACATGGAGGATCGACATGGAGGAGCGACATTGTGAAGCGAGATGGAGGAGTGACATTCTGGAGTTACATTCTGGTGTGACATGGAGGAGCGATATGGAAGAGTAACATGGAGGAGTAAGGATGAGCGACATGGACGATCGAAATGGAGTGACATGGAGGAGTGACATGTTGGAGTGATATGTAGGAGTGACATGGAGGATTGACATGGAGGAGTGACATGGAGGATTGACATGGCGGAGTGACATAGAGGAGTGATGTGGAGGAGCGAAATCGAGAATTGACGAGGAGGAGCGACATGGAGGAGTGACATGGAGGAGTTTCATTGAGGAGTGACATGGAGGGGTGACATGGAGGAGTGAGAAGTTGGAGTGATATGGAGTTGTAACATGGAGGATTGACATAGAGGAGTGACATGGAGGATTGACATGGAGAAGCAACACGGAGGCTCAACATATAGGAGTGATATTGTGGAGTGACATTGAAGGGCGACATGGAGGATCAACATGGAGGATTGACATAGAGGAGTGACATGGAGGAGTGACATGTAGGAATGACATGGATTAGTGACATGGAGGATCGACATAGAGGAGTGACATGGAGGAGCGACAAGGAGGAGTGACATAGAGGAGTGACATGGAGGAGTGACATTGAGGAGCAAGGAAGAGTGACATAGAGGAGTGACATGGAGGAGCTTCATGGAGGAGTGACATGGAGGAGTGACATTTAGGAGTGACATGGAGGATCGACATGGAGGAGTGACATGTAGTACTAATATGGAGGAGTGAGAAGGAGGAGTGACATGGAGGAGTGACATTGAGGAGCAAGGAAGAGTGACATGGAGGAGTGACATGGAGGACGTTCATGGAGGAGTGACATGGAGGAGTGACATGAAGGAGGAGTGACATGGAGGAGTGACATGGAGGACGTTCATGGAGGAGTGACATGGAGGAGTGACATGAAGGAGGAGTGACATGGAGGAGTGACATAGAGGAATGATGTGGAGTAGCGACATGGAGGAGTGACATGGAGGAGCGACATGGAGGAGTGACATGGAGGAGTATCATTGAAGTGCGACATGGAGGAGTGACATTGAGGAGTGATGTGGAGTAGCGACATGGAGGAGCGACATGGAGGATTGACATGGAGGAGTATCATTGAAGTGCGACATGGAGGCTTAACATGGAGGAGTGACATAGAGGAGTGATGTGGAGGAGCGACATGGAGTGACATGGAGGAGCGACATGGAAGAGTGACATAGAGGAGTGACATGGAGGAGTGACATTGAGGAGCAAGGAAGAGTAACATGGAGGATTGACATGGAGGAGTGACATGTTGGAGTGATATGTAGGAGTGACATATAGAGGAGTGATGTGGAGGAGCGAAATCGAGAATTGACGAGTAGGAGCGACATGGAGGAGTGACATGGAGGAGTTTCATTGAGGAGTGACATGGAGGGGTGACATGGAGGAGTGAGAAGTTGGAGTGATATGGAGTTGTAACATGGAGAATTGACATAGAGGAGTGACATGGAGGAGTGACATGGAGGAGTTTCATGGAGGAGTGACATGGATGAGTGCCATGTAGGAATGACATGGAGCAGTGACATGGAAGATCGACATAGAGGAGTGACATGGAGGAGCGACAAGGAGGAGTGACATAGAGGAGTGACATTGAGGAGTGACATTGAGGAGCAAGGAAGAGTGACATAGAGGAGTGACATGTAGGAGCTTCATGGAGGAGTGACATGGAGGAGTGACATTTAGAAGTGACATGGAGGATCGACATGGAGGAGTGACATTGAGTAGTAATATGGAGGAGTGAGAAGGAGGAGTGACATGGAGGAGTGACATGGAGGAGTGACATAGAGGAGTGACATGGAGGAGTGACATTGAGGAGCAAGGAAGAGTGACATGGAGGAGTGAAATGTAGGAGCTTCATGGAGGAGTGAAATGGAGGAGTGACATGTAGGAGTGACATTGAGGAGCAAGGAAGAGTGACATGGAGGAGTGACATGGAGGACCTTCATGGAGGAGTGACATGAAGGAGGAGTGACATGGAGGAGATACATAGAGGAGTGATGTGGAGGAGCGACATGGAGGAGCGATATGGAGGAGCGAAATGGAGGAGTGACCCGGAGGAGTGACATGAAGGAGGAGCGACATGGAGGAGTGACATAGAGGAGTGATGTGGAGGAGCGACAAGGAGGAGTGACATAGAGGAGTGACATGGAGGAGTGACATTGATGAGCAAGGAAGAGTGACATAGAGGAGTGACATGGAGGAGTGACATTTAGGAATGACATGGAGGATCGACATGGAGGAGTGACATGGAGTAGTGTGACATGGAGGATTGACATGGAGGAGTGACATGGAGGAGCGACATGGAGGAGCGATATGGAGGATCGACATGTAGGATAGACATGGAGGAGTGATATGGAGGAGTGACATAGAGGAGTGAAATGGAGGAGTGACATTGAGGAGCAAGGAAGAGTGACATGGAGTAGTGACGTGGAGGAGCTTCATGGAGGAGTGACATGGAGGAGTGACTTGTAGGAGTGATATAGAGGATCGACATAGAGGAGTGACATGGATGATCGACATAGAGGAGTGACATGAAGGTGTGACATGGAGGAGCGATATGGAGGAGCGAAATGGAGGAGTGACATGGAGGAGTGACATGAAGGAGGAGTGACATGGAGGAGTGACATAGAGGATTGATGTGGAGGAGCGACATGGAGGAGTGACATGGAGGAGCGACAAGGAGGAGTGACATGGGGGAGTGACATTGAGGAACTTCATGGAGGAGTGACATGGAGGAGTGACATGGAGGAGCTTCATGGAGGAGTGACATGGAGGAGTGATATGGAGGAGTGACATAGAGGAGTGACATGGCGGAGTGACATTGAGGATCGACATGGAGGATAGACATGGAGGAGTGATATGAAGGAGCGACATGGAGTGACATGGAGGAGCGACATGGAGGAGTGACATTGAGGAGCAAGGAAGAGTGACATAGAGGAGTGACATGGAGGAGTGACATGGAGTAGTGTGACATGGAGGATTGACATGGAGGAGTGACATGGAGGAGCGACATGGAGGAGCGATATGGAGGAGCGAAATGGAGGAGTGACATGGAGGAGTGACATGAAGGAGGAGTGACATGGAGGAGTGACATAGAGGAGCGACATGGAGGAGTGACATGGAGGAGTATCATTGAAGTGCGACATGGAGGCTCAACATGGAGGAGTGACATAGAGGAGTGATGTGGAGGAGCGACATGGAGGAGTGACATGGAGGAGCGACATGGAGGAGTGACATAGAGGAGTGACATGGAGGAGTGACATAGGAGTGACATGGAGGAGTGACATTTAGGAGTGACATGGAGGATCGACATGGAGGAGTGACATGGAGGAGTGACATAGAGGAGTGACATGGAGGAGTGACATTGAGGAGCAAGGAAGAGTGACATGGAGTAGTGACATGGAGGAGCTTCATGGAGGAGTGACATGGAAGAGTGACTTGTAGGAGTGATATAGAGGATCGACATAGAGGAGTGACATGGATGATCGACATGGAGGAGTGACATGAAGGTGTGACATGGAGGAGTGATATGGAGGAGCGAAATGGAGGAGTGGCATGGGGGAGTGACATGAAGGAGGAGTGACATGGAGGAGTGACATAGAGGATTGATGTGGAGGAGCGACATGGAGGAGTGACATGGTGGAGCTACAAGGAGGAGTGACATGGAGGAGTGACATTGAGGAGTGACATAGGAGTGACATGGAGGATTGACATTTAGGAGTGACATGGAGGATCGACATGGAGGAGTGACATGGAGTAGTGATATGGAGGAGTGAGAAGGAGGAGTGACATGGAGGAGTGACATGAAGGAGGAGTGACATGGAGGAGTGACATAGAGGAGTGATGTGGAGGAGCGACATGGAGGAGTGACATGGAGGAGCGACATGGAGGAGTAAGATAGAGGAGTGACATTGAGGAGTGACATAGGAGTGACATGGAGGATTGACATTTAGGAGTGACATGGAGGATCGACATGGAGGAGTGACATGGAGTAGTGATATGGAGGAGTGAGAAGGAGGAGTGACATGTAGGAGTGATATAGAGGAGTGACATGGAGGAGTGACATTGAGGAGCAATGAAGAGTGACATGGAGGAGTGACATGGAGGAGTGACATGGAGTAGTGATATGGAGGAGTGACATGTAGGAGTGACATGGAGGATCGACATGTAGGATAGACATGGAGGAGTTATATGGAGGAGTGACATAGAGGAGTGAAATGGAGGAGTGACATTGAGGAGCAAGGAAGAGTGACATGGCGTAGTGACGAGGATGACCTTCATGGAGGAGTGACATGGAGGAGTGACTTGTAGGAGTGATATAGAGGATCGACATAGAGGAGTGATGTGGAGTAGCGACATGGAGGAGTGAAATGGAGGAGCGACATGGAGGATTGACATGGAGGAGTATCATTGAAGTGGGACATGGAGGCTCAACATGGAGGAGTGACATAGAGGAGTGATGTGGAGGAGCGACATGGAGTGACATGGAGGAGCGACATGAAGGAGTGACACAGAGGAGTGACATGGAGGAGTGACATTGAGGAGCAAGGAAGAGTAACATGGAGGAGTGACATGGAGGAGTGACATGTTGGAGTGATATGTAGGAGTGACATGGAGGATTGACATGGAGGAGTCACATGGAGGATTGACATGGCGGAGTGACATAGAGGAGTGATGTGGAGGAGCGAAATCGAGAATTGACGAGGAGGAGTGACATGGAGGAGTGACATGGAGGAGTTTCATTGAGGAGTGACATGGAGGGGTGACATGGAGGAGTGAGAAGTTGGAGTGATATGGAGTTGTAACATGGAGGATTGACATAGAGGAGTGACATGGAGGATTGACATGGAGAAGCAACACGGAGGCTCAACATATAGGAGTGATATTGTGGAGTGACATTGAAGGGCGACATGGAGGCTCAACATGGAGGATTGACATAGAGGAGTGACATGGAGGAGTGACATGTAGGAATGACATGGAGTAGTGACATGGAGGATCGACATAGAGGAGTGACATGGAGGAGCGACAAGGAGGAGTGACATAGAGGAGTGACATTGAGGAGTGACATTGAGGAGCAAGGAAGAGTGACAGAGGAGTGACATGTAGGAGCTTCATGGAGGAGTGACATGGTGGAGTGACATTTAGAAGTGACATGGAGGATCGACATGGAGGAGTGACATTGAGTAGTAATATGGAGGAGTGAGAAGGAGGAGTGACATGGAGGAGTGACATGGAGGAGTGACATAGAGGAGTGACATGGAGGAGTGACATTGAGGAGCAAGGAAGAGTGACATGGAGGAGTGAAATGTAGGAGCTTCATGGAGGAGTGAAATGGAGGAGTGACATGTAGGAGATACATAGAGGAGTGATGTGGAGGAGCGACATGGAGGAACGATATGGAGGAGCGAAATGGAGGAGTGACCCGGAGGAGTGACATGAAGGAGGAGTGACATGGAAGAGTGACATAGAGGAGTGATGTGGAGGAGCGACAAGGAGGAGTGACATAGAGGAGTGACATGGAGGAGTGACATTGATGAGCAAGGAAGAGTGACATAGAGGAGTGACATGGAGGAGTGACATTTAGGAATGACATGGAGGATCGACATGGAGGAGTGACATGGAGTAGTGTGACATGGAGGATTGACATGGAGGAGTGACATGGAGGAGCGACATGGAGGAGCGATATGGAGGAGCGAAATGGAGGAGTGACATGGAGGAGTGACATGAAGGAGGAGTGACATGGAGGAGTGACATAGAGGAGCAACATGGAGGAGTGACATGGAGGAGTATCATTGAAGTGCGACATGGAGGCTCAACATGGAGGAGTGACATAGAGGAGTGATGTGGAGGAGCGACATGGAGGAGTGACATGGAGGAGCGACATGGAGGAGTGACATAGAGGAGTGACATGGAGGAGTGACATAGGAGTGACATGGAGGAGTGACATTTAGGAGTGACATGGAGGAGTGACATAGAGGAGTGACATGGAGGAGTGACATTGAGGAGCAAGGAAGAGTGACATGGAGTAGTGACATGGAGGAGCTTCATGGAGGAGTGACATGGAAGAGTGACTTGTAGGAGTGATATAGAGGATCGACATAGAGGAGTGACATGGATGATCGACATGGAGGAGCGAAATGGAGGAGTGACATGGAGGAGTGACATGAAGGAGGAGTGACATGGAGGAGTGACATAGAGGATTGATGTGGAGGAGCGACATGGAGGAGTGACATTGTGGAGCTACAAGGAGGAGTGACATGGAGGAGTGACATTGAGGAGCAAGGAAGAGTGACATAGAGGAGTGACATATAGGAGCTTCATGGAGGAGTGACATGGAGGAGTGACATGAAGGAGGAGTGACATGGAGGAGTGACATAGAGGAGTGATGTGGAGGAGCGACATGGAGGAGTGACATGGAGGAGCGACATGGAGGAGTAACATAGAGGAGTGACATTGAGGAGTGACATAGGAGTGACATGGAGGATTGACATTTAGGAGTGACATGGAGGATTGACATGGAGGAGTGACATGGAGTAGTGATATGGAGGAGTGAGAAGGAGGAGTGACATGTAGGAGTGACAGAGGAGTGACATGGAGGAGTGACATTGAGGAGCAATGAAGAGTGACATGGAGGAGTGACATGGAGGAGTGACATGGAGTAGTGATATGGAGGAGTGACATGTAGGAGTGACATGGAGGATCGACATGTAGGATAGACATGGAGGAGTGATATGGAGGAGTGACATAGAGGAGTGAAATGGAGGAGTGACATTGAGGAGCAAGGAAGAGTGACATGGAGTAGTGACGTGGAGGAGCTTCATGGAGGAGTGACATGGAGGAGTGACTTGTAGGAGTGATATAGAGGATCGACATAGGAGTGACATGGATGATCGACATAGAGGAGTGACATGAAGGTGTGACATGGAGGAGCGACATGGAGGAGTGACATGGAGGAGTGACATAGAGGAGCGACATGGAGGAGTGACATGGAGGAGTGACATAGAGGAGTGACATAGAGGAGCGACATGGAGGAGTGACATGGAGGAGTATCATTGAAGTGCGACATGGAGGCTCAACATGGAGGAGTGACATAGAGGAGTGATGTGGAGGAGCGACATGGAGGAGTGACATGGAGGAGTGACATAGAGGAGTGACAAGGAGGAGTGACATTGAGGAGCAAGGAAGAGTGACATGGCGGAGTGAAATGTAGGAGCTTCATGGAGGAGTGAAATGGAGGAGTGACATGTAGGAGTGACATTGAGGAGCAAGGAAGAGTGACATGGAGGAGTGACATGGAGGACCTTCATGGAGGAGTGACATGAAGGAGGAGTGACATGGAGGAGATACATAGAGGAGTGATGTGGAGGAGCGACATGGAGGAGCGATATGGAGGAGCGAAATGGAGGAGTGACCCGGAGGAGTGACATGAAGGAGGAGTGACATGGAGGAGTGACATAGAGGAGTGATGTGGAGGAGCGACAAGGAGGAGTGACATAGAGGAGTGACATGGAGGAGTGACATTGATGAGCAAGGAAGAGTGACATAGAGGAGTGACATGGAGGAGTGACATGGAGTAGTGTGACATGGAGGAGTGACATGGAGGAGTGACATGGAGGAGCGACATGGAGGAGCGATATGGAGGAGTGACTTGTAGGAGTGATATAGAGGATCGACATAGGAGTGACATGGATGATCGACATAGAGGAGTGACATGAAGGTGTGACATGGAGGAGCGATATGGAGGAGCGAAATGGAGGAGTGACATGGAGGAGTGACATGAAGGAGGAGTGACATGGAGGAGTGACATAGAGGATTGATGTGGAGGAGCGACATGGAGGAGTGACATGGAGGAGCGACAAGGTGGAGTGACATAGAGGAGTGACATGGAGGAGTGACATTGAGGAGCAAGGAAGAGTGACATGGAGTAGTGACATGGAGGAGCTTCATGGAGGAGTGACATGGAAGAGTGACTTGTAGGAGTGATATAGAGGATCGACATAGAGGAGTGACATGGATGATCGACATGGAGGAGTGACATGAAGGTGTGACATGGAGGAGTGATATGGAGGAGCGAAATGGAGGAGTGGCATGGGGGAGTGACATGAAGGAGGAGTGACATGGAGGAGTGACATAGAGGATTGATGTGGAGGAGCGACATGGAGGAGTGACATGGTGGAGCTACAAGGAGGAGTGACATGGAGGAGTGACATTGAGGAGAAAGGAAGAGTGACATAGAGGAGTGACATGGAGGAGCTTCATGGAGGAGTGACATGGAGGAGTGACATGAAGGAGGAGTGACATGGAGGAGTGACATAGAGGAGTGATGTGGAGGAGCGACATGGAGGAGTGACATGGAGGAGCGACATGGAGGAGTAAGATAGAGGAGTGACATTGAGGAGTGACATAGGAGTGACATGGAGGATTGACATTTAGGAGTGACATGGAGGATCGACATGGAGGAGTGACATGGAGTAGTGATATGGAGGAGTGAGAAGGAGGAGTGACATGGAGGAGTGACATGAAGGAGGAGTGACATGGAGGAGTGACATAGAGGAGTGATGTGGAGGAGCGACATGGAGGAGTGACATGGAGGAGCGACATGGAGGAGTAAGATAGAGGAGTGACATTGAGGAGTGACATAGGAGTGACATGGTGGATTGACATTTAGGAGTGACATGGAGGATCGACATGGAGGAGTGACATGGAGTAGTGATATGGAGGAGTGAGAAGGAGGAGTGACATGTAGGAGTGATATAGAGGAGTGACATGGAGGAGTGACATTGAGGAGCAATGAAGAGTGACATGGAGGAGTGACATGGAGGAGTGACATGGAGTAGTGATATGGAGGAGTGACATGTAGGAGTGACATGGAGGATCGACATGTAGGATAGACATGGAGGAGTTATATGGAGGAGTGACATAGAGGAGTGAAATGGAGGAGTGACATTGAGGAGTGACATTGAGGAGCAAGGAAGAGTGACATGGCGTAGTGACGAGGATGACCTTCATGGAGGAGTGACATGGAGGAGTGACTTGTAGGAGTGATATAGAGGATCGACATAGAGGAGTGATGTGGAGTAGCGACATGGAGGAGTGAAATGGAGGAGCGACATGGAGGATTGACATGGAGGAGTATCATTGAAGTGGGACATGGAGGCTCAACATGGAGGAGTGACATAGAGGAGTGATGTGGAGGAGCGACATGGAGTGACATGGAGGAGCGACATGAAGGAGTGACACAGAGGAGTGACATGGAGGAGTGACATTGAGGAGCAAGGAAGAGTAACATGGAGGAGTGACATGGAGGAGTGACATGTTGGAGTGATATGTAGGAGTGACATGGAGGATTGACATGGAGGAGTCACATGGAGGATTGACATGGCGGAGTGACATAGAGGAGTGATGTGGAGGAGCGAAATCGAGAATTGACGAGGAGGAGTGACATGGAGGAGTGACATGGAGGAGTTTCATTGAGGAGTGACATGGAGGGGTGACATGGAGGAGTGAGAAGTTGGAGTGATATGGAGTTGTAACATGGAGGATTGACATAGAGGAGTGACATGGAGAATTGACATGGAGAAGCAACACGGAGGCTCAACATATAGGAGTGATATTGTGGAGTGACATTGAAGGGCGACATGGAGGCTCAACATGGAGGATTGACATAGAGGAGTGACATGGAGGAGTGACATGTAGGAATGACATGGAGTAGTGACATGGAGGATCGACATAGAGGAGTGACATGGAGGAGCGACAAGGAGGAGTGACATAGAGGAGTGACATTGAGGAGTGACATTGAGGAGCAAGGAAGAGTGACAGAGGAGTGACATGTAGGAGCTTCATGGAGGAGTGACATGGTGGAGTGACATTTAGAAGTGACATGGAGGATCGACATGGAGGAGTGACATTGAGTAGTAATATGGAGGAGTGAGAAGGAGGAGTGACATGGAGGAGTGACATGGAGGAGTGACATAGAGGAGTGACATGGAGGAGTGACATTGAGGAGCAAGGAAGAGTGACATGGAGGAGTGAAATGTAGGAGCTTCATGGAGGAGTGAAATGGAGGAGTGACATGTAGGAGATACATAGAGGAGTGATGTGGAGGAGCGACATGGAGGAACGATATGGAGGAGCGAAATGGAGGAGTGACCCGGAGGAGTAACATGAAGGAGGAGTGACATGGAAGAGTGACATAGAGGAGTGATGTGGAGGAGCGACAAGGAGGAGTGACATAGAGGAGTGACATGGAGGAGTGACATTGATGAGCAAGGAAGAGTGACATAGAGGAGTGACATGGAGGAGTGACATTTAGGAATGACATGGAGGATCGACATGGAGGAGTGACATGGAGTAGTGTGACATGGAGGATTGACATGGAGGAGTGACATGGAGGAGCGACATGGAGGAGCGATATGGAGGAGCGAAATGGAGGAGTGACATGGAGGAGTGACATGAAGGAGGAGTGACATGGAGGAGTGACATAGAGGAGCAACATGGAGGAGTGACATGGAGGAGTATCATTGAAGTGCGACATGGAGGCTCAACATGGAGGAGTGACATAGAGGAGTGATGTGGAGGAGCGACATGGAGGAGTGACATGGAGGAGCGACATGGAGGAGTGACATAGAGGAGTGACATGGAGGAGTGACATAGGAGTGACATGGAGGAGTGACATTTAGGAGTGACATGGAGGAGTGACATAGAGGAGTGACATGGAGGAGTGACATTGAGGAGCAAGGAAGAGTGACATGGAGTAGTGACATGGAGGAGCTTCATGGAGGAGTGACATGGAAGAGTGACTTGTAGGAGTGATATAGAGGATCGACATAGAGGAGTGACATGGATGATCGACATGGAGGAGCGAAATGGAGGAGTGACATGGAGGAGTGACATGAAGGAGGAGTGACATGGAGGAGTGACATAGAGGATTGATGTGGAGGAGCGACATGGAGGAGTGACATTGTGGAGCTACAAGGAGGAGTGACATGGAGGAGTGACATTGAGGAGCAAGGAAGAGTGACATAGAGGAGTGACATATAGGAGCTTCATGGAGGAGTGACATGGAGGAGTGACATGAAGGAGGAGTGACATGGAGGAGTGACATAGAGGAGTGATGTGGAGGAGCGACATGGAGGAGTGACATGGAGGAGCGACATGGAGGAGTAACATAGAGGAGTGACATTGAGGAGTGACATAGGAGTGACATGGAGGATTGACATTTAGGAGTGACATGGAGGATCGACATGGAGGAGTGACATGGAGTAGTGATATGGAGGAGTGAGAAGGAGGAGTGACATGTAGGAGTGACAGAGGAGTGACATGGAGGAGTGACATTGAGGAGCAATGAAGAGTGACATGGAGGAGTGACATGGAGGAGTGACATGGAGTAGTGATATGGAGGAGTGACATGTAGGAGTGACATGGAGGATCGACATGTAGGATAGACATGGAGGAGTGATATGGAGGAGTGACATAGAGGAGTGAAATGGAGGAGTGACATTGAGGAGCAAGGAAGAGTGACATGGAGTAGTGACGTGGAGGAGCTTCATGGAGGAGTGACATGGAGGAGTGACTTGTAGGAGTGATATAGAGGATCGACATAGGAGTGACATGGATGATCGACATAGAGGAGTGACATGAAGGTGTGACATGGAGGAGCGACATGGAGGAGTGACATGGAGGAGTGACATAGAGGAGCGACATGGAGGAGTGACATGGAGGAGTGACATAGAGGAGCGACATGGAGGAGTGACATGGAGGAGTATCATTGAAGTGCGACATGGAGGCTCAACATGGAGGAGTGACATAGAGGAGTGATGTGGAGGAGCGACATGGAGGAGTGACATGGAGGAGTGACATAGAGGAGTGACAAGGAGGAGTGACATTGAGGAGCAAGGAAGAGTGACATGGCGGAGTGAAATGTAGGAGCTTCATGGAGGAGTGAAATGGAGGAGTGACATGTAGGAGTGACATTGAGGAGCAAGGAAGAGTGACATGGAGGAGTGACATGGAGGACCTTCATGGAGGAGTGACATGAAGGAGGAGTGACATGGAGGAGATACATAGAGGAGTGATGTGGAGGAGCGACATGGAGGAGCGATATGGAGGAGCGAAATGGAGGAGTGACCCGGAGGAGTGACATGAAGGAGGAGTGACATGGAGGAGTGACATAGAGGAGTGATGTGGAGGAGCGACAAGGAGGAGTGACATAGAGGAGTGACATGGAGGAGTGACATTGATGAGCAAGGAAGAGTGACATAGAGGAGTGACATGGAGGAGTGACATGGAGTAGTGTGACATGGAGGATTGACATGGAGGAGTGACATGGAGGAGCGACATGGAGGAGCGATATGGAGGAGTGACTTGTAGGAGTGATATAGAGGATCGACATAGGAGTGACATGGATGATCGACATAGAGGAGTGACATGAAGGTGTGACATGGAGGAGCGATATGGAGGAGCGAAATGGAGGAGTGACATGGAGGAGTGACATGAAGGAGGAGTGACATGGAGGAGTGACATAGAGGATTGATGTGGAGGAGCGACATGGAGGAGTGACATGGAGGAGCGACAAGGTGGAGTGACATCGAGGAGTGACATTGAGGAACTTCATGGAGGAGTGACATGGAGGAGTGACATGGAGGAGCTTCATGGAGGAGTGACATGGAGGAGTGATATGGAGGAGTGACATAGAGGAGTGACATGGCGGAGTGACATTGAGGATCGACATGGAGGATAGACATGGAGGAGTGATATGAAGGAGCGACATGGAGTGACATGGAGGAGCGACATGGAAGAGTGACATAGAGGAGTGACATGGAGGAGTGACATTGAGGAGCAAGGAAGAGTAACATGGAGGATTGACATGGAGGAGTGACATGTTGGAGTGATATGTAGGAGTGACATATAGAGGAGTGATGTGGAGGAGCGAAATCGAGAATTGACGAGTAGGAGCGACATGGAGGAGTGACATGGTGGAGTTTCATTGAGGCGTGACATGGAGGGGTGACATGGAGGAGTGAGAAGTTGGAGTGATATGGATTTGTAACATGGAGAATTGACATAGAGGAGTGACATGGAGGAGTGACATGGAGGAGTTTCATGGAGGAGTGACATGGAGATGTGCCATGTAGGAATGACATGGAGTAGTGACATGGAAGATCGACATAGAGGAGTGACATGGAGGAGCGACAAGGAGGAGTGACATAGAGGAGTGACATTGAGGAGTGACATTGAGGAGCAAGGAAGAGTGACATAGAGGAGTGACATGTAGGAGCTTCATGGAGGAGTGACATGGAGGAGTGACATTTAGAAGTGACATGGAGGATCGACATGGAGGAGTGACATTGAGTAGTAATATGGAGGAGTGAGAAGGAGGAGTGACATGGAGGAGTGACATGGAGGAGTGACATAGAGGAGTGACATGGAGGAGTGACATTGAGGAGCAAGGAAGAGTGACATGGAGGAGTGAAATGTAGGAGCTTCATGGAGGAGTGAAATGGAGGAGTGACATGTAGGAGTGACATTGAGGAGCAAGGAAGAGTGACATGGAGGAGTGACATGGAGGACCTTCATGGAGGAGTGACATGAAGGAGGAGTGACATGGAGGAGATACATAGAGGAGTGATGTGGAGGAGCGACATGGAGGAGCGATATGGAGGAGCGAAATGGAGGAGTGACCCGGGGGAGTGACATGAAGGAGGAGTGACATGGAGGAGTGACATAGAGGAGCGACATGGAGGAGTGACATGGAGGAGTGACATAGAGGAGCGACATGGAGGAGTGACATGGAGGAGTATCATTGAAGTGCGACATGGAGGCTCAACATGGAGGAGTGACATAGAGGAGTGATGTGGAGGAGCGACATGGAGGAGTGACATAGAGGAGCAAGGAAGAGTGACATGGCGGAGTGAAATGTAGGAGCTTCATGGAGGAGTGAAATGGAGGAGTGACATGTAGGAGTGACATTGAGGAGCAAGGAAGAGTGACATGGAGGAGTGACATGGAGGACCTTCATGGAGGAGTGACATGAAGGAGGAGTGACATGGAGGAGATACATAGAGGAGTGATGTGGAGGAGCGACATGGAGGAGCGATATGGAGGAGCGAAATGGAGGAGTGACCCGGAGGAGTGACATGAAGGAGGAGTGACATGGAGGAGTGACATAGAGGAGTGATGTGGAGGAGCGACAAGGAGGAGTGACATAGAGGAGTGACATGGAGGAGTGACATTGATGAGCAAGGAAGAGTGACATAGAGGAGTGACATGGAGGAGTGACATGGAGTAGTGTGACATGGAGGATTGACATGGAGGAGTGACATGGAGGAGCGACATGGAGGAGCGATATGGAGGAGCGAAATGGAGGAGTGACATGGAGGAGTGACATGAAGGAGGAGTGACATGGAGGAGTGACATAGAGGAGCGACATGGAGGAGTGACATGGAGGAGTATCATTGAAGTGCGACATGGAGGCTCAACATGGAGGAGTGACATAGAGGAGTGATGTGGAGGAGCGACATGGAGGAGTGACATAGAGGAGTGACATGGAGGAGTGACATAGGAGTGACATGGAGGAGTGACATTTAGGAGTGACATGGTGGATCGACATGGAGGAGTGACATGGAGGAGTGACATAGAGGAGTGACATGGAGGAGTGACATTGAGGAGCAAGGAACAGTGACATGGAGTAGTGACATGGAGGAGCTTCATGGAGGAGTGACATGGAAGAGTGACTTGTAGGAGTGATATAGAGGATCGACATAGAGGAGTGACATGAAGGTGTGACATGGAGGAGCGATATGGAGGAGCGAAATGGAGGAGTGGCATGGGGGAGTGACATGAAGAAGGAGTGACATGGAGGAGTGACATAGAGGATTGATGTGGAGGAGCGACATGGAGGAGTGACATGGTGGAGCTACAAGGAGGAGTGACATGGAGGAGTGACATTGAGGAGCAAGGAAGAGTGACATAGAGGAGTGACATGGAGGAGCTTCATGGAGGAGTGACATGGAGGAGTGACATGAAGGAGGAGTGACATGGAGGAGTGACATAGAGGAGTGATGTGGAGGAGCGACATGGAGGAGTGACATGGAGGAGCGTCATGGAGGAGTAAGATAGAGGAGTGACATTGAGGAGTGACATAGGAGTGACATGGAGGATTGACATTTAGGAGTGACATGGAGGATCGACATGGAGGAGTGAGAAGGAGGAGTGACATGGAGGAGTGACATGAAGGAGGAGTGACATGGAGGAGTGACATAGAGGAGTGATGTGGAGGAGCGACATGGAGGAGTGACATGGAGGAGCGACATGGAGGAGTAAGATAGAGGAGTGACATTGAGGAGTGACATAGGAGTGACATGGAGGATTGACATTTAGGAGTGACATGGAGGATTGACATGGAGGAGTGACATGGAGTAGTGATATGGAGGAGTGAGAAGGAGGAGTGACATGTAGGAGTGACATAGAGGAGTGACATGGAGGAGTGACATTGAGGAGCAATGAAGAGTGACATGGAGGAGTGACATGGAGGAGTGACATGGAGTAGTGATATGGAGGAGTGACATGTAGGAGTGACATGGAGGATCGACATGTAGGATAGACATGGAGGAGTGATATGGAGGAGTGACATAGAGGAGTGAAATGGAGGAGTGATATAGAGGATCGACATAGAGGAGTGACATGGATGATCGACATAGAGGAGTGACATGAAGGTGTGACATGGAGGAGCGATATGGAGGAGCGAAATGGAGGAGTGACATGGAGGAGTGACATGAAGGAGGAGTGACATGGAGGAGTGACATAGAGGATTGATGTGGAGGAGCGACATGGAGGAGTGACATGGAGGAGCGACAAGGAGGAGTGATATAGAGGATCGACATAGAGGAGTGACATGGATGATCGACATAGAGGAGTGACATGAAGGTGTGACATGGAGGAGCGATATGGAGGAGCGAAATGGAGGAGTGACATGGAGGAGTGACATGAAGGAGGAGTGACATGGAGGAGTGACATAGAGGATTGATGTGGAGGAGCGACATGGAGGAGTGACATGGAGGAGTGACATTGAGGAACTTCATGGAGGAGTGACATGGAGGAGTGACATGGAGGAGCTTCATGGAGGAGTGACATGGAGGAGTGATATGGAGGAGTGACATAGAGGAGTGACATGGAGGAGTGACATTGAGGATCGACATGGAGGATAGACAAGGAGGAGTGATATGGAGGAGTGACATGGATGAGCTTCATGGAGGAGTGACATTGAGGAGTGACATGGAGGAGTGACAAGGAGTAGCGACATGGAAGACGGACATGGAGGAGTGAATTTAAGGATCGTCATGGAGGAGATACATGGAGAAGCAACACGGAGGGTCAACATATAGGAGTTATATTGAGGAGTGACATTGAAGGGCGACATGGAGGCTCAACATGGAGGAGTGACATAGAGGAGTGACATGGAGGAGTGACATGGAGGACTATCATTGAAGGGCGACATGGAGGCTCAACATGGAGGAGTGACATAGAGGAGTGATGTGGAGGAGCGACATGGAGGATTGACATGGAGGAGCGACATGGAGGAGTGACATAGAAGAGTGACATGGAGGAGTGACATTGAGGAGCAAGGAAGAGTGACATGGAGGAGTGACATGGTTGAGTGACATGTCGGAGTGATATGTAGGAGTGACATGCAGGATTGACATGGAGGAGTGACATGGAGGATCGACATGGAGGAGTGACATTGAGGAGTGACGAGGAGGAGCGACATGGAGGAGCGATATGGAGGAGCGAAATGGAGGAGCGACATGGAGGAGTGACATGAATGAGGAGTCACATGGAGGAGTGACATAGAGGAGTGATGTGGAGGAGTGACATGGAGGAGTGACGAGGAGGAGCGACATGGAGGAGTGACATGGAGGAGTGACATGAAGGAGGAGTGACATGGAGGAGTGACATAGAGGATTGATGTGGAGGAGCGACATGGAGGAGTGACATGGAGGAGCGACAAGGAGGAGTGACATGGAGGAGTGACATTGAGGAACTTCATGGAGGAGTGACATGGAGGAGTGACATGGAGGAGCTTCATGGAGGAGTGACATGGAGGAGTGATATGGAGGAGTGACATGGAAGATCGACATAGAGGAGTGACATGGAGGAGCGACAAGGAGGAGTGACATAGAGGAGTGACATTGAGGAGTGACATTGAGGAGCAAGGAAGAGTGACATAGAGGAGTGACATGTAGGAGCTTCATGGAGGAGTGACATGGAGGAGTGACATTTAGAAGTGACATGGAGGATCGACATGGAGGAGTGACATTGAGTAGTAATATGGAGGAGTGAGAAGGAGGAGTGACATGGAGGAGTGACATGGAGGAGTGACATAGAGGAGTGACATGGAGGAGTGACATTGAGGAGCAAGGAAGAGTGACATGGAGGAGTGAAATGTAGGAGCTTCATGGAGGAGTGAAATGGAGGAGTGACATGTAGGAGTGACATTGAGGAGCAAGGAAGAGTGACATGGAGGAGTGACATGGAGGACCTTCATGGAGGAGTGACATGAAGGAGGAGTGACATGGAGGAGATACATAGAGGAGTGATGTGGAGGAGCGACATGGAGGAGCGATATGGAGGAGCGAAATGGAGGAGTGACCCGGGGGAGTGACATGAAGGAGGAGTGACATGGAGGAGTGACATAGAGGAGCGACATGGAGGAGTGACATGGAGGAGTGACATAGAGGAGCGACATGGAGGAGTGACATGGAGGAGTATCATTGAAGTGCGACATGGAGGCTCAACATGGAGGAGTGACATAGAGGAGTGATGTGGAGGAGCGACATGGAGGAGTGACATAGAGGAGCAAGGAAGAGTGACATGGCGGAGTGAAATGTAGGAGCTTCATGGAGGAGTGAAATGGAGGAGTGACATGTAGGAGTGACATTGAGGAGCAAGGAAGAGTGACATGGAGGAGTGACATGGAGGACCTTCATGGAGGAGTGACATGAAGGAGGAGTGACATGGAGGAGATACATAGAGGAGTGATGTGGAGGAGCGACATGGAGGAGCGATATGGAGGAGCGAAATGGAGGAGTGACCCGGAGGAGTGACATGAAGGAGGAGTGACATGGAGGAGTGACATAGAGGAGTGATGTGGAGGAGCGACAAGGAGGAGTGACATAGAGGAGTGACATGGAGGAGTGACATTGATGAGCAAGGAAGAGTGACATAGAGGAGTGACATGGAGGAGTGACATGGAGTAGTGTGACATGGAGGATTGACATGGAGGAGTGACATGGAGGAGCGACATGGAGGAGCGATATGGAGGAGCGAAATGGAGGAGTGACATGGAGGAGTGACATGAAGGAGGAGTGACATGGAGGAGTGACATAGAGGAGCGACATGGAGGAGTGACATGGAGGAGTATCATTGAAGTGCGACATGGAGGCTCAACATGGAGGAGTGACATAGAGGAGTGATGTGGAGGAGCGACATGGAGGAGTGACATAGAGGAGTGACATGGAGGAGTGACATAGGAGTGACATGGAGGAGTGACATTTAGGAGTGACATGGTGGATCGACATGGAGGAGTGACATGGAGGAGTGACATAGAGGAGTGACATGGAGGAGTGACATTGAGGAGCAAGGAACAGTGACATGGAGTAGTGACATGGAGGAGCTTCATGGAGGAGTGACATGGAAGAGTGACTTGTAGGAGTGATATAGAGGATCGACATAGAGGAGTGACATGAAGGTGTGACATGGAGGAGCGATATGGAGGAGCGAAATGGAGGAGTGGCATGGGGGAGTGACATGAAGAAGGAGTGACATGGAGGAGTGACATAGAGGATTGATGTGGAGGAGCGACATGGAGGAGTGACATGGTGGAGCTACAAGGAGGAGTGACATGGAGGAGTGACATTGAGGAGCAAGGAAGAGTGACATAGAGGAGTGACATGGAGGAGCTTCATGGAGGAGTGACATGGAGGAGTGACATGAAGGAGGAGTGACATGGAGGAGTGACATAGAGGAGTGATGTGGAGGAGCGACATGGAGGAGTGACATGGAGGAGCGTCATGGAGGAGTAAGATAGAGGAGTGACATTGAGGAGTGACATAGGAGTGACATGGAGGATTGACATTTAGGAGTGACATGGAGGATCGACATGGAGGAGTGAGAAGGAGGAGTGACATGGAGGAGTGACATGAAGGAGGAGTGACATGGAGGAGTGACATAGAGGAGTGATGTGGAGGAGCGACATGGAGGAGTGACATGGAGGAGCGACATGGAGGAGTAAGATAGAGGAGTGACATTGAGGAGTGACATAGGAGTGACATGGAGGATTGACATTTAGGAGTGACATGGAGGATTGACATGGAGGAGTGACATGGAGTAGTGATATGGAGGAGTGAGAAGGAGGAGTGACATGTAGGAGTGACATAGAGGAGTGACATGGAGGAGTGACATTGAGGAGCAATGAAGAGTGACATGGAGGAGTGACATGGAGGAGTGACATGGAGTAGTGATATGGAGGAGTGACATGTAGGAGTGACATGGAGGATCGACATGTAGGATAGACATGGAGGAGTGATATGGAGGAGTGACATAGAGGAGTGAAATGGAGGAGTGATATAGAGGATCGACATAGAGGAGTGACATGGATGATCGACATAGAGGAGTGACATGAAGGTGTGACATGGAGGAGCGATATGGAGGAGCGAAATGGAGGAGTGACATGGAGGAGTGACATGAAGGAGGAGTGACATGGAGGAGTGACATAGAGGATTGATGTGGAGGAGCGACATGGAGGAGTGACATGGAGGAGCGACAAGGAGGAGTGATATAGAGGATCGACATAGAGGAGTGACATGGATGATCGACATAGAGGAGTGACATGAAGGTGTGACATGGAGGAGCGATATGGAGGAGCGAAATGGAGGAGTGACATGGAGGAGTGACATGAAGGAGGAGTGACATGGAGGAGTGACATAGAGGATTGATGTGGAGGAGCGACATGGAGGAGTGACATGGAGGAGTGACATTGAGGAACTTCATGGAGGAGTGACATGGAGGAGTGACATGGAGGAGCTTCATGGAGGAGTGACATGGAGGAGTGATATGGAGGAGTGACATAGAGGAGTGACATGGAGGAGTGACATTGAGGATCGACATGGAGGATAGACAAGGAGGAGTGATATGGAGGAGTGACATGGATGAGCTTCATGGAGGAGTGACATTGAGGAGTGACATGGAGGAGTGACAAGGAGTAGCGACATGGAAGACGGACATGGAGGAGTGAATTTAAGGATCGTCATGGAGGAGATACATGGAGAAGCAACACGGAGGGTCAACATATAGGAGTTATATTGAGGAGTGACATTGAAGGGCGACATGGAGGCTCAACATGGAGGAGTGACATAGAGGAGTGACATGGAGGAGTGACATGGAGGACTATCATTGAAGGGCGACATGGAGGCTCAACATGGAGGAGTGACATAGAGGAGTGATGTGGAGGAGCGACATGGAGGATTGACATGGAGGAGCGACATGGAGGAGTGACATAGAAGAGTGACATGGAGGAGTGACATTGAGGAGCAAGGAAGAGTGACATGGAGGAGTGACATGGTTGAGTGACATGTCGGAGTGATATGTAGGAGTGACATGCAGGATTGACATGGAGGAGTGACATGGAGGATCGACATGGAGGAGTGACATTGAGGAGTGACGAGGAGGAGCGACATGGAGGAGCGATATGGAGGAGCGAAATGGAGGAGCGACATGGAGGAGTGACATGAATGAGGAGTGACATGGAGGAGTGACATAGAGGAGTGATGTGGAGGAGTGACATGGAGGATTGATGTGGAGGAGCGACATGGAGGAGTGACATGGAGGAGCGACAAGGAGGAGTGACATGGAGGAGTGACATTGAGGAACTTCATGGAGGAGTGACATGGAGGAGTGACATGGAGGAGCTTCATGGAGGAGTGACATGGAGGAGTGATATGGAGGAGTGACATAGAGGAGTGACATGGAGGAGTGACATTGAGGATCGACATGGAGGATAGACATGGAGGAGTGATATGGAGGAGTGACATGGATGAGCTTCATGGAGGAGTGACATGGAGGAGTGACTTGTAGGAGTGACATAGAGGATCGACATGGAGGAGTGACATGGAGGAGTGACATGGAGTAGCGACATGGAAGACGGACATGGAGGAGTGAATTTAAGGATCGTCATGGAGGAGATACATGGAGAAGCAACACGGAGGCTCAACATATAGGAGTTATATTGAGGAGTGACATTGAAGGGCGACATGGAGGCTCAACATGGAGGAGTGACATGTCGGAGTGATATGTAGGAGTGACATGCAGGATTGACATGGAGGAGTGACATGGAGGATCGACATGGAGGAGTGACATAGAGGAGTGATGTGGAGGAGTGACATGGAGGAGTGACGAGGAGGAGAGACATGGAGGAGCGATATGGAGGAGCGAAATGGAGGAGTGACATGGAGGAGTGACATGAATGAGGAGTGACATGGAGGAGTGACATAGAGGAGTGATGTGGAGGAGTGACATGGAGGAGTGACGAGGAGGAGCGACATGGAGGAGTGACATGTAGGAGTGACATGAAGGAGGACTGACATGGAGGAGTGACATAGAGGAGTGACATGGAGGAGTGACATTGATGATCAAGGAAGAGTGACATAGAGGAGTGACATGGAGGAGCTTCATGGAGGAGTGACATGGAGGAGTGACATTTAGGAGTGACATGGAGGATCGACATGAAGGAGTGACATGGAGTAGTGACATGGAGGATTGACATGGAGGTTTGACATGGAGGAGCGACATGGAGGAGCGATATGGAGGAGCGAAATGGAGGAGTGACATGGAGGAGTGACATGGAGGAGTGACATAGAGGATTGACATGGAGGAGTGACATTGATGATCAAGGAAGAGTGACATAGAGGAGTGACATGGAGGAGCTTCATGGAGGAGTGACATGGAGGAGTGACATTTAGGAGTGACATGGAGGAATGACATAGAGGACTGACATGGAGGAGTAACAAGGAAGAGTGACATAGAGGAGTGAAATGGAGGAGTGACATTGATGAGCAAGGAAGAGCGAAATAGAGGAGTGACATGGAGGAGCTTCATGGAGGACTGACATGGAGGAGTGACATTTAGGAGTTACATTGAGGATCGACATGGAGGAGTGACATGGAGTGGTGTGACATGGAGGATTGACATAGAGGAGTGATATGGAGTAGCGACATGGAGGAGCTATATGGAGGAGCGAAATGGAGGAGTGACATGGAGGAGTGACATGGAGGAGTGACATGAAGGAGGAGTGACATGGAGGAGTGACATAGAGGAGTGATGTGGAGGAGCGACATGGAGGAGTGACATGGAGGAGCGACAAGGAGGAGTGACATAGAGGAGTGTCATGGAGGAGTGACATTTAGGAGTGACATGGAGGATCGACATGGAGGAGTGACATGGAGTATTGATATGGAGGAGTGAGAAGGAGTAATGACATGGAGGAGTGACATGGAGGAGTGACATAGAGGAGTGACATGGAGGAGTGACATTGAGGAGCAAGGAAGAGTGACATAGAGAAGTGACATGTAGGACCTTCATGGAGAAGTGACATGGAGGAGTGACATGTAGGAGTGACATGGAGGATCGACATGGAGGATAGACATGGAGGAGTGACATGGAGTAGTGATATGGAGGAGTGAGAAGGAGGAGTGACATGGAGGAGTGACATGAAGGAGGAGTGACATGGAGGAGTGACATAGAGGAGTGATGTGGAGGAGCGACATGGAGGAGTGACATGGAGGAGCGACATGGAGGAGTAAGATAGAGGAGTGACATTGAGGAGTGACATAGGAGTGACATGGAGGATTGACATTTAGGAGTGACATGGAGTAGTGATATGGAGGAGTGAGAAGGAGGAGTGACATGTAGGAGTGACATAGAGGAGTGACATGGAGGAGTGACATTGAGGAGCAATGAAGAGTGACATGGAGGAGTGACATGGAGGAGTGACATGGAGTAGTGATATGGAGGAGTGACATGTAGGAGTGACATGGAGGATCGACATGTAGGATAGACATGGAGGAGTGATATGGAGGAGTGACATAGAGGAGTGAAATGGAGGAGTGATATTGAGGAGCAATGAAGAGTGACATGGAGGAGTGACATGGAGGAGTGACATGGAGTAGTGATATGGAGGAGTGACATGGATGATCGACATAGAGGAGTGACATGAAGGTGTGACATGGAGGAGCGATATGGAGGAGCGAAATGGAGGAGTGACATGGAGGAGTGACATGAAGGAGGAGTGACATGGAGGAGTGACATAGCGGATTGATGTGGAGGAGCGACATGGAGGAGTGACATGGAGGAGCAACAAGGAGGAGTGACATGGAGGAGTGACATTGAGGAACTTCATGGAGGAGTGACATGGAGGAGTGACATGGAGGAGCTTCATGGAGGAGTGACATGGAGGAGTGATATGGAGGAGTGACATAGAGGAGTGACATGGAGGAGTGACATTGAGGATCGACATGGAGGATAGACATGGAGGAGTGACATGGAGGAGTGACATGGAGGAGTGACAAGGAGTAGCGACATGGAAGACGGACATGGAGGAGTGAATTTAAGGATCGTCATGGAGGAGATACATGGAGAAGCAACACGGAGGGTCAACATATAGGAGTTATATTGAGGAGGGACATTGAAGGGCGACATGGAGGCTCAACATGGAGGAGTGACATAGAGGAGTGACATGGAGGAGTGACATGGAGGACTATCATTGAAGGGCGACATGGAGGCTCAACATGGAGGAGTGACATAGAGGAGTGATGTGGAGGAGCGACATGGAGGATTGACATGGAGGAGCGACATGGAGGAGTGACATAGAGGAGTGACATGGAGGAGTGACATTGAGGAGCAAGGAAGAGTGACATGGAGGAGTGACATGGATGAGTGATATGTCGGAGTGATATGTAGGAGTGACATGCAGGATTGACATGGAGGAGTGAAATGGAGGATCGACATGGAGGAGTGACATTGAGGAGTGATGTGGAGGAGTGACATGGAGGAGTGACGAGGAGGAGCGACATGGAGGAGCGATATGGAGTAGCGAAATGGAGGAGCGACATGGAGGAGTGACATGAATGAGGAGTGACATGGAGGAGTGACATAGAGGAGTGATGTGGAGGAGTGACATGGAGGAGTGACGAGGAGGAGCGACATGGAGGAGTGACATGGAGGAGTGACATGAAGGAGGAGTGACATGGAGGAGTGACATAGAGGATTGATGTGGAGGAGCGACATGGAGGAGTGACATGGAGGAGCGACAAGGAGGAGTGACATGGAGGAGTGACATTGAGGAACTTCATGGAGGAGTGACATGGAGGAGTGACATGGAGGAGCTTCATGGAGGAGTGACATGGAGGAGTGATATGGAGGAGTGACATAGAGGAGTGACATGGAGGAGTGACATTGAGGATCGACATGGAGGATAGACATGGAGGAGTGATATGGAGGAGTGACATGGATGAGCTTCATGGAGGAGTGACATGGAGGAGTGACTTGTAGGAGTGACATAGAGGATCGACATGAAGGAGTGACATGGAGGAGTGACATGGAAGACGGACATGGAGGAGTGAATTTAAGGATCGTCATGGAGGAGATACATGGAGAAGCAACACGGAGGCTCAACATATAGGAGTTATATTGAGGAGTGACATTGAAGGGCGACATGGAGGCTCAACCATGGAGGAGTGACATAGAGGAGTGACATGGAGGAGTGACATGGAGGACTATCATTGAAGGGCGACATGGAGGCTCAACATGGAGGAGTGACATAGAGGAGTGATGTGGAGGAGCGACATGGAGGATTGACATGGAGGAGCGACATGGAGGAGTGACATAGAGGAGTGACATGGAGGAGTGACATTGAGGAGCAAGGAAGAGTGACATGGAGGACTGACATGGATGAGTGACATGTCGGAGTGATATGTAGGAGTGACATGCAGGATTGACATGGAGGAGTGACATGGAGGATCGACATGGAGGAGTGACATAGAGGAGTGATGTGGAGGAGTGACATGGAGGAGTGACGAGGAGGAGCGACATGGAGGAGCGATATGGAGGACCGAAATGGAGGAGTGACATGGAGGAGTGACATGAATGAGGAGTGACATGGAGGAGTGACATAGAGGAGTGATGTGGAGGAGTGACATGGAGTAGTGACGAGGAGGAGCGACATGGAGGAGTGACATGGAGGAGTGACATGAAGGAGGACTGACATGGAGGAGTAACATAGAGGACTTACATGGAGGAGTGACATTGATGATCAAGGAAGAGTGACATAGAGGAGTGACATGGAGGAGCTTCATGGAGGAGTGACATGGAGGAGTGACATTTAGGAGTGACATGGAGGATCGACATGAAGGAGTGACATGGAGTAGTGACATGGAGGATTGACATGGAGGTTTGACATGGAGGAGCGACATGGAGGAGCGATATGGAGGAGCGAAATGGAGGAGTGACATGGAGGAGTGACATGGAGGAGTGACATAGAGGATTGACATGGAGGAGTGACATTGATGATCAAGGAAGAGTGACATAGAGGATTGACATGGAGGAGCTTCATGGAGGAGTGACATGGAGGAGTGACATTTAGGAGTGACATGGAGGAATGACATAGAGGAGTGACATGGAGGAGCAACAAGGAGGAGTGACATAGAGGAGTGAAATGGAGGAGTGACATTGATGAGCAAGGAAGAGTGACATAGAGGAGTGACATGGGGGAGCTTCATGGAGGAGTGACATGGAGGAGTGACATTTAGGAGTGACATAGAGGAGTGATGTGGAGGAGTGACGAGGAGGAGCGACATGGAGGAGCGATATGGAGGAGCGAAATGGAGGAGTGAAATGGAGGAGTGACATGAATGAGGAGTGACATGGAGGAGTGACATAGAGGAGTGATGTGGAGGAGTGACATGGAGGAGTGACGAGGAGGAGCGACATGGAGGAGTGACATGAAGGAGGAGTGACATGGAGGAGTGACATAGAGGAGTGACATGGAGGAGTGACATTGATGATCAAGGAAGAGTGACATAGAGGAGTGACATGGAGGAGCTTCATGGAGGAGTGACATGGAGGAGTGACATTTAGGAGTGACATGGAGGATCGACATGAAGGAGTGACATGGAGTAGTGACATGGAGGATTGACATGGAGGTTTGATATGGAGGAGCGACATGGAGGAGCGATATGGAGGAGCGAAATGGTGGAGTGACATGGAGGAGTGACATGGAGGAGTGACATAGAGGATTGACATGGAGGAGTGACATTGATGATCAAGGAAGAGTGACATAGAGGAGTGACATTGAGGAGCTTCATGGAGGAGTGACATGGAGGAGTGACATTTAGGAGTTACATTGAGGATTGACATGGAGGAGTGAAATGTAGTGGTGTGACATGGAGGATTGACATGGAGGAGTGATATGGAGTAGCGACATGGAGGAGCTATATGGAGGAGCGAAATGGAGGAGTGACATGGAGGAGTGACATGAAGGAGGAGTGACATGGAGGAGTGACATAGAGGAGTGATGTGGAGGAGCGACATGGAGGAGTGACATGGAGGAGCGACAAGGAGGAGTGACATAGAGGAGTGACATGGAGGAGTGACATTTAGGAGTGACATGGAGGATCGACATGGAGGAGTGACATGGGGTATTGATATGGAGGAGTGAGAAGGAGTAATGACATGGAGGAGTGACATGGAGGAGTGACATAGAGGAGTGACATGTAGGACCTTCATGGAGAAGTGACATGGGGGAGTGACATGTAGGAGTGACATGGAGGATCGACATGGAGGATAGACATGGAGGAGTGACATTGAAGGGCGACATGCAGGCTCAACATGGAGGAGTGACATAGAGGAGTGACATGGAGGAGTGACATGGAGGTGTATCATTGAAGTGCGACATGGAGGCTCAACATGGAGGAGTGACATGGAGGAGCAAGGATGAGCGACATGGAGGATCGACATGGAGGAGCGACATTGTGAAGCGAGATGGAGGAGTGACATTCTGGAGTTACATTCTGGTGTGACATGGAGGAGCGATATGGAAGAGTAACATGGAGGAGTAAGGATGAGCGACATGGACGATCGACATGGAGTGACATGGAGGAGTGACATTGAGTAGTGACAAGAAGAAGTGACATAGAGGAGTGATGTGGAGTAGCGACATGGAGGAGTGAAATGGAGGAGCGACATGGAGGATTGACATGGAGGAGTATCATTGAAGTGGGACATGGAGGCTCAACATGGAGGAGTGACATAGAGGAGTGATGTGGAGGAGCGACATGGAGTGACATGGAGGAGCGACATGAAGGAGTGACATAGAGGAGTGACATGGAGGAGTGACATTGAGGAGCAAGGAAGAGTAACATGGAGGAGTGACATGGAGGAGTGACATGTTGGAGTGATATGTAGGAGTGACATGGAGGAGTTTCATTGAGGAGTGACATGGAGGGGTGACATGGAGGAGTGAGATGTTGGAGTGATATGGAGTTGTAACATGGAGGATTGACATAGAGGAGTGACATGAAGGATTGACATGGAGAAGCAACACGGAGGCTCAACATATAGGAGTGATATTGTGGAGTGACATTGAAGGGCGACATGGAGGCTCAACATGGAGGATTGACATAGAGGAGTGACATGGAGGAGTGACATGTAGGAATGACATGGAGTAGTGACATGGAGGATCGACATAGAGGAGTGACATGGAGGAGCGACAACGAGGAGTGACATAGAGGAGTGACATGGAGGAGTGACATTGAGGAGCAAGGAAGAGTGACATAGAGGAGTGACATGGAGGAGCTTCATGGAGGAGTGACATGGAGGAGTGACATTTAGGAGTGACATGGAGGATCGACATGGAGGAGTGACATGTAGTACTAATATGGAGGAGTGAGAAGGAGGAGCGACATGGAGGAGTGACATTGAGGAGCAAGGAAGAGTGACATGGAGGAGTGACATGGAGGACCTTCATGGAGGAGTGACATGGAGGAGTGACATGAAGGAGGAGTGACATGGAGGAGTGACATAGAGGAGTGATGTGGAGTAGCGACATGGAGGAGTGACATGGAGGAGCGACATGGAGGAGTGACATAGAGGAGTGATGTGGAGTAGCGACATGGAGGAGTGACATGGAGGAGCGACATGGAGGATTGA
The DNA here is from genome assembly GCF_043250625.1 of Sebastes fasciatus. Taxonomy (NCBI): domain Eukaryota; kingdom Metazoa; phylum Chordata; class Actinopteri; order Perciformes; family Sebastidae; genus Sebastes; species Sebastes fasciatus. Next base: position 32,996,130 of record NC_133809.1, read on the forward strand.
CATGGAGGAGTATCATTGAAGTGCGACATCGAGGCTCAACATGGAGGAGTGACATAGAGGAGTGATGTGGAGGAGCGACATGGAGTGACATGGAGGAGCGACATGGAAGAGTGACATAGAGGAGTGACATGGAGGAGTGACATTGAGGAGCAAGGAAGAGTAACATGGAGGATTGACATGGAGGAGTGACATGTTGGAGTGATATGTAGGAGTGACATATAGAGGAGTGATGTGGAGGAGCGAAATCGAGAATTGACGAGTAGGAGCGACATGGAGGAGTGACATGGAGGAATTTCATTGAGGAGTGACATGGAGGGGTGACATGGAGGAGTGAGAAGTTGGAGTGATATGGATTTGTAACATGGAGAATTGACATAGAGGAGTGACATGGAGGAGTGACATGGAGGAGCTTCATGGAGGAGTGACATGGAGGAGTGACATAGAGGAGTGATGTGGAGGAGCGACATGGAGGAGTGACATGGAGGAGCGACATGGAGGAGTAACATAGAGGAGTGACATTGAGGAGTGACATAGGAGTGACATGGAGGATTGACATTTAGGAGTGACATGGAGGATCGACATGGAGGAATGACATGGAGTAGTGATATGGAGGAGTGAGAAGGAGGAGTGACATGTAGGAGTGACATAGAGGAGTGACATGGAGGAGTGACATTGAGGAGCAATGAAGAGTGACATGGAGGAGTGACATGGAGGAGTGACATGGAGTAGTGATATGGAGGAGTGACATGTAGGAGTGACATGGAGGATCGACATGTAGGATAGACATGGTGGAGTGATATGGAGGAGTGACATAGAGGAGTGAAATGGAGGAGTGACATTGAGGAGCAAGGAAGAGTGACATGGAGTAGTGACGTGGAGGAGCTTCATGGAGGAGTGACATGGAGGAGTGACTTGTAGGAGTGACATGGAGGATCGACATGGAGGAGCAAAATGGAGGAGTGACATGGAGGAGTGACATAGAGGAGTGAAATGGAGGAGTGACATTGAGGAGCAAGGAAGAGTGACATGGAGTAGTGACGTGGAGGAGCTTCATGGAGGAGTGACATGGAGGAGTGACTTGTAGGAGTGATATAGAGGATCGACATAGAGGAGTGACATGGTTGATCGACATAGAGGAGTGACATGAAGGTGTGACATGGAGGAGCGATATGGAGGAGCGAAATGGAGGAGTGAAATGGAGGAGTGACATGAAGGTGTGACATGGAGGAGCGATATGGAGGAGCGAAATGGAGGAGTGACATGGAGGAGTGACATTGAGGAGCAAGGAAGAGTGACATGGAGGAGTGAAATGTAGGAGCTTCATGGAGGAGTGAAATGGAGGAGTGACATGTAGGAGTGACATTGAGGAGCAAGGAAGAGTGACATGGAGGAGTGACATGAAGGAGGAGTGACATGGAGGAGATACATAGAGGAGTGATGTGGAGGAGCGACATGGAGGAGCGATATGGAGGAGCGAAATGGAGGAGTGACCCGGAGAAGTGACATGAAGGAGGAGTGACATGGAGGAGTGACATAGAGGAGTTTCATGGAGGAGTGACATGGATGAGTGCCATGAAGGAATGACATGGAGTAGTGACATTGAAGATCGACATAGAGGAGTGACATGGAGGAGCGACAAGGAGGAGTGACATAGAGGAGTGACATTGAGGAGTGACATTGAGGAGCAAGGAAGAGTGACATAGAGGAGTGACATGTAGGAGCTTCATGGAGGAGTGACATGGAGGAGTGACATTTAGAAGTGACATGGAGGATCGACATGGAGGAGTGACATTGAGTAGTCATATGGAGGAGTGAGAAGGAGGAGTGACATGGAGGAGTGACATGGAGGAGTGACATAGAGGAGTGACATGGAGGAGTGACATTGAGGAGCAAGGAAGAGTGACATGGAGGAGTGAAATGTAGGAGCTTCATGGAGGAGTGAAATGGAGGAGTGACATGTAGGAGTGACATTGAGGAGCAAGGAAGAGTGACATGGAGGAGTGACATGGAGGACCTTCATGGAGGAGTGACATGAAGGAGGAGTGACATGGAGGAGATACATAGAGGATTGATGTGGAGGAGCGACATGGAGGAGCGATATGGAGGAGCGAAATGGAGGAGTGACCCGGAGGAGTGACATGAAGGAGGAGTGACATGGAGGAGAGACATAGAGGAGTGATGTGGAGGAGCGACAAGGAGGAGTGACATATAGGAGTGACATGGAGGAGTGACATTGATGAGCAAGGAAGAGTGACATAGAGGAGTGACATGGAGGAGTGACATTTAGGAATGACATGGAGGATCGACATGGAGGATTGACATGGAGTAGTGTGACATGGAGGATTGACATGGAGGAGTGACATGGAGGAGCGACATGGAGGAGCGATATGGAGGAGCGAAATGGAGGAGTGACATGGAGGAGTGACATGAAGGAGGAGTGACATAGAGGAGCAACATGGAGGAGTGACATGGAGGTGTATCATTGAAGTGCGACATGGAGGCTCAACATGGAGGAGTGACATAGAGGAGTGATGTGGAGGAGCGACATGGAGGAGTGACATGGAGGAGCGACATGGAGGAGTGACATAGAGGAGTGACATGGAGGAGTGACATAGGAGTGACATGGACGAGTGACATTTAGGAGTGACATGGGTGATCGACATGGAGGAGTGACATGGAGGAGTGACATAGAGAAGTGAAATGGAGGAGTGACATTGAGGAGCAAGGAAGAGTGACATGGAGTAGTGACATGGAGGAGCTTCATGGAGGAGTGACATGGAAGAGTGACTTGTAGGAGTGATATAGAGGATCGACATAGAGGAGTGACATGGATGATCGACATGGAGGAGCAAAATGGAGGAGTGACATGGAGGAGTGACATGAAGGAGGAGTGACATGGAGGAGTGACATAGAGGATTGATGTGGAGGAGCGACATGGAGGAGTGACATGGTGGAGCTACAAGGAGGAGTGACATGGAGGAGTGACATTGAGGAGCAAGGAAGAGTGACATAGAGGAGTGACATGGAGGAGCTTCATGGAGGAGTGACATTTAGGAGTGACATGAAGGAGGAGTGACATGGAGGATTGACATTTAGGAGTGAAATGGAGGATCGACATGGAGGAGTGACATGGAGTAGTGATATGGAGGAGTGAGAAGGAGGAGTGACATGTAGGAGTGACATAGAGGAGTGACATGGAGGAGTGACATTGAGGAGCAATGAAGAGTCACATGGAGGAGTGACATGGAGGAGTGACATGGAGTAGTGATATGGAGGAGTGACATGTAGGAGTGAGATGGAGGAGTGACATGGAGGAGTGACATTGAGGAGCAAGGAAGAGTGACATAGAGGAGTGACATGGAGGAGCTTCATGGAGGAGTGACATGGAGGAGTGACATTTAGGACTGACATGGAGGATCGACATGGAGGAGTGACATGTAGTACTAATATGGAGGAGTGAGAAGGAGGAGTGACATGGAGGAGTGACATTGAGGAGCAAGGAAGAGTGACATGGAGGAGTGACATGGAGGACCTTCATGGAGGAGTGACATGGAGGAGTGACATGGAGGAGCGACATGGAGGAGTGACATGGAGGAGTATCATTGAAGTGCGACATGGAGGAGTGACATAGAGGAGTGATGTGGAGTAGCGACATGGAGGAGTGACATGGAGGAGCGACATGGAGGATTGACATGGAGGAGCGACATGGAGGAGTAACATAGAGGAGTGACATTGAGGAGTGACATAGGAGTGACATGGAGGATTGACATTTAGGAGTGACATGGAGGATCGACATGGAGGAGTGACATGGAGTAGTGATATGGAGGAGTGAGAAGGAGGAGTGACATGTAGGAGTGACATAGAGGAGTGACATGGAGGAGTGACATTGAGGAGCAATGAAGAGTGACATGGAGGAGTGACATGGAGGAGTGACATGGAGTAGTGATATGGAGGAGTGACATGTAGGAGTGACATGGAGGATCGACATGTAGGATAGACATGGTGGAGTGATATGGAGGAGTGACATAGAGGAGTGAAATGGAGGAGTGACATTGAGGAGCAAGGAAGAGTGACATGGAGTAGTGACGTGGAGGAGCTTCATGGAGGAGTGACATGGAGGAGTGACTTGTAGGAGTGACATGGAGGATCGACATGGAGGAGCAAAATGGAGGAGTGACATGGAGGAGTGACATAGAGGAGTGAAATGGAGGAGTGACATTGAGGAGCAAGGAAGAGTGACATGGAGTAGTGACGTGGAGGAGCTTCATGGAGGAGTGACATGGAGGAGTGACTTGTAGGAGTGATATAGAGGATCGACATAGAGGAGTGACATGGTTGATCGACATAGAGGAGTGACATGAAGGTGTGACATGGAGGAGCGATATGGAGGAGCGAAATGGAGGAGTGAAATGGAGGAGCACATGAAGGTGTGACATGGAGGAGCGATATGGAGGAGCGAAATGGAGGAGTGACATGGAGGAGTGACATTGAGGAGCAAGGAAGAGTGACATGGAGGAGTGAAATGTAGGAGCTTCATGGAGGAGTGAAATGGAGGAGTGACATGTAGGAGTGACATTGAGGAGCAAGGAAGAGTGACATGGAGGAGTGACATGAAGGAGGAGTGACATGGAGGAGATACATAGAGGAGTGATGTGGAGGAGCGACATGGAGGAGCGATATGGAGGAGCGAAATGGAGGAGTGACCCGGAGAAGTGACATGAAGGAGGAGTGACATGGAGGAGTGACATAGAGGAGTTTCATGGAGGAGTGACATGGATGAGTGCCATGAAGGAATGACATGGAGTAGTGACATTGAAGATCGACATAGAGGAGTGACATGGAGGAGCGACAAGGAGGAGTGACATAGAGGAGTGACATTGAGGAGTGACATTGAGGAGCAAGGAAGAGTGACATAGAGGAGTGACATGTAGGAGCTTCATGGAGGAGTGACATGGAGGAGTGACATTTAGAAGTGACATGGAGGATCGACATGGAGGAGTGACATTGAGTAGTCATATGGAGGAGTGAGAAGGAGGAGTGACATGGAGGAGTGACATGGAGGAGTGACATAGAGGAGTGACATGGAGGAGTGACATTGAGGAGCAAGGAAGAGTGACATGGAGGAGTGAAATGTAGGAGCTTCATGGAGGAGTGAAATGGAGGAGTGACATGTAGGAGTGACATTGAGGAGCAAGGAAGAGTGACATGGAGGAGTGACATGGAGGACCTTCATGGAGGAGTGACATGAAGGAGGAGTGACATGGAGGAGATACATAGAGGATTGATGTGGAGGAGCGACATGGAGGAGCGATATGGAGGAGCGAAATGGAGGAGTGACCCGGAGGAGTGACATGAAGGAGGAGTGACATGGAGGAGAGACATAGAGGAGTGATGTGGAGGAGCGACAAGGAGGAGTGACATATAGGAGTGACATGGAGGAGTGACATTGATGAGCAAGGAAGAGTGACATAGAGGAGTGACATGGAGGAGTGACATTTAGGAATGACATGGAGGATCGACATGGAGGATTGACATGGAGTAGTGTGACATGGAGGATTGACATGGAGGAGTGACATGGAGGAGCGACATGGAGGAGCGATATGGAGGAGCGAAATGGAGGAGTGACATGGAGGAGTGACATGAAGGAGGAGTGACATAGAGGAGCAACATGGAGGAGTGACATGGAGGTGTATCATTGAAGTGCGACATGGAGGCTCAACATGGAGGAGTGACATAGAGGAGTGATGTGGAGGAGCGACATGGAGGAGTGACATGGAGGAGCGACATGGAGGAGTGACATAGAGGAGTGACATGGAGGAGTGACATAGGAGTGACATGGACGAGTGACATTTAGGAGTGACATGGGTGATCGACATGGAGGAGTGACATGGAGGAGTGACATAGAGAAGTGAAATGGAGGAGTGACATTGAGGAGCAAGGAAGAGTGACATGGAGTAGTGACATGGAGGAGCTTCATGGAGGAGTGACATGGAAGAGTGACTTGTAGGAGTGATATAGAGGATCGACATAGAGGAGTGACATGGATGATCGACATGGAGGAGCAAAATGGAGGAGTGACATGGAGGAGTGACATGAAGGAGGAGTGACATGGAGGAGTGACATAGAGGATTGATGTGGAGGAGCGACATGGAGGAGTGACATGGTGGAGCTACAAGGAGGAGTGACATGGAGGAGTGACATTGAGGAGCAAGGAAGAGTGACATAGAGGAGTGACATGGAGGAGCTTCATGGAGGAGTGACATTTAGGAGTGACATGAAGGAGGAGTGACATGGAGGATTGACATTTAGGAGTGAAATGGAGGATCGACATGGAGGAGTGACATGGAGTAGTGATATGGAGGAGTGAGAAGGAGGAGTGACATGTAGGAGTGACATAGAGGAGTGACATGGAGGAGTGACATTGAGGAGCAATGAAGAGTCACATGGAGGAGTGACATGGAGGAGTGACATGGAGTAGTGATATGGAGGAGTGACATGTAGGAGTGAGATGGAGGAGTGACATGGAGGAGTGACATTGAGGAGCAAGGAAGAGTGACATAGAGGAGTGACATGGAGGAGCTTCATGGAGGAGTGACATGGAGGAGTGACATTTAGGACTGACATGGAGGATCGACATGGAGGAGTGACATGTAGTACTAATATGGAGGAGTGAGAAGGAGGAGTGACATGGAGGAGTGACATTGAGGAGCAAGGAAGAGTGACATGGAGGAGTGACATGGAGGACCTTCATGGAGGAGTGACATGGAGGAGTGACATGGAGGAGCGACATGGAGGAGTGACATGGAGGAGTATCATTGAAGTGCGACATGGAGGAGTGACATAGAGGAGTGATGTGGAGTAGCGACATGGAGGAGTGACATGGAGGAGCGACATGGAGGATTGACATGGAGGAGTATCATTGAAGTGCGACATGGAGGCTCAACATGGAGGAGTGACATAGAGGAGTGATGTGGAGGAGCGACATGGAGTGACATGGAGGAGCGACATGGAAGAGTGACATAGAGGAGTGACATGGAGGAGTGACATTGATGATCAAGGAAGAGTGACATAGAGGAGTGACATGGCGGAGCTTCATGGAGGAGTGACATGGAGGAGTGACATTTAGGAGTGACATGGAGGATCGACATGAAGGAGTGACATGGAGTAGTGACATGGAGGATTGACATGGAGGTTTGATATGGAGGAGCGACATGGAGGAGCGATATGGAGGAGCGAAATGGAGGAGTGACATGGAGGAGTGACATGGAGGAGTGACATAGAGGATTGACATGGAGGAGTGACATTGATGATCAAGGAAGAGTGACATAGAGGAGTGACATTGAGGAGCTTCATGGAGGAGTGACATGGAGGAGTGACATTTAGGAGTTACATTGAGGATTGACATGGAGGAGTGAAATGTAGTGGTGTGACATGGAGGATTGACATGGAGGAGTGATATGGAGTAGCGACATGGAGGAGCTATATGGAGGAGCGAAATGGAGGAGTGACATGGAGGAGTGACATGAAGGAGGAGTGACATGGAGGAGTGACATAGAGGAGTGATGTGGAGGAGCGACATGGAGGAGTGACATGGAGGAGCGACAAGGAGGAGTGACATAGAGGAGTGACATGGAGGAGTGATATTTAGGAGTGACATGGAGGATCGACATGGAGGAGTGACATGGGGTATTGATATGGAGGAGTGAGAAGGAGTAATGACATGGAGGAGTGACATGGAGGAGTGACATAGAGGAGTGACATGGAGGAGTGACATTGAGGAGCAAGGAAGAGTGACATAGAGAAGTGACATGTAGGACCTTCATGGAGAAGTGACATGGAGGAGTGACATGTAGGAGTGACATGGAGGATCGACATGGAGGATAGACATGGAGGAGTGATATGGAGGAGTTACATAGAGGAGTGACATGGAGGAGTGACATTGAAGGGCGACATGCAGGCTCAACATGGAGGAGTGACATAGAGGAGTGACATGGAGGAGTGACATGGAGGTGTATCATTGAAGTGCGACATGGAGGCTCAACATGGAGGAGTGACATGGAGGAGCAAGGATGAGCGACATGGAGGATCGACATGGAGGAGCGACATTGTGAAGCGAGATGGAGGAGTGACATTCTGGAGTTACATTCTGGTGTGACATGGAGGAGCGATATGGAAGAGTAACATGGAGGAGTAAGGATGAGCGACATGGACGATCGACATGGAGTGACATGGAGGAGTGACATTGAGTAGTGACAAGAAGAAGTGACATAGAGGAGTGATGTGGAGTAGCGACATGGAGGAGTGAAATGGAGGAGCGACATGGAGGATTGACATGGAGGAGTATCATTGAAGTGGGACATGGAGGCTCAACATGGAGGAGTGACATAGAGGAGTGATGTGGAGGAGCGACATGGAGTGACATGGAGGAGCGACATGAAGGAGTGACATAGAGGAGTGACATGGAGGAGTGACATTGAGGAGCAAGGAAGAGTAACATGGAGGAGTGACATGGAGGAGTGACATGTTGGAGTGATATGTAGGAGTGACATGGAGTGACATGGAGGAGCGACATGAAGGAGTGACATAGAGGAGTGACATGGAGGAGTTTCATTGAGGAGTGACATGGAGGGGTGACATGGAGGAGTGAGATGTTGGAGTGATATGGAGTTGTAACATGGAGGATTGACATAGAGGAGTGACATGGAGGATTGACATGGAGAAGCAACACGGAGGCTCAACATATAGGAGTGATATTGTGGAGTGACATTGAAGGGCGACATGGAGGCTCAACATGGAGGATTGACATAGAGGAGTGACATGGAGGAGTGACATGTAGGAATGACATGGAGTAGTGACATGGAGGATCGACATAGAGGAGTGACATAGAGGAGTGATGTGGAGGAGCGACATGGAGTGACATGGAGGAGCGACATGGAAGAGTGACATAGAGGAGTGACATGGAGGAGTGACATTGAGGAGCAAGGAAGAGTAACATGGAGGATTGACATGGAGGAGTGACATGTTGGAGTGATATGTAGGAGTGACATATAGAGGAGTGATGTGGAGGAGCGAAATCGAGAATTGACGAGTAGGAGCGACATGGAGGAGTGACATGGAGGAATTTCATTGAGGAGTGACATGGAGGGGTGACATGGAGGAGTGAGAAGTTGGAGTGATATGGATTTGTAACATGGAGAATTGACATAGAGGAGTGACATGGAGGAGTGACATGGAGGAGCTTCATGGAGGAGTGACATGGAGGAGTGACATAGAGGAGTGATGTGGAGGAGCGACATGGAGGAGTGACATGGAGGAGCGACATGGAGGAGTAACATAGAGGAGTGACATTGAGGAGTGACATAGGAGTGACATGGAGGATTGACATTTAGGAGTGACATGGAGGATCGACATGGAGGAGTGACATGGAGTAGTGATATGGAGGAGTGAGAAGGAGGAGTGACATGTAGGAGTGACATAGAGGAGTGACATGGAGGAGTGACATTGAGGAGCAATGAAGAGTGACATGGAGGAGTGACATGGAGGAGTGACATGGAGTAGTGATATGGAGGAGTGACATGTAGGAGTGACATGGAGGATCGACATGTAGGATAGACATGGTGGAGTGATATGGAGGAGTGACATAGAGGAGTGAAATGGAGGAGTGACATTGAGGAGCAAGGAAGAGTGACATGGAGTAGTGACGTGGAGGAGCTTCATGGAGGAGTGACATGGAGGAGTGACTTGTAGGAGTGACATGGAGGATCGACATGGAGGAGCAAAATGGAGGAGTGACATGGAGGAGTGACATAGAGGAGTGAAATGGAGGAGTGACATTGAGGAGCAAGGAAGAGTGACATGGAGTAGTGACGTGGAGGAGCTTCATGGAGGAGTGACATGGAGGAGTGACTTGTAGGAGTGATATAGAGGATCGACATAGAGGAGTGACATGGTTGATCGACATAGAGGAGTGACATGAAGGTGTGACATGGAGGAGCGATATGGAGGAGCGAAATGGAGGAGTGAAATGGAGGAGTGACATGAAGGTGTGACATGGAGGAGCGATATGGAGGAGCGAAATGGAGGAGTGACATGGAGGAGTGACATTGAGGAGCAAGGAAGAGTGACATGGAGGAGTGAAATGTAGGAGCTTCATGGAGGAGTGAAATGGAGGAGTGACATGTAGGAGTGACATTGAGGAGCAAGGAAGAGTGACATGGAGGAGTGACATGAAGGAGGAGTGACATGGAGGAGATACATAGAGGAGTGATGTGGAGGAGCGACATGGAGGAGCGATATGGAGGAGCGAAATGGAGGAGTGACCCGGAGAAGTGACATGAAGGAGGAGTGACATGGAGGAGTGACATAGAGGAGTTTCATGGAGGAGTGACATGGATGAGTGCCATGAAGGAATGACATGGAGTAGTGACATTGAAGATCGACATAGAGGAGTGACATGGAGGAGCGACAAGGAGGAGTGACATAGAGGAGTGACATTGAGGAGTGACATTGAGGAGCAAGGAAGAGTGACATAGAGGAGTGACATGTAGGAGCTTCATGGAGGAGTGACATGGAGGAGTGACATTTAGAAGTGACATGGAGGATCGACATGGAGGAGTGACATTGAGTAGTCATATGGAGGAGTGAGAAGGAGGAGTGACATGGAGGAGTGACATGGAGGAGTGACATAGAGGAGTGACATGGAGGAGTGACATTGAGGAGCAAGGAAGAGTGACATGGAGGAGTGAAATGTAGGAGCTTCATGGAGGAGTGAAATGGAGGAGTGACATGTAGGAGTGACATTGAGGAGCAAGGAAGAGTGACATGGAGGAGTGACATGGAGGACCTTCATGGAGGAGTGACATGAAGGAGGAGTGACATGGAGGAGATACATAGAGGATTGATGTGGAGGAGCGACATGGAGGAGCGATATGGAGGAGCGAAATGGAGGAGTGACCCGGAGGAGTGACATGAAGGAGGAGTGACATGGAGGAGAGACATAGAGGAGTGATGTGGAGGAGCGACAAGGAGGAGTGACATATAGGAGTGACATGGAGGAGTGACATTGATGAGCAAGGAAGAGTGACATAGAGGAGTGACATGGAGGAGTGACATTTAGGAATGACATGGAGGATCGACATGGAGGATTGACATGGAGTAGTGTGACATGGAGGATTGACATGGAGGAGTGACATGGAGGAGCGACATGGAGGAGCGATATGGAGGAGCGAAATGGAGGAGTGACATGGAGGAGTGACATGAAGGAGGAGTGACATAGAGGAGCAACATGGAGGAGTGACATGGAGGTGTATCATTGAAGTGCGACATGGAGGCTCAACATGGAGGAGTGACATAGAGGAGTGATGTGGAGGAGCGACATGGAGGAGTGACATGGAGGAGCGACATGGAGGAGTGACATAGAGGAGTGACATGGAGGAGTGACATAGGAGTGACATGGACGAGTGACATTTAGGAGTGACATGGGTGATCGACATGGAGGAGTGACATGGAGGAGTGACATAGAGAAGTGAAATGGAGGAGTGACATTGAGGAGCAAGGAAGAGTGACATGGAGTAGTGACATGGAGGAGCTTCATGGAGGAGTGACATGGAAGAGTGACTTGTAGGAGTGATATAGAGGATCGACATAGAGGAGTGACATGGATGATCGACATGGAGGAGCAAAATGGAGGAGTGACATGGAGGAGTGACATGAAGGAGGAGTGACATGGAGGAGTGACATAGAGGATTGATGTGGAGGAGCGACATGGAGGAGTGACATGGTGGAGCTACAAGGAGGAGTGACATGGAGGAGTGACATTGAGGAGCAAGGAAGAGTGACATAGAGGAGTGACATGGAGGAGCTTCATGGAGGAGTGACATTTAGGAGTGACATGAAGGAGGAGTGACATGGAGGATTGACATTTAGGAGTGAAATGGAGGATCGACATGGAGGAGTGACATGGAGTAGTGATATGGAGGAGTGAGAAGGAGGAGTGACATGTAGGAGTGACATAGAGGAGTGACATGGAGGAGTGACATTGAGGAGCAATGAAGAGTCACATGGAGGAGTGACATGGAGGAGGGACATGGAGTATTGATATGGAGGAGTGACATGTAGGAGTGAGATGGAGGAGTGACATGGAGGAGTGACATTGAGGAGCAAGGAAGAGTGACATAGAGGAGTGACATGGAGGAGCTTCATGGAGGAGTGACATGGAGGAGTGACATTTAGGACTGACATGGAGGATCGACATGGAGGAGTGACATGTAGTACTAATATGGAGGAGTGAGAAGGAGGAGTGACATGGAGGAGTGACATTGAGGAGCAAGGAAGAGTGACATGGAGGAGTGACATGGAGGACCTTCATGGAGGAGTGACATGGAGGAGTGACATGGAGGAGCGACATGGAGGAGTGACATGGAGGAGTATCATTGAAGTGCGACATGGAGGAGTGACATAGAGGAGTGATGTGGAGTAGCGACATGGAGGAGTGACATGGAGGAGCGACATGGAGGATTGACATGGAGGAGTATCATTGAAGTGCGACATGGAGGCTCAACATGGAGGAGTGACATAGAGGAGTGATGTGGAGGAGCGACATGGAGTGACATGGAGGAGCGACATGGAAGAGTGACATAGAGGAGTGACATGGAGGAGTGACATTGATGATCAAGGAAGAGTGACATAGAGGAGTGACATGGCGGAGCTTCATGGAGGAGTGACATGGAGGAGTGACATTTAGGAGTGACATGGAGGATCGACATGAAGGAGTGACATGGAGTAGTGACATGGAGGATTGACATGGAGGTTTGATATGGAGGAGCGACATGGAGGAGCGATATGGAGGAGCGAAATGGAGGAGTGACATGGAGGAGTGACATGGAGGAGTGACATAGAGGATTGACATGGAGGAGTGACATTGATGATCAAGGAAGAGTGACATAGAGGAGTGACATTGAGGAGCTTCATGGAGGAGTGACATGGAGGAGTGACATTTAGGAGTTACATTGAGGATTGACATGGAGGAGTGAAATGTAGTGGTGTGACATGGAGGATTGACATGGAGGAGTGATATGGAGTAGCGACATGGAGGAGCTATATGGAGGAGCGAAATGGAGGAGTGACATGGAGGAGTGACATGAAGGAGGAGTGACATGGAGGAGTGACATAGAGGAGTGATGTGGAGGAGCGACATGGAGGAGTGACATGGAGGAGCGACAAGGAGGAGTGACATAGAGGAGTGACATGGAGGAGTGACATTTAGGAGTGACATGGAGGATCGACATGGAGGAGTGACATGGGGTATTGATATGGAGGAGTGAGAAGGAGTAATGACATGGAGGAGTGACATGGAGGAGTGACATAGAGGAGTGACATGGAGGAGTGACATTGAGGAGCAAGGAAGAGTGACATAGAGAAGTGACATGTAGGACCTTCATGGAGAAGTGACATGGAGGAGTGACATGTAGGAGTGACATGGAGGATCGACATGGAGGATAGACATGGAGGAGTGATATGGAGGAGTTACATAGAGGAGTGACATGGAGGAGTGACATTGAAGGGCGACATGCAGGCTCAACATGGAGGAGTGACATAGAGGAGTGACATGGAGGAGTGACATGGAGGTGTATCATTGAAGTGCGACATGGAGGCTCAACATGGAGGAGTGACATGGAGGAGCAAGGATGAGCGACATGGAGGATCAACATGGAGGAGCGACATTGTGAAGCGAGATGGAGGAGTGACATTCTGGAGTTACATTCTGGTGTGACATGGAGGAGCGATATGGAAGAGTAACATGGAGGAGTAAGGATGAGCGACATGGACGATCGACATGGAGTGACATGGAGGAGTGACATTGAGTAGTGACAAGAAGAAGTGACATAGAGGAGTGATGTGGAGTAGCGACATGGAGGAGTGAAATGGAGGAGCGACATGGAGGATTGACATGGAGGAGTATCATTGAAGTGGGACATGGAGGCTCAACATGGAGGAGTGACATAGAGGAGTGATGTGGAGGAGCGACATGGAGTGACATGGAGGAGCGACATGAAGGAGTGACATAGAGGAGTGACTTGGAGGAGTGACATTGAGGAGCAAGGAAGAGTAACATGGAGGAGTGACATGGAGGAGTGACATGTTGGAGTGATATGTAGGAGTGACATGGAGTGACATGGAGGAGCGACATGAAGGAGTGACATAGAGGAGTGACATGGAGGAGTTTCATTGAGGAGTGACATGGAGGGGTGACATGGAGGAGTGAGATGTTGGAGTGATATGGAGTTGTAACATGGAGGATTGACATAGAGGAGTGACATGGAGGATTGACATGGAGAAGCAACACGGAGGCTCAACATATAGGAGTGATATTGTGGAGTGACATTGAAGGGCGACATGGAGGCTCAACATGGAGGATTGACATAGAGGAGTGACATGGAGGAGTGACATGTAGGAATGACATGGAGTAGTGACATGGAGGATCGACATAGAGGAGTGACATGGAGGAGCGACAAGGAGGAGTGACATAGAGGAGTGACATGGAGGAGTGACATTGAGGAGCAAGGAAGAGTGACATAGAGGAGTGACATGGAGGAGCTTCATGGAGGAGTGACATGGAGGAGTGACATTTAGGAGTGACATGGAGGATCGACATGGAGGAGTGACATGTAGTACTAATATGGAGGAGTGAGAAGGAGGAGCGACATGGAGGAGTGACATTGAGGAGCAAGGAAGAGTGACATGGAGGAGTGACATGGAGGACCTTCATGGAGGAGTGACATGGAGGAGTGACATGAAGGAGGAGTGACATGGAGGAGTGACATAGAGGAGTGATGTGGAGTAGCGACATGGAGGAGTGACATGGAGGAGCGACATGGAGGAGTGACATGGAGGAGTATCATTGAAGTGCGACATGGAGGAGTGACATAGAGGAGTGATGTGGAGTAGCGACATGGAGGAGTGACATGGAGGAGCGACATGGAGGATTGACATGGAGGAGTATCATTGAAGTGCGACATGGAGGCTCAACATGGAGGAGTGACATAGAGGAGTGATGTGGAGGAGCGACATGGAGTGACATGGAGGAGCGACATGGAAGAGTGACATAGAGGAGTGACATGGAGGAGTGACATTGAGGAGCAAGGAAGAGTAACATGGAGGATTGACATGGAGGAGTGACATGTTGGAGTGATATGTAGGAGTGACATATAGAGGAGTGATGTGGAGGAGCGAAATCGAGAATTGACGAGTAGGAGCGACATGGAGGAGTGACATGGAGGAATTTCATTGAGGAGTGACATGGAGGGGTGACATGGAGGAGTGAGAAGTTGGAGTGATATGGATTTGTAACATGGAGAATTGACATAGAGGAGTGACATGGAGGAGTGACATGGAGGAGTTTCATGGAGGAGTGACATGGATGAGTGCCATGAAGGAATGACATGGAGTAGTGACATTGAAGATCGACATAGAGGAGTGACATGGAGGAGCGACAAGGAGGAGTGACATAGAGGAGTGACATTGAGGAGTGACATTGAGGAGCAAGGAAGAGTGACATAGAGGAGTGACATGTAGGAGCTTCATGGAGGAGTGACATGGAGGAGTGACATTTAGAAGTGACATGGAGGATCGACATGGAGGAGTGACATTGAGTAGTAATATGGAGGAGTGAGAAGGAGGAGTGACATGGAGGAGTGACATGGAGGAGTGACATAGAGGAGTGACATGGAGGAGTGACATTGAGGAGCAAGGAAGAGTGACATGGAGGAGTGAAATGTAGGAGCTTCATGGAGGAGTGAAATGGAGGAGTGACATGTAGGAGTGACATTGAGGAGCAAGGAAGAGTGACATGGAGGAGTGACATGGAGGACCTTCATGGAGGAGTGACATGAAGGAGGAGTGACATGGAGGAGATACATAGAGGAGTGATGTGGAGGAGCGACATGGAGGAGCGATATGGAGGAGCGAAATGGAGGAGTGACCCGGAGGAGTGACATGAAGGAGGAGTGACATGGAGGAGCGACATAGAGGAGTGATGTGGAGGAGCGACAAGGAGGAGTGACATAGAGGAGTGACATGGAGGAGTGACATTGATGAGCAAGGAAGAGTGACATAGAGGAGTGACATGGAGGAGTGACATTTAGGAATGACATGGAGGATCGACATGGAGGAGTGACATGGAGTAGTGTGACATGGAGGATTGACATGGAGGAGTGACATGGAGGAGCGACATGGAGGAGCGAAATGGAGGAGTGACATGGAGGAGTGACATGAAGGAGGAGTGACATGGAGGAGTGACATAGAGGAGCAACATGGAGGAGTGACATGGAGGAGTATCATTGAAGTGCGACATGGAGGCTCAACATGGAGGAGTGACATAGAGGAGTGATGTGGAGGAGCGACATGGAGGAGTGACATGGAGGAGCGACATGGAGGAGTGACATAGAGGAGTGACATGGAGGAGTGACATAGGAGTGACATGGCGGAGTGACATTTAGGAGTGACATGGAGGATCGACATGGAGGAGTGACATGGATGAGTGACATAGAGGAGTGACATGGAGGAGTGACATTGAGGAGCAAGGAAGAGTGACATGGAGTAGTGACATGGAGGAGAGACATAGAGGAGTGATGTGGAGGAGCGACAAGGAGGAGTGACATATAGGAGTGACATGGAGGAGTGACATTGATGAGCAAGGAAGAGTGACATAGAGGAGTGACATGGAGGAGTGACATTTAGGAATGACATGGAGGATCGACATGGAGGATTGACATGGAGTAGTGTGACATGGAGGATTGACATGGAGGAGTGACATGGAGGAGCGACATGGAGGAGCGATATGGAGGAGCGAAATGGAGGAGTGACATGGAGGAGTGACATGAAGGAGGAGTGACATAGAGGAGCAACATGGAGGAGTGACATGGAGGTGTATCATTGAAGTGCGACATGGAGGCTCAACATGGAGGAGTGACATAGAGGAGTGATGTGGAGGAGCGACATGGAGGAGTGACATGGAGGAGCGACATGGAGGAGTGACATAGAGGAGTGACATGGAGGAGTGACATAGGAGTGACATGGACGAGTGACATTTAGGAGTGACATGGGTGATCGACATGGAGGAGTGACATGGAGGAGTGACATAGAGGAGTGAAATGGAGGAGTGACATTGAGGAGCAAGGAAGAGTGACATGGAGTAGTGACATGGAGGAGCTTCATGGAGGAGTGACATGGAAGAGTGACTTGTAGGAGTGATATAGAGGATCGACATAGAGGAGTGACATGGATGATCGACATGGAGGAGCAAAATGGAGGAGTGACATGGAGGAGTGACATGAAGGAGGAGTGACATGGAGGAGTGACATAGAGGATTGATGTGGAGGAGCGACATGGAGGAGTGACATGGTGGAGCTACAAGGAGGAGTGACATGGAGGAGTGACATTGAGGAGCAAGGAAGAGTGACATAGAGGAGTGACATGGAGGAGCTTCATGGAGGAGTGACATGGAGGAGTGACATGAAGGAGGAGTGACATGGAGGATTGACATTTAGGAGTGAAATGGAGGATCGACATGGAGGAGTGACATGGAGTAGTGATATGGAGGAGTGAGAAGGAGGAGTGACATGTAGGAGTGACATAGAGGAGTGACATGGAGGAGTGACATTGAGGAGCAATGAAGAGTCACATGGAGGAGTGACATGGAGGAGTGACATGGAGTAGTGATATGGAGGAGTGACATGTAGGAGTGAGATGGAGGAGTGACATGGAGGAGTGACATTGAGGAGCAAGGAAGAGTGACATAGAGGAGTGACATGGAGGAGCTTCATGGAGGAGTGACATGGAGGAGTGACATTTAGGACTGACATGGAGGATCGACATGGAGGAGTGACATGTAGTACTAATATGGAGGAGTGAGAAGGAGGAGTGACATGGAGGAGTGACATTGAGGAGCAAGGAAGAGTGACATGGAGGAGTGACATGGAGGACCTTCATGGAGGAGTGACATGGAGGAGTGACATGGAGGAGCGACATGGAGGAGTGACATGGAGGAGTATCATTGAAGTGCGACATGGAGGAGTGACATAGAGGAGTGATGTGGAGTAGCGACATGGAGGAGTGACATGGAGGAGCGACATGGAGGATTGACATGGAGGAGTATCATTGAAGTGCGACATGGAGGCTCAACATGGAGGAGTGACATAGAGGAGTGATGTGGAGGAGCGACATGGAGTGACATGGAGGAGCGACATGGAAGAGTGACATAGAGGAGTGACATGGAGGAGTGACATTGATGATCAAGGAAGAGTGACATAGAGGAGTGACATGGAGGAGCTTCATGGAGGAGTGACATGGAGGAGTGACATTTAGGAGTGACATGGAGGATCGACATGAAGGAGTGACATGGAGTAGTGACATGGAGGATTGACATGGAGGTTTGATATGGAGGAGCGACATGGAGGAGCGATATGGAGGAGCGAAATGGAGGAGTGACATGGAGGAGTGACATGGAGGAGTGACATAGAGGATTGACATGGAGGAGTGACATTGATGATCAAGGAAGAGTGACATAGAGGAGTGACATTGAGGAGCTTCATGGAGGAGTGACATGGAGGAGTGACATTTAGGAGTTACATTGAGGATTGACATGGAGGAGTGAAATGTAGTGGTGTGACATGGAGGATTGACATGGAGGAGTGATATGGAGTAGCGACATGGAGGAGCTATATGGAGGAGCGAAATGGAGGAGTGACATGGAGGAGTGACATGAAGGAGGAGTGACATGGAGGAGTGACATAGAGGAGTGATGTGGAGGAGCGACATGGAGGAGTGACATGGAGGAGCGACAAGGAGGAGTGACATAGAGGAGTGACATGGAGGAGTGACATTTAGGAGTGACATGGAGGATCGACATGGAGGAGTGACATGGGGTATTGATATGGAGGAGTGAGAAGGAGTAATGACATGGAGGAGTGACATGGAGGAGTGACATAGAGGAGTGACATGGAGGAGTGACATTGAGGAGCAAGGAAGAGTGACATAGAGAAGTGACATGTAGGACCTTCATGGAGAAGTGACATGGAGGAGTGACATGTAGGAGTGACATGGAGGATCGACATGGAGGATAGACATGGAGGAGTGATATGGAGGAGTTACATAGAGGAGTGACATGGAGGAGTGACATTGAAGGGCGACATGCAGGCTCAACATGGAGGAGTGACATAGAGGAGTGACATGGAGGAGTGACATGGAGGTGTATCATTGAAGTGCGACATGGAGGCTCAACATGGAGGAGTGACATGGAGGAGCAAGGATGAGCGACATGGAGGATCGACATGGAGGAGCGACATTGTGAAGCGAGATGGAGGAGTGACATTCTGGAGTTACATTCTGGTGTGACATGGAGGAGCGATATGGAAGAGTAACATGGAGGAGTAAGGATGAGCGACATGGACGATCGACATGGAGTGACATGGAGGAGTGACATTGAGTAGTGACAAGAAGAAGTGACATAGAGGAGTGATGTGGAGTAGCGACATGGAGGAGTGAAATGGAGGAGCGACATGGAGGATTGACATGGAGGAGTATCATTGAAGTGGGACATGGAGGCTCAACATGGAGGAGTGACATAGAGGAGTGATGTGGAGGAGCGACATGGAGTGACATGGAGGAGCGACATGAAGGAGTGACATAGAGGAGTGACATGGAGGAGTGACATTGAGGAGCAAGGAAGAGTAACATGGAGGAGTGACATGGAGGAGTGACATGTTGGAGTGATATGTAGGAGTGACATGGAGTGACATGGAGGAGCGACATGAAGGAGTGACATAGAGGAGTGACATGGAGGAGTTTCATTGAGGAGTGACATGGAGGGGTGACATGGAGGAGTGAGATGTTGGAGTGATATGGAGTTGTAACATGGAGGATTGACATAGAGGAGTGACATGGAGGATTGACATGGAGAAGCAACACGGAGGCTCAACATATAGGAGTGATATTGTGGAGTGACATTGAAGGGCGACATGGAGGCTCAACATGGAGGATTGACATAGAGGAGTGACATGGAGGAGTGACATGTAGGAATGACATGGAGTAGTGACATGGAGGATCGACATAGAGGAGTGACATGGAGGAGCGACAAGGAGGAGTGACATAGAGGAGTGACATGGAGGAGTGACATTGAGGAGCAAGGAAGAGTGACATAGAGGAGTGACATGGAGGAGCTTCATGGAGGAGTGACATGGAGGAGTGACATTTAGGAGTGACATGGAGGATCGACATGGAGGAGTGACATGTAGTACTAATATGGAGGAGTGAGAAGGAGGAGCGACATGGAGGAGTGACATTGAGGAGCAAGGAAGAGTGACATGGAGGAGTGACATGGAGGACCTTCATGGAGGAGTGACATGGAGGAGTGACATGAAGGAGGAGTGACATGGAGGAGTGACATAGAGGAGTGATGTGGAGTAGCGACATGGAGGAGTGACATGGAGGAGCGACATGGAGGAGTGACATGGAGGAGTATCATTGAAGTGCGACATGGAGGAGTGACATAGAGGAGTGATGTGGAGTAGCGACATGGAGGAGTGACATGGAGGAGCGACATGGAGGATTGACATGGAGGAGTATCATTGAAGTGCGACATGGAGGCTCAACATGGAGGAGTGACATAGAGGAGTGATGTGGAGGAGCGACATGGAGTGACATGGAGGAGCGACATGGAAGAGTGACATAGAGGAGTGACATGGAGGAGTGACATTGAGGAGCAAGGAAGAGTAACATGGAGGATTGACATGGAGGAGTGACATGTTGGAGTGATATGTAGGAGTGACATATAGAGGAGTGATGTGGAGGAGCGAAATCGAGAATTGACGAGTAGGAGCGACATGGAGGAGTGACATGGAGGAATTTCATTGAGGAGTGACATGGAGGGGTAACATGGAGGAGTGAGAAGTTGGAGTGATATGGATTTGTAACATGGAGAATTGACATAGAGGAGTGACATGGAGGAGTGACATGGAGGAGTTTCATGGAGGAGTGACATGGATGAGTGCCATGAAGGAATGACATGGAGTAGTGACATTGAAGATCGACATAGAGGAGTGACATGGAGGAGCGACAAGGAGGAGTGACATAGAGGAGTGACATTGAGGAGTGACATTGAGGAGCAAGGAAGAGTGACATAGAGGAGTGACATGTAGGAGCTTCATGGAGGAGTGACATGGAGGAGTGACATTTAGAAGTGACATGGAGGATCGACATGGAGGAGTGACATTGAGTAATAATATGGAGGAGTGAGAAGGAGGAGTGACATGGAGGAGTGACATGGAGGAGT
The DNA here is from genome assembly GCF_043250625.1 of Sebastes fasciatus. Classification (NCBI taxonomy): domain Eukaryota; kingdom Metazoa; phylum Chordata; class Actinopteri; order Perciformes; family Sebastidae; genus Sebastes; species Sebastes fasciatus. The sequence continues at coordinate 33,017,458 of NC_133809.1, forward strand.
GACATAGAGGAGTGACATGGAGGAGTGACATTGAGGAGCAAGGAAGAGTGACATGGAGGAGTGAAATGTAGGAGCTTCATGGAGGAGTGAAATGGAGGAGTGACATGTAGGAGTGACATTGAGGAGCAAGGAAGAGTGACATGGAGGAGTGACATGGAGGACCTTCATGGAGGAGTGACATGAAGGAGGAGTGACATGGAGGAGATACATAGAGGAGTGATGTGGAGGAGCGACATGGAGGAGCGATATGGAGGAGCGAAATGGAGGAGTGACCCGGAGGAGTGACATGAAGGAGGAGTGACATGGAGGAGCGACATAGAGGAGTGATGTGGAGGAGCGACAAGGAGGAGTGACATAGAGGAGTGACATGGAGGAGTGACATTGATGAGCAAGGAAGAGTGACATAGAGGAGTGACATGGAGGAGTGACATTTAGGAATGACATGGAGGATCGACATGGAGGAGTGACATGGAGTAGTGTGACATGGAGGATTGACATGGAGGAGTGACATGGAGGAGTGACATGAAGGAGGAGTGACATGGAGGAGTGACATAGAGGAGCAACATGGAGGAGTGACATGGAGGAGTATCATTGAAGTGCGACATGGAGGCTCAACATGGAGGAGTGACATAGAGGAGTGATGTGGAGGAGCGACATGGAGGAGTGACATGGAGGAGCGACATGGAGGAGTGACATAGAGGAGTGACATGGAGGAGTGACATAGGAGTGACATGGAGGAGTGACATTTAGGAGTGACATGGAGGATCGACCTGGAGGAGTGACATGGATGAGTGACATAGAGGAGTGACATGGAGGAGTGACATTGAGGAGCAAGGAAGAGTGACATGGAGTAGTGACATGGAGGAGCTTCATGGAGGAGTGACATGGAAGAGTGACTTGTAGGAGTGATATAGAGGATCGACATAGAGGAGTGACATGGATGATCGACATGGAGGAGCGAAATGGAGGAGTGACATGGAGGAGTGACATGAAGGAGGAGTGACATGGAGGAGTGACATAGAGGATTGATGTGGAGGAGCGACATGGAGGAGTGACATGGTGGAGCTACAAGGAGGAGTGACATGGAGGAGTGACATTGAGGAGCAAGGAAGAGTGACATAGAGGAGTGACATGGAGGAGCTTCATGGAGGAGTGACATGGAGGAGTGACATGAAGGAGGAGTGACATGGAGGAGTGACATAGAGGAGTGATGTGGAGGAGTGACATGGAGGAGTGACATGGAGGAGCGACATGGAGGAGTAACATAGAGGAGTGACATTGAGGAGTGACATAGGAGTGACATGGAGGATTGACATTTAGGAGTGACATGGAGGATCGACATGGAGGAGTGACATGGAGTAGTGATATGGAGGAGTGAGAAGGAGGAGTGACATGTAGGAGTGACATAGAGGAGTGACATGGAGGAGTGACATTGAGGAGCAATGAAGAGTGACATGGAGGAGTGACATGGAGGAGTGACATGGAGTAGTGATATGGAGGAGTGACATGTAGGAGTGACATGGAGGATCGACATGTAGGATAGACATGGTGGAGTGATATGGAGGAGTGACATAGAGGAGTGAAATGGAGGAGTGACATTGAGGAGCAAGGAAGAGTGACATGGAGTAGTGACGTGGAGGAGCTTCATGGAGGAGTGACATGGAGGAGTGACTTGTAGGAGTGACATGGAGGATCGACATGGAGGAGCAAAATGGAGGAGTGACATGGAGGAGTGACATAGAGGAGTGAAATGGAGGAGTGACATTGAGGAGCAAGGAAGAGTGACATGGAGTAGTGACGTGGAGGAGCTTCATGGAGGAGTGACATGGAGGAGTGACTTGTAGGAGTGATATAGAGGATCGACATAGAGGAGTGACATGGTTGATCGACATAGAGGAGTGACATGAAGGTGTGACATGGAGGAGCGATATGGAGGAGCGAAATGGAGGAGTGAAATGGAGGAGTGACATGAAGGTGTGACATGGAGGAGCGATATGGAGGAGCGAAATGGAGGAGTGACATGTAGGAGTGACATTGAGGAGCAAGGAAGAGTGACATGGAGGAGTGAAATGTAGGAGCTTCATGGAGGAGTGAAATGGAGGAGTGACATGTAGGAGTGACATTGAGGAGCAAGGAAGAGTGACATGGAGGAGTGACATGAAGGAGGAGTGACATGGAGGAGATACATAGAGGAGTGATGTGGAGGAGCGACATGGAGGAGCGATATGGAGGAGCGAAATGGAGGAGTGACCCGGAGAAGTGACATGAAGGAGGAGTGACATGGAGGAGTGACATAGAGGAGTTTCATGGAGGAGTGACATGGATGAGTGCCATGAAGGAATGACATGGAGTAGTGACATTGAAGATCGACATAGAGGAGTGACATGGAGGAGCGACAAGGAGGAGTGACATAGAGGAGTGACATTGAGGAGTGACATTGAGGAGCAAGGAAGAGTGACATAGAGGAGTGACATGTAGGAGCTTCATGGAGGAGTGACATGGAGGAGTGACATTTAGAAGTGACATGGAGGATCGACATGGAGGAGTGACATTGACTAGTCATATGGAGGAGTGAGAAGGAGGAGTGACATGGAGGAGTGACATGGAGGAGTGACATAGAGGAGTGACATGGAGGAGTGACATTGAGGAGCAAGGAAGAGTGACATGGAGGAGTGAAATGTAGGAGCTTCATGGAGGAGTGAAATGGAGGAGTGACATGTAGGAGTGACATTGAGGAGCAAGGAAGAGTGACATGGAGGAGTGACATGGAGGACCTTCATGGAGGAGTGACATGAAGGAGGAGTGACATGGAGGAGATACATAGAGGAGTGATGTGGAGGAGCGACATGGAGGAGCGATATGGAGGAGCGAAATGGAGGAGTGACCCGGAGGAGTGACATGAAGGAGGAGTGACATGGAGGAGCGACATAGAGGAGTGATGTGGAGGAGCGACAAGGAGGAGTGACATATAGGAGTGACATGGAGGAGTGACATTGATGAGCAAGGAAGAGTGACATAGAGGAGTGACATGGAGGAGTGACATTTAGGAATGACATGGAGGATCGACATGGAGGATTGACATGGAGTAGTGTGACATGGAGGATTGACATGGAGGAGTGACATGGAGGAGCGACATGGCGGAGCGATATGGAGGAGCGAAATGGAGGAGTGACATGGAGGAGTGACATGAAGGAGGAGTGACATGGCGGAGTGACATAGAGGAGCAACATGGAGGAGTGACATGGAGGTGTATCATTGAAGTGCGACATGGAGGCTCAACATGGAGGAGTGACATAGAGGAGTGATGTGGAGGAGCGACATAGAGGAGTGACATGGAGGAGTGACATAGGAGTGACATGGAGGAGTGACATTTAGGAGTGACATGGGTGATCGACATGGAGGAGTGACATGGTGGAGTGACATAGAGGAGTGACATGGAGGAGTGACATTGAGGAGCAAGGAAGAGTGACATGGAGTAGTGACATGGAGGAGCTTCATGGAGGAGTGACATGGAAGAGTGACTTGTAGGAGTGATATAGAGGATCGACATAGAGGAGTGACATGGATGATCGACATGGAGGAGCAAAATGGAGGAGTGACATGGAGGAGTGACATGAAGGAGGAGTGACATGGAGGAGTGACATAGAGGATTGATGTGGAGGAGCGACATGGAGGAGTGACATGGTGGAGCTACAAGGAGGAGTGACATGGAGGAGTGACATTGAGGAGCAAGGAAGAGTGACATAGAGGAGTGACATGGAGGAGCTTCATGGAGGAGTGACATGGAGGAGTGACATGAAGGAGGAGTGACATGGAGGAGTGACATAGAGGAGTGATGTGGAGGAGCGACATGGAGGAGTGACATGGAGGAGCGACATGGAGGAGTAACATAGAGGAGTGACATTGAGGAGTGACATAGGAGTGACATGGAGGATTGACTTTTAGGAGTGAAATGGAGGATCGACATGGAGGAGTGACATGGAGTAGTGATATGGAGGAGTGAGAAGGAGGAGTGACATGGAGGAGTGACATTGAGGAGCAATGAAGAGTCACATGGAGGAGTGACATGGAGGAGTGACATGGAGTAGTGATATGGAGGAGTGACATGTAGGAGTGAGATGGAGGAGTGACATGGAGGAGTGACATTGAGGAGCAAGGAAGAGTGACATAGAGGAGTGATATGGAGGAGCTTCATGGAGGAGTGACATGGAGGAGTGACATTTAGGACTGACATGGAGGATCGACATGGAGGAGTGACATGTAGTACTAATATGGAGGAGTGAAATGGAGGAGTGACATGTAGGAGTGACATTGAGGAGCAAGGAAGAGTGACATGGAGGAGTGACATGGAGGACCTTCATGGAGGAGTGACATGAAGGAGGAGTGACATGGAGGAGATACATAGAGGAGTGATGTGGAGGAGCGACATGGAGGAGCGATATGGAGGAGCGAAATGGAGGAGTGACCCGGAGGAGTGACATGAAGGAGGAGTGACATGGAGGAGCGACATAGAGGAGTGATGTGGAGGAGCGACAAGGAGGAGTGACATATAGGAGTGACATGGAGGAGTGACATTGATGAGCAAGGAAGAGTGACATAGAGGAGTGACATGGAGGAGTGACATTTAGGAATGACATGGAGGATCGACATGGAGGATTGACATGGAGTAGTGTGACATGGAGGATTGACATGGAGGAGTGACATGGAGGAGCGACATGGCGGAGCGATATGGAGGAGCGAAATGGAGGAGTGACATGGAGGAGTGACATGAAGGAGGAGTGACATGGCGGAGTGACATAGAGGAGCAACATGGAGGAGTGACATGGAGGTGTATCATTGAAGTGCGACATGGAGGCTCAACATGGAGGAGTGACATAGAGGAGTGATGTGGAGGAGCGACATAGAGGAGTGACATGGAGGAGTGACATAGGAGTGACATGGAGGAGTGACATTTAGGAGTGACATGGGTGATCGACATGGAGGAGTGACATGGTGGAGTGACATAGAGGAGTGACATGGAGGAGTGACATTGAGGAGCAAGGAAGAGTGACATGGAGTAGTGACATGGAGGAGCTTCATGGAGGAGTGACATGGAAGAGTGACTTGTAGGAGTGATATAGAGGATCGACATAGAGGAGTGACATGGATGATCGACATGGAGGAGCAAAATGGAGGAGTGACATGGAGGAGTGACATGAAGGAGGAGTGACATGGAGGAGTGACATAGAGGATTGATGTGGAGGAGCGACATGGAGGAGTGACATGGTGGAGCTACAAGGAGGAGTGACATGGAGGAGTGACATTGAGGAGCAAGGAAGAGTGACATAGAGGAGTGACATGGAGGAGCTTCATGGAGGAGTGACATGGAGGAGTGACATGAAGGAGGAGTGACATGGAGGAGTGACATAGAGGAGTGATGTGGAGGAGCGACATGGAGGAGTGACATGGAGGAGCGACATGGAGGAGTAACATAGAGGAGTGACATTGAGGAGTGACATAGGAGTGACATGGAGGATTGACATTTAGGAGTGAAATGGAGGATCGACATGGAGGAGTGACATGGAGTAGTGATATGGAGGAGTGAGAAGGAGGAGTGACATGGAGGAGTGACATTAAGGAGCAATGAAGAGTCACATGGAGGAGTGACATGGAGGAGTGACATGGAGTAGTGATATGGAGGAGTGACATGTAGGAGTGAGATGGAGGAGTGACATGGAGGAGTGACATTGAGGAGCAAGGAAGAGTGACATAGAGGAGTGATATGGAGGAGCTTCATGGAGGAGTGACATGGAGGAGTGACATTTAGGACTGACATGGAGGATCGACATGGAGGAGTGACATGTAGTACTAATATGGAGGAGTGAGAAGGAGGAGTGACATGGAGGAGTGACATTGAGGAGCAAGGAAGAGTGACATGGAGGAGTGACATGGAGGACCTTCATGGAGGAGTGACATGGTGGAGTGACATGGAGGAGCGACATGGAGGAGTGACATGGAGGAGTATCATTGAAGTGCGACATGGAGGAGTGACATAGAGGAGTGATGTGTAGTAGCGACATGGAGGAGTGACATGGAGGAGCGACATGGAGGATTGACATGGAGGAGTATCATTGAAGTGCGACATGGAGGCTCAACATGGAGGAGTGACATAGAGGAGTGATGTGGAGGAGCGACATGGAGTGACATGGAGGAGCGACATGGAAGAGTGACATAGAGGAGTGACATGGAGGAGTGACATTGAGGAGCAAGGAAGAGTAACATGGAGGATTGACATGGAGGAGTGACATGTTGGAGTGATATGTAGGAGTGACATATAGAGGAGTGATGTGGAGGAGCGAAATCGAGAATTGACGAGTAGGAGCGACATGGAGGAGTGACATGGAGGAATTTCATTGAGGAGTGACATGGAGGGGTGACAAGGAGGAGTGACATAGAGGAGTGACATTGAGGAGTGACATTGAGGAGCAAGGAAGAGTGACATAGAGGAGTGACATGTAGGAGCTTCATGGAGGAGTGACATGGAGAAGTGACATTTAGAAGTGACATGGAGGATCGACATGGAGGAGTGACATTGAGTAGTAATATGGAGGAGTGAGAAGGAGGAGTGACATGGAGGAGTGACATGGAGGAGTGACATAGAGGAGTGACATGGAGGAGTGACATTGAGGAGCAAGGAAGAGTGACATGGAGGAGTGAAATGTAGGAGCTTCATGGAGGAGTGAAATGGAGGAGTGACATGTAGGAGTGACATTGAGGAGCAAGGAAGAGTGACATGGAGGAGTGACATGGAGGACCTTCATGGAGGAGTGACATGAAGGAGGAGTGACATGGAGGAGATACATAGAGGAGTGATGTGGAGGAGCGACATGGAGGAGCGATATGGAGGAGCGAAATGGAGGAGTGACCCGGAGGAGTGACATGAAGGAGGAGTGACATGGAGGAGCGACATAGAGGAGTGATGTGGAGGAGCGACAAGGAGGAGTGACATATAGGAGTGACATGGAGGAGTGACATTGATGAGCAAGGAAGAGTGACATAGAGGAGTGACATGGAGGAGTGACATTTAGGAATGACATGGAGGATCGACATGGAGGATTGACATGGAGTAGTGTGACATGGAGGATTGACATGGAGGAGTGACATGGAGGAGCGACATGGCGGAGCGATATGGAGGAGCGAAATGGAGGAGTGACATGGAGGAGTGACATGAAGGAGGAGTGACATGGCGGAGTGACATAGAGGAGCAACATGGAGGAGTGACATGGAGGTGTATCATTGAAGTGCGACATGGAGGCTCAACATGGAGGAGTGACATAGAGGAGTGATGTGGAGGAGCGACATAGAGGAGTGACATGGAGGAGTGACATAGGAGTGACATGGAGGAGTGACATTTAGGAGTGACATGGGTGATCGACATGGAGGAGTGACATGGTGGAGTGACATAGAGGAGTGACATGGAGGAGTGACATTGAGGAGCAAGGAAGAGTGACATGGAGTAGTGACATGGAGGAGCTTCATGGAGGAGTGACATGGAAGAGTGACTTGTAGGAGTGATATAGAGGATCGACATAGAGGAGTGACATGGATGATCGACATGGAGGAGCAAAATGGAGGAGTGACATGGAGGAGTGACATGAAGGAGGAGTGACATGGAGGAGTGACATAGAGGATTGATGTGGAGGAGCGACATGGAGGAGTGACATGGTGGAGCTACAAGGAGGAGTGACATGGAGGAGTGACATTGAGGAGCAAGGAAGAGTGACATAGAGGAGTGACATGGAGGAGCTTCATGGAGGAGTGACATGGAGGAGTGACATGAAGGAGGAGTGACATGGAGGAGTGACATAGAGGAGTGATGTGGAGGAGCGACATGGAGGAGTGACATGGAGGAGCGACATGGAGGAGTAACATAGAGGAGTGACATTGAGGAGTGACATAGGAGTGACATGGAGGATTGACATTTAGGAGTGAAATGGAGGATCGACATGGAGGAGTGACATGGAGTAGTGATATGGAGGAGTGAGAAGGAGGAGTGACATGGAGGAGTGACATTGAGGAGCAATGAAGAGTCACATGGTGGAGTGACATGGAGGAGTGACATGGAGTAGTGATATGGAGGAGTGACATGTAGGAGTGAGATGGAGGAGTGACATGGAGGAGTGACATTGAGGAGCAAGGAAGAGTGACATAGAGGAGTGACATGGAGGAGCTTCATGGAGGAGTGACATGGAGGAGTGACATTTAGGACTGACATGGAGGATCGACATGGAGGAGTGACATGTAGTACTAATATGGAGGAGTGAGAAGGAGGAGTGACATGGAGGAGTGACATTGAGGAGCAAGGAAGAGTGACATGGAGGAGTGACATGGAGGACCTTCATGGAGGAGTGACATGGTGGAGTGACATGGAGGAGCGACATGGAGGAGTGACATGGAGGAGTATCATTGAAGTGCGACATGGAGGAGTGACATAGAGGAGTGATGTGTAGTAGCGACATGGAGGAGTGACATGGAGGAGCGACATGGAGGATTGACATGGAGGAGTATCATTGAAGTGCGACATGGAGGCTCAACATGGAGGAGTGACATAGAGGAGTGATGTGGAGGAGCGACATGGAGTGACATGGAGGAGCGACATGGAAGAGTGACATAGAGGAGTGACATGGAGGAGTGACATTGAGGAGCAAGGAAGAGTAACATGGAGGATTGACATGGAGGAGTGACATGTTGGAGTGATATGTAGGAGTGACATATAGAGGAGTGATGTGGAGGAGCGAAATCGAGAATTGACGAGTAGGAGCGACATGGAGGAGTGACATGGAGGAATTTCATTGAGGAGTGACATGGAGGGGTGACAAGGAGGAGTGACATAGAGGAGTGACATTGAGGAGTGACATTGAGGAGCAAGGAAGAGTGACATAGAGGAGTGACATGTAGGAGCTTCATGGAGGAGTGACATGGAGAAGTGACATTTAGAAGTGACATGGAGGATCGACATGGAGGAGTGACATTGAGTAGTAATATGGAGGAGTGAGAAGGAGGAGTGACATGGAGGAGTGACATGGAGGAGTGACATAGAGGAGTGACATGGAGGAGTGACATTGAGGAGCAAGGAAGAGTGACATGGAGGAGTGAAATGTAGGAGCTTCATGGAGGAGTGAAATGGGGGAGTGACATGTAGGAGTGACATTGAGGAGCAAGGAAGAGTGACATGGAGGAGTGACATGGAGGACCTTCATGGAGGAGTGACATGAAGGAGGAGTGACATGGAGGAGATACATAGAGGAGTGATGTGGAGGAGCGACATGGAGGAGCGATATGGAGGAGCGAAATGGAGGAGTGACCCGGAGGAGTGACATGAAGGAGGAGTGACATGGAGGAGTGACATAGAGGAGTGATGTGGAGGAGCGACAAGGAGGAGTGACATAGAGGAGTGACATGGAGGAGTGACATTGATGAGCAAGGAAGAGTGACATAGAGGAGTGACATGGAGGAGTGACATTTAGGAATGACATGGAGGATCGACATGGAGGAGTGACATGGAGTAGTGTGACATGGAGGATTGACATGGAGGAGTGACATGGAGGAGCGACATGGAGGAGCGATATGGAGGAGCGAAATGGAGGAGTGAAATGGAGGAGTGACATGAAGGAGTGACATAGAGGAGTGACATGGAGGAGTGACATTGAGGAGCAATGAAGAGTGACATGGAGGAGTGACATGGAGGAGTGACATGGAGTAGTGATATGGAGGAGTGACATGTAGGAGTGACATGTAGGATCGACATGTAGGATAGACATGGTGGAGTGATATGGAGGAGTGACATTGAGGAGCAATGAAGAGTGACATGGAGGAGTGACATGGAGGAGTGACATGGAGGAGTGAGAAGGAGGAGTGACATGTAGGAGTGACATAGAGGAGTGACATGGAGGAGTGACATTGAGGAGCAATGAAGAGTGACATGGAGGAGTGACATGGAGGAGTGACATGGAGTAGTGATATGGAGGAGTGACATGTAGGAGTGACATGTAGGATCGACATGTAGGATAGACATGGTGGAGTGATATGGAGGAGTGACATAGAGGAGTGAAATGGAGGAGTGACATTGAGGAGCAAGGAAGAGTGACATGGAGTAGTGACGTGGAGGAGCTTCATGGAGGAGTGACATGGAGGAGTGACTTGTAGGAGTGATATAGAGGATCGACATAGAGGAGTGACATGGATGATCGACATAGAGGAGTGAAATGAAGGTGTGACATGGAGGAGCGATATGGAGGAGCGAAATGGAGGAGTGACATGGAGGAGTGACATGAAGGTGTGACATGGAGGAGCGATATGGAGGAGCGAAATGGAGGAGTGACATGGAGGAGTGACATTGAGGAGCAAGGAAGAGTGACATGGAGGAGTGAAATGTAGGAGCTTCATGGAGGAGTGAAATGGAGGAGTGACATGTAGGAGTGACATTGAGGAGCAAGGAAGAGTGACATGGAGGAGTGACATTAAGGAGGAGTGACATGGGGGAGATACATAGAGGAGTGATGTGGAGGAGCGACATGGAGGAGCGATATGGAGGAGCGAAATGGAGGAGTGACCCGGAGAAGTGACATGAAGGAGGAGTGACATGGAGGAGTGACATAGAGGAGTGATGTGGAGGAGCGACAAGGAGGAGTGACATAGAGGAGTGACATGGAGGAGTGACATTGATGAGCAAGGAAGAGTGACATAGAGGAGTGACATGGAGGATCGACATGGAGGAGTGACATGGAGTAGTGTGACATGGAGGATTGACATGGAGGAGTGACATGGAGGAGCGACATGGAGGAGCGGTATGGAGGAGCGAAATGGAGGAGTGACATGGAGGAGTGACATGAAGGAGGAGTGACATGGAGGAGTGACATAGAGGAGCAACATGGAGGAGTGATATGGAGGAGTATCATTGAAGTGCGACATGGAGGCTCAACATGGAGGAGTGACATAGAGGAGTGATGTGGAGGAGCGACATGGAGGAGTGACATGGGGGAGCGACATGGAGGAGTGACATAGGAGTGACATGGAGGAGTGACATTTAGGAGTGACATGGAGGAGTGACATTTAGGAGTGACATGGAGGATCGACATGGAGGAGTGACATGGAGGAGTGACATAGAGGAGTGACATGGAGGAGTGACATTGAGGAGCAAGGAAGAGTGACATGGAGTAGTGACATGGAGGAGCTTCATGGAGGAGTGACATGGAAGAGTGACTTGTAGGAGTGATATAGAGGATCGACATAGAGGAGTGACATGAATGATCGACATGGAGGAGTGACATGAAGGTGTGACATGGAGGAGCGATATGGAGGAGCGAAATGGAGGAGTGACATGGAGGAGTGACATGAAGGAGGAGTGACATGGAGAAGTGACATAGAGGATTGATGTGGAGATGCGACATGGAGGAGTGACATGGTGGAGCTACAAGGAGGAGTGACATGGAGGAGTGACATTGAGGAGCAAGGAAGAGTGACATAGAGGAGTGACATGGAGGAGCTTCATGGAGGAGTGACATGGAGGAGTGACATGAAGGAGGAGTGACATGGAGGAGTGACATAGAGGAGTGATGTGGAGGAGCGACATGGAGGAGTGACATGGAGGAGCGACATGGAGTAGTAACATAGAGGAGTGACATTGAGGAGTGACATAGGAGTGACATGGAGGATTGACATTTAGGAGTGACATGGAGGATCGACATGGAGGAGTGACATGGAGTAGTGATATGGAGGAGTGACATTGAGGAGCAATGAAGAGTGACATGGAGGAGTGACATGGAGGAGTGACATGGAGTAGTGTTATGGAGGAGTGACATGTAGGAGTGACATGAAGGATCGACATGTAGGATAGAAATGGAGGAGTGACATGGAGGAGCGACAAGGAGGAGTGACATGGAGGAGTGACATTGAGGAACTTCATGGAGGAGTGACATGGGGGAGTGACATGGAGGAGCTTCATGGAGGAGTGACATGGAGGAGTGATATGGAGGAGTGACATAGAGGAGTGACATGGCGGAGTGACATTGAGGATCGACATGAGGATAGACATGGAGGAGTGATATGGAGGAGCGACATGGAGTGACATGGAGGAGCGACATGGAAGAGTGACATAGAGGAGTGACATGGAGGAGTGACATTGAGGAGCAAGGAAGAGTAACATGGAGGATTGACATGGAGGAGTGACATGTTGGAGTGATATGTAGGAGTGACATATAGAGGAGTGATGTGGAGGAGCGAAATCGAGAATTGACGAGTAGGAGCGACATGGAGGAGTGACATGGAGGAGTTTCATTGAGGAGTGACATGGAGGGGTGACATGGAGGAGTGAGAAGTTGTAGTGATATGGAGTTGTAACATGGAGAATTGACATAGAGGAGTGACATGGAGGAGTGACATGGAGGAGTGACATAGAGGAGTGATGTGGAGGAGCGACATGGAAGAGTGACATGGAGGAGCGACATGGAGGAGTGACATAGAGGAGCGACAAGGAGGAGTGACATGGAGGAGTGACATTGAGGAGCAAGGAAGAGTGACATAGAGGAGTGACATGGAGGAGCTTCATGGAGGAGTGACATGGAGGAGTGACATGAAGGAGGAGTGACATGGAGGAGTGACATAGAGGAGTGATGTGGAGGAGCGACATGGAAGAGTGACATGTAGGAGCTTCATGGAGGAGTGACATGGAGGAGTGACATGAAGGAGTGACATGAAGGAGGAGTGACATGGAGGAGTGACATAGAGGATTGATGTGGAGGAGCGACATGGAGGAGTGACATGGAGGAGCGACAAGGAGGAGTGACATGGAGGAGTGACATTGAGGAGCAAGGAAGAGTGACATAGAGGAGTGACATGGAGGAGCTTCATGGAGGAGCGACATGGAAGAGTGACATGGAGGAGCGACATGGAGGAGTGACATAGAGGAGTGACATGGAGGAGTGACATAGGAGTGACATGGAGGAGTGACATGGAGTAGTGATATGGAGGAGTGAGAAGGAGGAGTGACATGGTGGAGTGACATGGAGGAGTGACATAGAGGAGTGACATGGAAGAGTGACATTGAGGAGCAATGAAGAGTGACATGGAGGAGTGACATGGAGGAGTGACATGGAGTAGTGATATGGAGGAGTGACATGTAGGAGTGACATGGAGGATCGACATGTAGGATAGACATGGAGGAGTGATATGGAGGAGTGACATAGAGGAGTGAAATGGAGGAGTGACATTGAGGAGCAAGGAAGAGTGACATGGAGTAGTGACATGGAGGAGCTTCATGGAGGAGTGACATGGAGGAGTGACAAGGGGTAGCGACATGGAAGACGGACATGGAGGAGTGAATTTAAGGATCGTAATGGAGGAGTGACATGGAGAAGCAACACGGAGGCTCAACATATAGGAGTAATATTGAGGAGTGACATTGACGGGCGACATGGAGGAGTGACATAGAGGAGTGATGTGGAGTAGCGACATGGAGGAGTGACATGGAGGCATATCATTGAAGTGCGACATGGAGGCTCAACATGGAGGAGTGACATAGAGGAGTGATGTGGAGGAGTGACATGGAGGAGTGACATGGAGTAGCGACATGGAGGAGTGACATAGAGGAGTGACATTGAGGAGCAATGAAGAGTGAAATGGAGGAGTGACATGGAGGAGTGACATGGAGGAGTGACATGGAGGATCAACATGTAGGATAGACATGGAGGAGTGATATGGAGGAGTGACATAGAGGAGTGACATGGAGGAGTGACATTGAGGACCAAGGAAGAGTGACATGGAGTAGTGACATGGAGGAGCTTCATGGAGGAGTGAAATGGAGGAGTGACATGTAGGAGTGACATTGAGGAGCAAGGAAGAGTGACATGGAGGAGTGACATGAAGGAGGAGTGACATGGGGGAGATACATAGAGGAGTGATGTGGAGGAGCGACATGGAGGAGCGATATGGAGGAGCGAAATGGAGGAGTGACCCGGAGAAGTGACATGAAGGAGGAGTGACATGGAGGAGTGACATAGAGGAGTGATGTGGAGGAGCGACAAGGAGGAGTGACATAGAGGAGTGACATGGAGGAGTGACATTGATGAGCAAGGAAGAGTGACATAGAGGAGTGACATGGAGGAGTGACATTTAGGAATGACATGGAGGATCGACATGGAGGAGTGACATGGAGTAGTGTGACATGGAGGATTGACATGGAGGAGTGACATGGAGGAGCGACATGGAGGAGCGATATGGAGGAGCGAAATGGAGGAGTGACATGGAGGAGTGACATGAAGGAGGAGTGACATGGAGAAGTGACATAGAGGAGCAACATGGAGGAGTGATATGGAGGAGTATCATTGAAGTGCGACATGGAGGCTCAACATGGAGGAGTGACATAGAGGAGTGATGTGGAGGAGCGACATGGAGGAGTGACATGGGGGAGCGACATGGAGGAGTGACATAGGAGTGACATGGAGGAGTGACATAGGAGTGACATGGAGGAGTGACATTTAGGAGTGACATGGAGGATCGACATGGAGGAGTGACATGGAGGAGTGACATAGAGGAGTGACATGGAGGAGTGACATTGAGGAGCAAGGAAGAGTGACATGGAGTAGTGACATGGAGGAGCTTCATGGAGGAGTGACATGGAAGAGTGACTTGTAGGAGTGATATAGAGGATCGACATAGAGGAGTGACATGAATGATCGACATGGAGGAGTGACATGAAGGTGTGACATGGAGGAGCGATATGGAGGAGCGAAATGGAGGAGTGACATGGAGGAGTGACATGAAGGAGGAGTGACATGGAGAAGTGACATAGAGGATTGATGTGGAGATGCGACATGGAGGAGTGACATGGTGGAGCTACAAGGAGGAGTGACATGGAGGAGTGACATTGAGGAGCAAGGAAGAGTGACATAGAGGAGTGACATGGAGGAGCTTCATGGAGGAGTGACATGAAGGAGGAGTGACATGGAGGAGTGACATAGAGGAGTGATGTGGAGGAGCGACATGGAGGAGTGACATGTAGGAGCGACATGGAAGAGTGACATAGAGGAGTGACATGGAGGAGTGACATTGAGGAGCAAGGAAGAGTAACATGGAGGATTGACATGGAGGAGTGACATGTTGGAGTGATATGTAGGAGTGACATGGAGGAGTGAAATGGAGGAGTGACATAGAGGAGTGATGTGGAGGAGCGACATGGAAGAGTGACATGGAGGAGCGACATGGAGGAGTGACATAGAGGAGCGACAAGGGGGAGTGACATGGAGGAGTGACATTGAGGAGCAAGGAAGAGTGACATAGAGGAGTGACATGGAGGAGCTTCATGGAGGAGTGACATGGAGGAGTGACATGAAGGAGGAGTGACATGGGGGAGTGACATAGAGGAGTGATGTGGAGGAGCGACATGGAAGAGTGACATGGAGGAGCTTCATGGAGGAGTGACATGGAGGAGTGACATGAAGGAGGAGTGACATGGAGGAGTGACATAGAGGATTGATGTGGAGGAGCGACATGGAGGAGTGACATGGAGGAGCGACAAGGAGGAGTGACATGGAGGAGTGACATTGAGGAGCAAGGAAGAGTGACATAGAGGAGTGACATGGAGGAGCTTCATGGAGGAGTGACATGGAGGAGTGACATGAAGGAGGAGTGACATGGAGGAGTGACATAGAGGAGTGATGTGGAGGAGCGACATGGAAGAGTGACATGGAGGAGCGACATGGAGGAGTGACATAGAGGAGTGACATGGAGGAGTGACATAGGAGTGACATGGAGGAGTGACATTTAGGAGTGACATGAAGGATCGACATGGAGGAGTGACATGGAGTAGTGATATGGAGGAGTGAGAAGGAGGAGTGACATGGAGGAGTGACATGGAGGAGTGACATAGAGGAGTGACATGGAAGAGTGACATTGAGGAGCAATGAAGAGTGACATGGAGGAGTGACATGGAGGAGTGACATGGAGTAGTGATATGGAGGAGTGACATGTAGGAGTGACATGGAGGATCGACATGTAGGATAGACATGGAGGAGTGATATGGCGGAGTGACATAGAGGAGTGAAATGGAGGAGTGACATTGAGGAGCAAGGAAGAGTGACATGGAGTAGTGACATGGAGGAGCTTCATGGAGGAGTGATATGGAGGAGTGACAAGGAGTAGCGACATGGAAGACGGACATGGAGGAGTGAATTTAAGGATCGTAATGGAGGAGTGACATGGAGAAGCAACACGGAGGCTCAACATATAGGAGTAATATTGAGGAGTGACATTGAAGGGCGACATGGAGGAGTGACATAGAGGAGTGATGTGGAGTAGCGACATGGAGGAGTGACATGGAGGCATATCATTGAAGTGCGACATGGAGGCTCAACATGGAGGAGTGACATAGAGGAGTGATGTGGTGGAGTGACATGGAGGAGTGACATGGAGGAGCGACATGGAGGAGTGACATAGAGGAGTGACATTGAGGAACAATGAAGAGTGAAATGGAGGAGTGACATGGAGGAGTGACATGGAGGAGTGACATGGAGGATCAACATGTAGGATAGACATGGAGGAGTGATATGGAGGAGTGACATAGAGGAGTGACATGGAGGAGTGACATTGAGGACCAAGGAAGAGTGACATGGAGTAGTGACATGGAGGAGCTTCATGGAGGAGTGATATGGAGGAGTGACATGGAGGAGTGACTTGTAGGAGTGACATAGAGGATCGACATGGAGAAGTGACATGGAGGAGTGACAAGGAGTAGCGACATGGAAGACGGACATGATGGAGTGAATTTAAGGATCGTCATGGAGGAGTGACATGGAGAAGCAACACGGAGGCTCAACATATAGGAGTGATATTGAGGAGTGACATTGAAGGGCGACATGGAGGAGTGACATAGAGGAGTGATGTGGAGTAGCGACATGGAGGAGTGACATGGAGGAGCGACATGGAGGAGTGACATGGAAGCGTATCTTTGAAGTGCGACATGGAGGCTCAAAATGGAGGAGTGACATAGAGGAGTGATGTGGAGGAGCGACATGGAAGAGTGACATAGAGGAGTGACATTGAGGAGCAATGAAGAGTGACATGGAGGAGTGACATGTAGGAGTGACATGTAGGAGTGACATGGAGGATCAACATGTAGGATAGACATGGAGGAGTGATATGGAGGAGTGACATAGAGGAGTGACATTGAGGAGCAAGGAAGAGTGACATGGAGTAGTGACATGGAGGAGCTTCATGGAGGAGTGACATGGAGGAGTGAAAAGGAGTAGCGACATGGAAGACGGACATGGAGGAGTGAATTTAAGGATCGTAATGGAGGAGTGACATGGAGAAGCAACACGGAGGCTCAACATATAGGAGTAATATTGAGGAGTGACATTGAAGGGCGACATGGAGGAGTGACATAGAGGAGTGATGTGGAGTAGCGACATGGAGGAGTGACATGGAGGCATATCATTGAAGTGCGACATGGAGGCTCAACATGGAGGAGTGACATAGAGGAGTGATGTGGAGGAGTGACATGGAGGAGTGACATGGAGGAGTGACATAGAGGAGTGACATGGAGGAGCAATGAAGAGTGAAATGGAGGAGTGACATGGAGGAGTGACATGTAGGAGTGACATGGAGGATCAACATGTAGGATAGACATGGAGGAGTGATATGGAGGAGTGACATAGAGGAGTGACATGGAGGAGTGACATTGAGGAGCAAGGAAGAGTGACATGGAGTAGTGACATGGAGGAGCTTCATGGAGGAGTGATATGGAGGAGTGACTTGTAGGAGTGATATGGCGGAGTGACATAGAGGAGTGACATGAAGGAGGAGTGACATGGAGGAGTGACATAGAGGAGTGATGTGGAGTAGCGACATGGAGGAGTGACATGGAGGAGCGACATGGAGGAGTGACATGGAGGAGTATCATTGAAGTGCGACATGGAGGAGTGACATAGAGGAGTGATGTGGAGTAGCGACATGGAGGACCTTCATGGAGGAGTGACATGGAGGAGTGACATGAAGGAGGAGTGACATGGAGGAGTGACATAGAGGAGTGATGTGGAGTAGCGACATGGAGGAGTGACATGGAGGAGTGACATGGAGGAGTGACATGGAGGAGTGACATGGAGGAGCGACATGGAGGAGTGACATGGAGGCGTATCTTTGAAGTGCGACATGGAGGCTCAAAATGGAGGAGCGACATGGAGGAGTGACATAGAGGAGTGACATTGAGGAGCAATGAAGAGTGACATGGAGGAGTGACATGTAGGAGTGACTTGTAGGAGTGACATAGAGGATCGACATGGAGAAGTGACATGGAGGAGTGACAAGGAGTAGCGACATGGAAGACGGACATGATGGAGTGAATTTAAGGATCGTCATGGAGGAGTGACATGGAGAAGCAACACGGAGGCTCAACATATAGGAGTGATATTGAGGAGTGACATTGAAGGGCGACATGGAGGAGTGACATAGAGGAGTGATGTGGAGTAGCGACATGGAGGAGTGACATGGAGGAGCGACATGGAGGAGTGACATGGAGGCGTATCTTTGAAGTGCGACATGGAGGCTCAAAATGGAGGAGTGACATAGAGGAGTGATGTGGAGGAGCGACATGGAAGAGTGACATAGAGGAGTGACATTGAGGAGCAATGAAGAGTGACATGGAGGAGTGACATGTAGGAGTGACATGTAGGAGTGACATGGAGGATCAACATGTAGGATAGACATGGAGGAGTGATATGGAGGAGTGACATAGAGGAGTGAAATGGAGGAGTGACATAGAGGAGTGACATGGAGGAGTGACATTGAGGAGCAAGGAAGAGTGACATGGAGTAGTGACATGGAGGAGCTTCATGGAGGAGTGACATGGAAGAGTGACTTGTAGGAGTGATATAGAGGATCAACATAGAGGAGTGACATGAATGATCGACATGGAGGAGTGACATGAAGGTGTGACATGGAGGAGCGATATGGAGGAGCGAAATGGAGGAGTGACATGGAGGAGTGACATGAAGGAGGAGTGACATGGAGAAGTGACATAGAGGATTGATGTGGAGATGCGACATGGAGGAGTGACATGGTGGAGCTACAAGGAGGAGTGACATGGAGGAGTGACATTGAGGAGCAAGGAAGAGTGACATAGAGGAGTGACATGGAGGAGCTTCATGGAGGAGTGACATGAAGGAGGAGTGACATGGAGGAGTGACATAGAGGAGTGATGTGGAGGAGCGACATGGAGGAGTGACATGTAGGAGCGACATGGAAGAGTGACATAGAGGAGTGACATGGAGGAGTGACATTGAGGAGCAAGGAAGAGTAACATGGAGGATTGACATGGAGGAGTGACATGTTGGAGTGATATGTAGGAGTGACATGGAGGAGTGAAATGGAGGAGTGACATAGAGGAGTGATGTGGAGGAGCGACATGGAAGAGTGACATGGAGGAGCGACATGGAGGAGTGACATAGAGGAGCGACAAGGGGGAGTGACATGGAGGAGTGACATTGAGGAGCAAGGAAGAGTGACATAGAGGAGTGACATGGAGGAGCTTCATGGAGGAGTGACATGGAGGAGTGACATGAAGGAGGAGTGACATGGGGGAGTGACATAGAGGAGTGATGTGGAGGAGCGACATGGAAGAGTGACATGGAGGAGCTTCATGGAGGAGTGACATGGAGGAGTGACATGAAGGAGGAGTGACATGGAGGAGTGACATAGAGGATTGATGTGGAGGAGCGACATGGAGGAGTGACATGGAGGAGCGACAAGGAGGAGTGACATGGAGGAGTGACATTGAGGAGCAAGGAAGAGTGACATAGAGGAGTGACATGGAGGAGCTTCATGGAGGAGTGACATGGAGGAGTGACATGAAGGAGGAGTGACATGGAGGAGTGACATAGAGGAGTGATGTGGAGGAGCGACATGGAAGAGTGACATGGAGGAGCGACATGGAGGAGTGACATAGAGGAGTGACATGGAGGAGTGACATAGGAGTGACATGGAGGAGTGACATTTAGGAGTGACATGAAGGATCGACATGGAGGAGTGACATGGAGTAGTGATATGGAGGAGTGAGAAGGAGGAGTGACATGGAGGAGTGACATGGAGGAGTGACATAGAGGAGTGACATGGAAGAGTGACATTGAGGAGCAATGAAGATTGACATGGAGGAGTGACATGGAGGAGTGACATGGAGTAGTGATATGGAGGAGTGACATGTAGGAGTGACATGGAGGATCGACATGTAGGATAGACATGGAGGAGTGATATGGCGGAGTGACATAGAGGAGTGAAATGGAGGAGTGACATTGAGGAGCAAGGAAGAGTGACATGGAGTAGTGACATGGAGGAGCTTCATGGAGGAGTGATATGGAGGAGTGACAAGGAGTAGCGACATGGAAGACGGACATGGAGGAGTGAATTTAAGGATCGTAATGGAGGAGTGACATGGAGAAGCAACACGGAGGCTCAACATATAGGAGTAATATTGAGGAGTGACATTGAAGGGCGACATGGAGGAGTGACATAGAGGAGTGATGTGGAGTAGCGACATGGAGGAGTGACATGGAGGCATATCATTGAAGTGCGACATGGAGGCTCAACATGGAGGAGTGACATAGAGGAGTGATGTGGTGGAGTGACATGGAGGAGTGACATGGAGGAGCGACATGGAGGAGTGACATAGAGGAGTGACATTGAGGAACAATGAAGAGTGAAATGGAGGAGTGACATGGAGGAGTGACATGGAGGAGTGACATGGAGGATCAACATGTAGGATAGACATGGAGGAGTGATATGGAGGAGTGACATAGAGGAGTGACATGGAGGAGTGACATTGAGGACCAAGGAAGAGTGACATGGAGTAGTGACATGGAGGAGCTTCATGGAGGAGTGATATGGAGGAGTGACATGGAGGAGTGACTTGTAGGAGTGACATAGAGGATCGACATGGAGAAGTGACATGGAGGAGTGACAAGGAGTAGCGACATGGAAGACGGACATGATGGAGTGAATTTAAGGATCGTCATGGAGGAGTGACATGGAGAAGCAACACGGAGGCTCAACATATAGGAGTGATATTGAGGAGTGACATTGAAGGGCGACATGGAGGAGTGACATAGAGGAGTGATGTGGAGTAGCGACATGGAGGAGTGACATGGAGGAGCGACATGGAGGAGTGACATGGAAGCGTATCTTTGAAGTGCGACATGGAGGCTCAAAATGGAGGAGTGACATAGAGGAGTGATGTGGAGGAGCGACATGGAAGAGTGACATAGAGGAGTGACATTGAGGAGCAATGAAGAGTGACATGGAGGAGTGACATGTAGGAGTGACATGTAGGAGTGACATGGAGGATCAACATGTAGGATAGACATGGAGGAGTGATATGGAGGAGTGACATAGAGGAGTGACATTGAGGAGCAAGGAAGAGTGACATGGAGTAGTGACATGGAGGAGCTTCATGGAGGAGTGACATGGAGGAGTGAAAAGGAGTAGCGACATGGAAGACGGACATGGAGGAGTGAATTTAAGGATCGTAATGGAGGAGTGACATGGAGAAGCAACACGGAGGCTCAACATATAGGAGTAATATTGAGGAGTGACATTGAAGGGCGACATGGAGGAGTGACATAGAGGAGTGATGTGGAGTAGCGACATGGAGGAGTGACATGGAGGCATATCATTGAAGTGCGACATGGAGGCTCAACATGGAGGAGTGACATAGAGGAGTGATGTGGAGGAGTGACATGGAGGAGTGACATGGAGGAGTGACATAGAGGAGTGACATGGAGGAGCAATGAAGAGTGAAATGGAGGAGTGACATGGAGGAGTGACATGTAGGAGTGACATGGAGGATCAACATGTAGGATAGACATGGAGGAGTGATATGGAGGAGTGACATAGAGGAGTGACATGGAGGAGTGACATTGAGGAGCAAGGAAGAGTGACATGGAGTAGTGACATGGAGGAGCTTCATGGAGGAGTGATATGGAGGAGTGACTTGTAGGAGTGATATGGCGGAGTGACATAGAGGAGTGACATGAAGGAGGAGTGACATGGAGGAGTGACATAGAGGAGTGATGTGGAGTAGCGACATGGAGGAGTGACATGGAGGAGCGACATGGAGGAGTGACATGGAGGAGTATCATTGAAGTGCGACATGGAGGAGTGACATAGAGGAGTGACATGGAGGAGTGACATTGAGGACCAAGGAAGAGTGACATGGAGTAGTGACATGGAGGAGCTTCATGGAGGAGTGATATGGAGGAGTGACATGGAGGAGTGACTTGTAGGAGTGACATAGAGGATCGACATGGAGAAGTGACATGGAGGAGTGACAAGGAGTAGCGACATGGAAGACGGACATGATGGAGTGAATTTAAGGATCGTCATGGAGGAGTGACATGGAGAAGCAACACGGAGGCTCAACATATAGGAGTGATATTGAGGAGTGACATTGAAGGGCGACATGGAGGAGTGACATAGAGGAGTGATGTGGAGTAGCGACATGGAGGAGTGACATGGAGGAGCGACATGGAGGAGTGACATGGAAGCGTATCTTTGAAGTGCGACATGGAGGCTCAAAATGGAGGAGTGACATAGAGGAGTGATGTGGAGGAGCGACATGGAAGAGTGACATAGAGGAGTGACATTGAGGAGCAATGAAGAGTGACATGGAGGAGTGACATGTAGGAGTGACATGTAGGAGTGACATGGAGGATCAACATGTAGGATAGACATGGAGGAGTGATATGGAGGAGTGACATAGAGGAGTGACATTGAGGAGCAAGGAAGAGTGACATGGAGTAGTGACATGGAGGAGCTTCATGGAGGAGTGACATGGAGGAGTGAAAAGGAGTAGCGACATGGAAGACGGACATGGAGGAGTGAATTTAAGGATCGTAATGGAGGAGTGACATGGAGAAGCAACACGGAGGCTCAACATATAGGAGTAATATTGAGGAGTGACATTGAAGGGCGACATGGAGGAGTGACATAGAGGAGTGATGTGGAGTAGCGACATGGAGGAGTGACATGGAGGCATATCATTGAAGTGCGACATGGAGGCTCAACATGGAGGAGTGACATAGAGGAGTGATGTGGAGGAGTGACATGGAGGAGTGACATGGAGGAGTGACATAGAGGAGTGACATGGAGGAGCAATGAAGAGTGAAATGGAGGAGTGACATGGAGGAGTGACATGTAGGAGTGACATGGAGGATCAACATGTAGGATAGACATGGAGGAGTGATATGGAGGAGTGACATAGAGGAGTGACATGGAGGAGTGACATTGAGGAGCAAGGAAGAGTGACATGGAGTAGTGACATGGAGGAGCTTCATGGAGGAGTGATATGGAGGAGTGACTTGTAGGAGTGATATGGCGGAGTGACATAGAGGAGTGACATGAAGGAGGAGTGACATGGAGGAGTGACATAGAGGAGTGATGTGGAGTAGCGACATGGAGGAGTGACATGGAGGAGCGACATGGAGGAGTGACATGGAGGAGTATCATTGAAGTGCGACATGGAGGAGTGACATAGAGGAGTGATGTGGAGTAGCGACATGGAGGACCTTCATGGAGGAGTGACATGGAGGAGTGACATGAAGGAGGAGTGACATGGAGGAGTGACATAGAGGAGTGATGTGGAGTAGCGACATGGAGGAGTGACATGGAGGAGTGACATGGAGGAGTGACATGGAGGAGTGACATGGAGGAGCGACATGGAGGAGTGACATGGAGGCGTATCTTTGAAGTGCGACATGGAGGCTCAAAATGGAGGAGCGACATGGAGGAGTGACATAGAGGAGTGACATTGAGGAGCAATGAAGAGTGACATGGAGGAGTGACATGTAGGAGTGACTTGTAGGAGTGACATAGAGGATCGACATGGAGAAGTGACATGGAGGAGTGACAAGGAGTAGCGACATGGAAGACGGACATGATGGAGTGAATTTAAGGATCGTCATGGAGGAGTGACATGGAGAAGCAACACGGAGGCTCAACATATAGGAGTGATATTGAGGAGTGACATTGAAGGGCGACATGGAGGAGTGACATAGAGGAGTGATGTGGAGTAGCGACATGGAGGAGTGACATGGAGGAGCGACATGGAGGAGTGACATGGAGGCGTATCTTTGAAGTGCGACATGGAGGCTCAAAATGGAGGAGTGACATAGAGGAGTGATGTGGAGGAGCGACATGGAAGAGTGACATAGAGGAGTGACATTGAGGAGCAATGAAGAGTGACATGGAGGAGTGACATGTAGGAGTGACATGTAGGAGTGACATGGAGGATCAACATGTAGGATAGACATGGAGGAGTGATATGGAGGAGTGACATAGAGGAGTGAAATGGAGGAGTGACATAGAGGAGTGACATGGAGGAGTGACATTGAGGAGCAAGGAAGAGTGACATGGAGTAGTGACATGGAGGAGCTTCATGGAGGAGTGACATGGAAGAGTGACTTGTAGGAGTGATATAGAGGATCAACATAGAGGAGTGACATGAATGATCGACATGGAGGAGTGACATGAAGGTGTGACATGGAGGAGCGATATGGAGGAGCGAAATGGAGGAGTGACATGGAGGAGTGACATGAAGGAGGAGTGACATGGAGAAGTGACATAGAGGATTGATGTGGAGATGCGACATGGAGGAGTGACATGGTGGAGCTACAAGGAGGAGTGACATGGAGGAGTGACATTGAGGAGCAAGGAAGAGTGACATAGAGGAGTGACATGGAGGAGCTTCATGGAGGAGTGACATGAAGGAGGAGTGACATGGAGGAGTGACATAGAGGAGTGATGTGGAGGAGCGACATGGAGGAGTGACATGTAGGAGCGACATGGAAGAGTGACATAGAGGAGTGACATGGAGGAGTGACATTGAGGAGCAAGGAAGAGTAACATGGAGGATTGACATGGAGGAGTGACATGTTGGAGTGATATGTAGGAGTGACATGGAGGAGTGAAATGGAGGAGTGACATAGAGGAGTGATGTGGAGGAGCGACATGGAAGAGTGACATGGAGGAGCGACATGGAGGAGTGACATAGAGGAGCGACAAGGGGGAGTGACATGGAGGAGTGACATTGAGGAGCAAGGAAGAGTGACATAGAGGAGTGACATGGAGGAGCTTCATGGAGGAGTGACATGGAGGAGTGACATGAAGGAGGAGTGACATGGGGGAGTGACATAGAGGAGTGATGTGGAGGAGCGACATGGAAGAGTGACATGGAGGAGCTTCATGGAGGAGTGACATGGAGGAGTGACATGAAGGAGGAGTGACATGGAGGAGTGACATAGAGGATTGATGTGGAGGAGCGACATGGAGGAGTGACATGGAGGAGCGACAAGGAGGAGTGACATGGAGGAGTGACATTGAGGAGCAAGGAAGAGTGACATAGAGGAGTGACATGGAGGAGCTTCATGGAGGAGTGACATGGAGGAGTGACATGAAGGAGGAGTGACATGGAGGAGTGACATAGAGGAGTGATGTGGAGGAGCGACATGGAAGAGTGACATGGAGGAGCGACATGGAGGAGTGACATAGAGGAGTGACATGGAGGAGTGACATAGGAGTGACATGGAGGAGTGACATTTAGGAGTGACATGAAGGATCGACATGGAGGAGTGACATGGAGTAGTGATATGGAGGAGTGAGAAGGAGGAGTGACATGGAGGAGTGACATGGAGGAGTGACATAGAGGAGTGACATGGAAGAGTGACATTGAGGAGCAATGAAGATTGACATGGAGGAGTGACATGGAGGAGTGACATGGAGTAGTGATATGGAGGAGTGACATGTAGGAGTGACATGGAGGATCGACATGTAGGATAGACATGGAGGAGTGATATGGCGGAGTGACATAGAGGAGTGAAATGGAGGAGTGACATTGAGGAGCAAGGAAGAGTGACATGGAGTAGTGACATGGAGGAGCTTCATGGAGGAGTGATATGGAGGAGTGACAAGGAGTAGCGACATGGAAGACGGACATGGAGGAGTGAATTTAAGGATCGTAATGGAGGAGTGACATGGAGAAGCAACACGGAGGCTCAACATATAGGAGTAATATTGAGGAGTGACATTGAAGGGCGACATGGAGGAGTGACATAGAGGAGTGATGTGGAGTAGCGACATGGAGGAGTGACATGGAGGCATATCATTGAAGTGCGACATGGAGGCTCAACATGGAGGAGTGACATAGAGGAGTGATGTGGTGGAGTGACATGGAGGAGTGACATGGAGGAGCGACATGGAGGAGTGACATAGAGGAGTGACATTGAGGAACAATGAAGAGTGAAATGGAGGAGTGACATGGAGGAGTGACATGGAGGAGTGACATGGAGGATCAACATGTAGGATAGACATGGAGGAGTGATATGGAGGAGTGACATAGAGGAGTGACATGGAGGAGTGACATTGAGGACCAAGGAAGAGTGACATGGAGTAGTGACATGGAGGAGCTTCATGGAGGAGTGATATGGAGGAGTGACATGGAGGAGTGACTTGTAGGAGTGACATAGAGGATCGACATGGAGAAGTGACATGGAGGAGTGACAAGGAGTAGCGACATGGAAGACGGACATGATGGAGTGAATTTAAGGATCGTCATGGAGGAGTGACATGGAGAAGCAACACGGAGGCTCAACATATAGGAGTGATATTGAGGAGTGACATTGAAGGGCGACATGGAGGAGTGACATAGAGGAGTGATGTGGAGTAGCGACATGGAGGAGTGACATGGAGGAGCGACATGGAGGAGTGACATGGAAGCGTATCTTTGAAGTGCGACATGGAGGCTCAAAATGGAGGAGTGACATAGAGGAGTGATGTGGAGGAGCGACATGGAAGAGTGACATAGAGGAGTGACATTGAGGAGCAATGAAGAGTGACATGGAGGAGTGACATGTAGGAGTGACATGTAGGAGTGACATGGAGGATCAACATGTAGGATAGACATGGAGGAGTGATATGGAGGAGTGACATAGAGGAGTGACATTGAGGAGCAAGGAAGAGTGACATGGAGTAGTGACATGGAGGAGCTTCATGGAGGAGTGACATGGAGGAGTGAAAAGGAGTAGCGACATGGAAGACGGACATGGAGGAGTGAATTTAAGGATCGTAATGGAGGAGTGACATGGAGAAGCAACACGGAGGCTCAACATATAGGAGTAATATTGAGGAGTGACATTGAAGGGCGACATGGAGGAGTGACATAGAGGAGTGATGTGGAGTAGCGACATGGAGGAGTGACATGGAGGCATATCATTGAAGTGCGACATGGAGGCTCAACATGGAGGAGTGACATAGAGGAGTGATGTGGAGGAGTGACATGGAGGAGTGACATGGAGGAGTGACATAGAGGAGTGACATGGAGGAGCAATGAAGAGTGAAATGGAGGAGTGACATGGAGGAGTGACATGTAGGAGTGACATGGAGGATCAACATGTAGGATAGACATGGAGGAGTGATATGGAGGAGTGACATAGAGGAGTGACATGGAGGAGTGACATTGAGGAGCAAGGAAGAGTGACATGGAGTAGTGACATGGAGGAGCTTCATGGAGGAGTGATATGGAGGAGTGACTTGTAGGAGTGATATGGCGGAGTGACATAGAGGAGTGACATGAAGGAGGAGTGACATGGAGGAGTGACATAGAGGAGTGATGTGGAGTAGCGACATGGAGGAGTGACATGGAGGAGCGACATGGAGGAGTGACATGGAGGAGTATCATTGAAGTGCGACATGGAGGAGTGACATAGAGGAGTGACATGGAGGAGTGACATTGAGGACCAAGGAAGAGTGACATGGAGTAGTGACATGGAGGAGCTTCATGGAGGAGTGATATGGAGGAGTGACATGGAGGAGTGACTTGTAGGAGTGACATAGAGGATCGACATGGAGAAGTGACATGGAGGAGTGACAAGGAGTAGCGACATGGAAGACGGACATGATGGAGTGAATTTAAGGATCGTCATGGAGGAGTGACATGGAGAAGCAACACGGAGGCTCAACATATAGGAGTGATATTGAGGAGTGACATTGAAGGGCGACATGGAGGAGTGACATAGAGGAGTGATGTGGAGTAGCGACATGGAGGAGTGACATGGAGGAGCGACATGGAGGAGTGACATGGAAGCGTATCTTTGAAGTGCGACATGGAGGCTCAAAATGGAGGAGTGACATAGAGGAGTGATGTGGAGGAGCGACATGGAAGAGTGACATAGAGGAGTGACATTGAGGAGCAATGAAGAGTGACATGGAGGAGTGACATGTAGGAGTGACATGTAGGAGTGACATGGAGGATCAACATGTAGGATAGACATGGAGGAGTGATATGGAGGAGTGACATAGAGGAGTGACATTGAGGAGCAAGGAAGAGTGACATGGAGTAGTGACATGGAGGAGCTTCATGGAGGAGTGACATGGAGGAGTGAAAAGGAGTAGCGACATGGAAGACGGACATGGAGGAGTGAATTTAAGGATCGTAATGGAGGAGTGACATGGAGAAGCAACACGGAGGCTCAACATATAGGAGTAATATTGAGGAGTGACATTGAAGGGCGACATGGAGGAGTGACATAGAGGAGTGATGTGGAGTAGCGACATGGAGGAGTGACATGGAGGCATATCATTGAAGTGCGACATGGAGGCTCAACATGGAGGAGTGACATAGAGGAGTGATGTGGAGGAGTGACATGGAGGAGTGACATGGAGGAGTGACATAGAGGAGTGACATGGAGGAGCAATGAAGAGTGAAATGGAGGAGTGACATGGAGGAGTGACATGTAGGAGTGACATGGAGGATCAACATGTAGGATAGACATGGAGGAGTGATATGGAGGAGTGACATAGAGGAGTGACATGGAGGAGTGACATTGAGGAGCAAGGAAGAGTGACATGGAGTAGTGACATGGAGGAGCTTCATGGAGGAGTGATATGGAGGAGTGACTTGTAGGAGTGATATGGCGGAGTGACATAGAGGAGTGACATGAAGGAGGAGTGACATGGAGGAGTGACATAGAGGAGTGATGTGGAGTAGCGACATGGAGGAGTGACATGGAGGAGCGACATGGAGGAGTGACATGGAGGAGTATCATTGAAGTGCGACATGGAGGAGTGACATAGAGGAGTGATGTGGAGTAGCGACATGGAGGACCTTCATGGAGGAGTGACATGGAGGAGTGACATGAAGGAGGAGTGACATGGAGGAGTGACATAGAGGAGTGATGTGGAGTAGCGACATGGAGGAGTGACATGGAGGAGTGACATGGAGGAGTGACATGGAGGAGTGACATGGAGGAGCGACATGGAGGAGTGACATGGAGGCGTATCTTTGAAGTGCGACATGGAGGCTCAAAATGGAGGAGCGACATGGAGGAGTGACATAGAGGAGTGACATTGAGGAGCAATGAAGAGTGACATGGAGGAGTGACATGTAGGAGTGACTTGTAGGAGTGACATAGAGGATCGACATGGAGAAGTGACATGGAGGAGTGACAAGGAGTAGCGACATGGAAGACGGACATGATGGAGTGAATTTAAGGATCGTCATGGAGGAGTGACATGGAGAAGCAACACGGAGGCTCAACATATAGGAGTGATATTGAGGAGTGACATTGAAGGGCGACATGGAGGAGTGACATAGAGGAGTGATGTGGAGTAGCGACATGGAGGAGTGACATGGAGGAGCGACATGGAGGAGTGACATGGAGGCGTATCTTTGAAGTGCGACATGGAGGCTCAAAATGGAGGAGTGACATAGAGGAGTGATGTGGAGGAGCGACATGGAAGAGTGACATAGAGGAGTGACATTGAGGAGCAATGAAGAGTGACATGGAGGAGTGACATGTAGGAGTGACATGTAGGAGTGACATGGAGGATCAACATGTAGGATAGACATGGAGGAGTGATATGGAGGAGTGACATAGAGGAGTGAAATGGAGGAGTGACATTGAGGAGCAAGGAAGAGTGACATGGAGTAGTGACATGGAGGAGCTTCATGGAGGAGTGACATGGAGGAGTGAAAAGGAGTAGCGACATGGAAGACGGACATGGAGGAGTGAATTTAAGGATCGTAATGGAGGAGTGACATGGAGAAGCAACACGGAGGCTCAACATATAGGAGTAATATTGAGGAGTGACATTGAAGGGCGACATGGAGGAGTGACATAGAGGAGTGATGTGGAGTAGCGACATGGAGGAGTGACATGGAGGCATATCATTGAAGTGCGACATGGAGGCTCAACATGGAGGAGTGACATAGAGGAGTGATGTGGAGGAGTGACATGGAGGAGTGACATGGAGGAGTGACATAGAGGAGTGACATGGAGGAGCAATGAAGAGTGAAATGGAGGAGTGACATGGAGGAGTGACATGGTGGATCAACATGTAGGATAGACATGGAGGAGTGATATGGAGGAGTGACATAGAGGAGTGACATGGAGGAGTGACATTGAGGAGCAAGGAAGAGTGACATGGAGTAGTGACATGGAGGATTTTCATGGAGGAGTGATATGGAGGAGTGACTTGTAGGAGTGATATGGCGGAGTGACATAGAGGAGTGACATGAAGGAGGAGTGACATGGAGGAGTGACATAGAGGAGTGATGTGGAGTAGCGACATGGAGGAGTGACATGGAGGAGCGACATGGAGGAGTGACATGGAGGAGTATCATTGAAGTGCGACATGGAGGAGTGACATAGAGGAGTGATGTGGAGTAGCGACATGGAGGACCTTCATGGAGGAGTGACATGGAGGAGTGACATGAAGGAGGAGTGACATGGAGGAGTGACATAGAGGAGTGATGTGGAGTAGCGACATGGAGGAGTGACATGGAGGAGTGACATGGAGGAGTGACATGGAGGAGTGACATGGAGGAGTGACCTGTAGGAGTGACATAGAGGATCGACATGGAGAAGTGACATGGAGGAGTGACAAGGAGTAGCGACATGGAAGACGGACATGATGGAGTGAATTTAAGGATCGTCATGGAGGAGTGACATGGAGAAGCAACACGGAGGCTCAACATATAGGAGTGATATTGAGGAGTGACATTGAAGGGCGACATGGAGGAGTGACATAGAGGAGTGATGTGGAGTAGCGACATGGAGGAGTGACATGGAGGAGCGACATGGAGGAGTGACATGGAGGCGTATCTTTGAAGTGCGACATGGAGGCTCAAAATGGAGGAGTGACATAGAGGAGTGATGTGGAGGAGCGACATGGAGGAGTGACATAGAGGAGTGACATTGAGGAGCAATGAAGAGTGACATGGAGGAGTGACATGTAGGAGTGACATGTAGGAGTTACATGGAGGATCAACATGTAGGATAGACATGGAGGAGTGATATGGAGGAGTGACATAGAGGAGTGACATGGAGGAGTGACATTGAGGAGCAAGGAAGAGTGACATGGAGTAGTGACATGGAGGAGCTTCATGGAGGAGTGATATGGAGGAGTGACTTGTAGGAGTGATATAGAGGATCGACATAGAGGAGTGACATGGATGATCGACATAGAGGAGTGACATGAAGGTGTGACATGGAGGAGCGATATGGAGGAGCGAAATGGAGGAGTGACATGGAGGAGTGACATGAAGGAGTGACATGGAGGCGTATCATTGAAGTGCGACATGGAGGCTCAACATGGAGGAGTGACATAGAGGAGTGATGTGGAAGAGTGCCATGGAGGAGTGACATGGAGGAGCGACATGTAGGAGTGACATAGAGGAGTGACATTGAGGAGCAATGAAGAGTGAAATGGAGGAGTGACATGGAGGAGTGACATGGAGGAGTGACATGGAGGATCAACATGTAGGATAGACATGCAGGAGTGATATGGAGGAGTGACATAGAGGAGTGACATGGAGGAGTGACATTGAGGAGCAAGGAAGAGTGACATGGAGTAGTGACATGGAGGAGCTTCATGGAGGAGTGATATGGAGGAGTGACTTGTAGGAGTGATATGGCGGAGTGACATAGAGGAGTGACATGAAGGAGGAGTGACATGGAGGAGTGACATAGAGGAGTGATGTGGAGTAGCGACATGGAGGACCTTCATGGAGGAGTGACATGGAGTAGTGACATGAAGGAGGAGTGACATGGAGGAGTGACAGAGAGGAGTGATGTGGAGTAGCGACATGGAGGAGTGACATGGAGGAGTGACATGGAGGAGTGACATGGAGGAGTATCATTGAAGTGCGACATGGAGGCTCAACATGGAGGAGTGACATAGAGGAGTGATGTGGAGGAGCGACATGAAGTGACATGGAGGAGCGACATGGAGGAGTGACATAGAGGAGTGACATGGAGGAGTGACATTGAGGAGCAAGGAAGAGTAACATGGAGGAGTGACATGGAGGGGTGACATGTTGGAGTGATATGTAGGAGTGACATAGAGGAGTGATGTGGAGGAGCGACATGGAGGAGTGACATGGAGGAGCGACATGGAGGAGTGACATAGAGGAGTGACATGGAGGAGTGACATAGGAGTGACATGGAGGAGTGACATTTAGGAGTGACATGGAGGATCGACATGGAGGAGTGACATGGAGTAGTGACATGGAGGAGCTTCATGGAGTAGTGACATGGAGGAGTGACTTGTAGGAGTGACATAGAGGATCGACATGGAGAAGTGACATGGAGGAGTGACAAGGAGTAGCAACATGGAAGACGGACATGGAGGAGTGAATTTAAGGATCGTCATGGAGGAGTGACATGGAGAAGCAACACGGAGGCTCAACATATAGGAGTGATATTGAGGAGTGACATTGAAGGGCGACATGGAGGAGTGACATAGAGGAGTCATGTGGAGTAGCGACATGGAGGAGTGACATGGAGGAGCGACATGGAGGAGTGACATGGAGGCGTATCATTGAAGTGCGACATGGAGGCTCAACATGGAGGAGTGATATGGAGGAGTGACATAGAGGAGTGACATGGTGGATCAACATGTAGGATAGACATGGAGGAGTGATATGGAGGAGTGACATAGAGGAGTGACATGGAGGAGTGACATTGAGGAGCAAGGAAGAGTGACATGGAGTAGTGACATGGAGGATTTTCATGGAGGAGTGATATGGAGGAGTGACTTGTAGGAGTGATATGGCGGAGTGACATAGAGGAGTGACATGAAGGAGGAGTGACATGGAGGAGTGACATAGAGGAGTGATGTGGAGTAGCGACATGGAGGAGTGACATGGAGGAGCGACATGGAGGAGTGACATGGAGGAGTATCATTGAAGTGCGACATGGAGGAGTGACATAGAGGAGTGATGTGGAGTAGCGACATGGAGGACCTTCATGGAGGAGTGACATGGAGGAGTGACATGAAGGAGGAGTGACATGGGGGAGTGACATAGAGGAGTGATGTGGAGTAGCGACATGGAGGAGTGACATGGAGGAGTGACATGGAGGAGTGACATGGAGGAGTGACATGGAGGAGTGACCTGTAGGAGTGACATAGAGGATCGACATGGAGAAGTGACATGGAGGAGTGACAAGGAGTAGCGACATGGAAGACGGACATGATGGAGTGAATTTAAGGATCGTCATGGAGGAGTGACATGGAGAAGCAACACGGAGGCTCAACATATAGGAGTGATATTGAGGAGTGACATTGAAGGGCGACATGGAGGAGTGACATAGAGGAGTGATGTGGAGTAGCGACATGGAGGAGTGACATGGAGGAGCGACATGGAGGAGTGACATGGAGGCGTATCTTTGAAGTGCGACATGGAGGCTCAAAATGGAGGAGTGACATAGAGGAGTGATGTGGAGGAGCGACATGGAGGAGTGACATAGAGGAGTGACATTGAGGAGCAATGAAGAGTGACATGGAGGAGTGACATGTAGGAGTGACATGTAGGAGTGACATGGAGGATCAACATGTAGGATAGACATGGAGGAGTGATATGGAGGAGTGACATAGAGGAGTGACATGGAGGAGTGACATTGAGGAGCAAGGAAGAGTGACATGGAGTAGTGACATGGAGGAGCTTCATGGAGGAGTGATATGGAGGAGTGACTTGTAGGAGTGATATAGAGGATCGACATAGAGGAGTGACATGGATGATCGACATAGAGGAGTGACATGAAGGTGTGACATGGAGGAGCGATATGGAGGAGCGAAATGGAGGAGTGACATGGAGGAGTGACATGAAGGAGTGACATGGAGGCGTATCATTGAAGTGCGACATGGAGGCTCAACATGGAGGAGTGACATAGAGGAGTGATGTGGAAGAGTGCCATGGAGGAGTGACATGGAGGAGCGACATGTAGGAGTGACATAGAGGAGTGACATTGAGGAGCAATGAAGAGTAAAATGGAGGAGTGACATGGAGGAGTGACATGTAGGAGTGACATGGAGGATCAACATGTAGGATAGACACGCAGGAGTGATATGGAGGAGTGACATAGAGGAGTGACATGGAGGAGTGACATTGAGGAGCAAGGAAGAGTGACATGGAGTAGTGACATGGAGGAGCTTCATGGAGGAGTGATATGGAGGAGTGACTTGTAGGAGTGATATGGCGGAGTGACATAGAGGAGTGACATGAAGGAGGAGTGACATGGAGGAGTGACATAGAGGAGTGATGTGGAGTAGCGACATGGAGGACCTTCATGGAGGAGTGACATGGAGTAGTGACATGAAGGAGGAGTGACATGGAGGAGTGACAGAGAGGAGTGATGTGGAGTAGCGACATGGAGGAGTGACATGGAGGAGTGACATGGAGGAGTGACATGGAGGAGTATCATTGAAGTGCGACATGGAGGCTCAACATGGAGGAGTGACATAGAGGAGTGATGTGGAGGAGCGACATGAAGTGACATGGAGGAGCGACATGGAGGAGTGACATAGAGGAGTGACATGGAGGAGTGACATTGAGGAGCAAGGAAGAGTAACATGGAGGAGTGACATGGAGGAGTGACATGGAGGAGTATCATTGAAGTGCGACATGGAGGCTCAACATGGAGGAGTGACATAGAGGAGTGATGTGGAGGAGCGACATGAAGTGACATGGAGGCTCAACATGGAGGAGTGACATAGAGGAGTGATGTGGAGGAGTGACATAGAGGAGTGACATGGAGGAGTGACATTGAGGAGCAAGGAAGAGTGACATGGAGTAGTGACATGGAGGAGCGACATGGAGGAGTGACATGGAGGCGTATCATTGAAGTGCGACATGGAGGCTCAACATGGAGGAGTGATATGGAGGAGTGACATAGAGGAGTGACATGTAGGAGTGACATGGAGGATCAACATGTAGGATAGACATGGAGGAGTGATATGGAGGAGTGACATAGAGGAGTGACATGGCGGAGTGACATTGAGGAGCAAGGAAGAGTGACATGGAGTAGTGACATGGAGGAGCTTCATGGAGGAGTGACATGGAGGAGTGACTTATAGGAGTGATATAGAGGATCAACATATAGGAGTGACATGGATGATCGACATAGAGGAGTGACATGAAGGTGTGACATGGAGGAGCGATATGGAGGAGCGAAATGGAGGAGTGACATGGAGGAGTGACATGAAGGAGGAGTGACATAGAGGATTGATGTGGAGGAGCGACATGGAGGAGTGACATGGAGGAGCGACAAGGAGGAGTGACATGGAGGAGTGACATTGAGGAACTTCATGGAGGAGTGATATGGAGGAGCTTCATGGAGGAGTGACATGGAGGAGTGATATGGAGGAGTGATATAGAGGAGTGACATGGAGGAGTGACATTGAGGATCGACATGGAGGATAGACATGGAGGAGTGATATGGAGGAGTGACATGGATGAGCTTCATGGAGGAGTGACATGGAGGATTGACTTGTAGGAGTGACATAGAGGATCGACATGGAGGAGTGAATGGAGGAGTGACATGGAGGAGTGACGAGGAGGAGCGACATGGAAGAGCGATATGGAGGAGCGAAATGGAGGAGTGACATGGAGGAGTGACATGGAGGAGTGACATGGATGAGTGACATTGAGGAGCAAGGAAGAGTGACATGGAGGAGTGACATGGAGGACCTTCATGGAGGAGTGACATGGAGGAGTGACATGAAGGAGGAGTGACATGGAGTAGTGACATAGAGGAGTGATGTGGAGTAGCGACATGGAGGAGTGACATGGTGGAGCGACATGGAGGAGTGACATGGAGGAGTATCATTGAAGTGCGACATGGAGGAGTGACATAGAGGAGTGATGTGGAGTAGCGACATGGAGGACCTTCATGGAGGAGTGACATGGAGGAGTGACATGAAGGAGTAGTGACATGGAGGAGTGACATAGAGGAGTGATGTGGAGTAGCGACATGGAGGAGTGACATGGAGGAGTGACATGGCGGAGTGACATGGAGGAGTGACTTGTAGGAGTGACATAGAGGATCGACATGGAGAAGTGACATGGAGGAGTGACAAGGAGTAGCGACATGGAAGACGGACATGATGGAGTGAATTTAAGGATCGTCATGGAGGAGTGACATGGAGGAGTGACTTGTAGGAGTGATATAGAGGATCGACATAGAGGAGTGACATGGATGATCGACATAGAGGAGTGACATGAAGGTGTGACATGGAGGAGCGATATGGAGGAGCGAAATGGAGGAGTGACATGGAGGAGTGACATTGAGGAGCAAGGAAGAGTGACATAGAGGAGTGACATGGAGGAGCTTCATGGAGGAGTGACATGGAGGAGTGACATGAAGGAGGAGTGACATGGAGGAGTGACATAGAGGAGTGATGTGGAGGAGCGACATGGAAGAGTGACATGTAGGAGCGACATGGAGGAGTGACATAGAGGAGTGACATGGAGGAGTGACATAGGAGTGACATGGAGGAGCGACATTTAGGAGTGACATGAAGGATCGACATGGAGGAGTGACATGGAGTAGTGATATGGAGGAGTGAGAAGGAGGAGTGACATGGAGGAGTGACATGGAGGAGTGACATAGAGGAGTGACATGGAGGAGTGATATGGAGGAGTGACATGTAGGAGTGACATGGAGGATCGACATGTAGGATAGACATGGAGGAGTGATATGGAGGAGTGACATAGAGGAGTGAAATGGAGGAGTGACATTGAGGAGCAAGGAAGAGTGACATGGAGTAGTGACATGGAGGAGCTTCATGGAGGAGTGACATGGAGGAGTGACAAGGAGTAGCGACATGGAAGACGGACATGGAGGAGTGAATTTAAGGATCGTAATGGAGGAGTGACATGGAGAAGCAACACGGAGGCTCAACATATAGGAGTAATATTGAGGAGTGACATTGAAGGGCGACATGGAGGAGTGACATAGAGGAGTGATGTGGAGTAGCGACATGGAGGAGTGACATGGAGGCATATCATTGAAGTGCGACATGGAGGCTCAACATGGAGGAGTGACATAGAGGAGTGATGTGGAGGAGTGACATGGAGGAGTGACATGGAGGAGCGACATGGAGGAGTGACATAGAGGAGTGACATTGAGGAGCAATGAAGAGTGAAATGGAGGAGTGACATGGAGGAGTGACATGGAGGAGTGACATGGAGGATCAACATGTAGGATAGACATGGAGGAGTGATATGGAGGAGTGACATAGAGGAGTGACATGGAGGAGTGACATTGAGGAGCAAGGAAGAGTGACATGGAGTAGTGACATGGAGGAGCTTCATGGAGGAGTGATATGGAGGAGTGACATGGAGGAGTGACTTGTAGGAGTGACATAGATGATCGACATGGAGAAGTGACATGGAGGAGTGACAAGGAGTAGCGACATGGAAGACGGACATGATGGAGTGAATTTAAGGATCGTCATGGAGGAGTGACATGGAGAAGCAACACGGAGGCTCAACATATAGGAGTGATATTGAGGAGTGACATTGAAGGGCGACATGGAGGAGTGACATAGAGGAGTGATGTGGAGTAGCGACATGGAGGAGTGACATGGAGGAGCGACATGGAGGAGTGACATGGAGGCGTATCTTTGAAGTGCGACATGGAGGCTCAAAATGGAGGAGTGACATAGAGGAGTGATGTGGAGGAGCGACATGGAAGAGTGACATAGAGGAGTGACATTGAGGAGCAATGAAGAGTGACATGGAGGAGTGACATGTAGGAGTGACATGTAGGAGTGACATGGAGGATCAACATGTAGGATAGACATGGAGGAGTGATATGGAGGAGTGACATAGAGGAGTGAAATGGAGGAGTGACATTGAGGAGCAAGGAAGAGTGACATGGAGTAGTGACATGGAGGAGCTTCATGGAGGAGTGACATGGAGGAGTGACAAGGAGTAGCGACATGGAAGACGGACATGGAGGAATGAATTTAAGGATCGTAATGGAGGAGTGACATGGAGAAGCAACACGGAGGCTCAACATATAGGAGTAATATTGAGGAGTGACATTGAAGGGCGACATGGAGGAGTGACATAGAGGAGTGATGTGGAGTAGCGACATGGAGGAGTGACATGGAGGAGCGACATGGAGGAGTGACATGGAGGCGTATCTTTGAAGTGCGACATGGAGGCTCAAAATGGAGGAGTGACATAGAGGAGTGATGTGGAGGAGCGACATGGAGGAGTGACATAGAGGAGTGACATTGAGGAGCAATGAAGAGTGACATGGAGGAGTGACATGTAGGAGTGACATGTAGGAGTGACATGGAGGATCAACATGTAGGATAGACATGGAGGAGTGATATGGAGGAGTGACATAGAGGAGTGACATGGAGGAGTGACATTGAGGAGCAAGGAAGAGTGACATGGAGTAGTGACATGGAGGAGCTTCATGGAGGAGTGATATGGAGGAGTGACTTGTAGGAGTGATATAGAGGATCGACATAGAGGAGTGACATGGATGATCGACATAGAGGAGTGACATGAAGGTGTGACATGAAGGAGTGACATAGAGGATTGATGTGGAGGAGCGAAATGGAGGAGTGACATGGAGGAGCGACAAGGAGGAGTGACATGAAGGAGTGACATAGAGGATTGATGTGGAGGAGCGAAATGGAGGAGTGACATGGAGGAGTGACATGAAGGAGTGACATAGAGGATTGATGTGGAGGAGCGAAATGGAGGAGTGACATGGAGGAGCGACAAGGAGGAGTGACATGGAGGAGTGACATTGAGGAGCAAGGAAGAGTGACATAGAGGAGTGACATGGAGGAGCTTCATGGAGGAGTGACATGGAGGAGTGACATGAAGGAGGAGTGACATGGAGGAGTGACATAGAGGAGTGATGTGGAGGAGCGACATGGAGGAGTGACATGGAGGAGCGACATGGAGGAGTGACATAGAGGAGTGACATGGAGGAGTGACATAGGAGTGACATGGAGGAGTGACATTTAGGAGTGACATGGAGGATCGACATGGAGGAGTGACATGGAGTAGTGATATGGAGGAGTGAGAAGGAGGAGTGACATGGAGGAATGACATGGAGGAGTGACATAGAGGAGTGACATGGAGTAGTGATATGGAGGAGTGAGAAGGAGGAGTGACATGGAGGAATGACATGAAGGAGTGACATAGAGGATTGATGTGGAGGAGCGAAATGGAGGAGTGACATGGAGGAGTGACATGAAGGAGTGACATAGAGGATTGATGTGGAGGAGCGAAATGGAGGAGTGACATGGAGGAGCGACAAGGAGGAGTGACATGGAGGAGTGACATTGAGGAGCAAGGAAGAGTGACATAGAGGAGTGACATGGAGGAGCTTCATGGAGGAGTGACATGGAGGAGTGACATGAAGGAGGAGTGACATGGAGGAGTGACATAGAGGAGTGATGTGGAGGAGCGACATGGAGGAGTGACATGGAGGAGCGACATGGAGGAGTGACATAGAGGAGTGACATGGAGGAGTGACATAGGAGTGACATGGAGGAGTGACATTTAGGAGTGACATGGAGGATCGACATGGAGGAGTGACATGGAGTAGTGATATGGAGGAGTGAGAAGGAGGAGTGACATGGAGGAATGACATGGAGGAGTGACATAGAGGAGTGACATGGAGGATCGACATGTAGGATAGACATGGAGGAGTGATATGGAGGAGTGACATAGAGGAGTGACATGGAGGAGTGACATTGAGGAGCAAGGAAGAGTGACATGGAGTAGTGATATGGAGGAGCTTCATGGAGGAGTGATATGGAGGAGTGACTTGTAGGAGTGATATGGCGGAGTGACATAGAGGAGTGACATGAAGGAGGTGTGACATGGAGGAGTGACATAGAGGAGTGATGTGGAGTAGCGACATGGAGGACCTTCATGGAGGAGTGACATGGAGTAGTGACATGAAGGAGGAGTGACATGGAGGAGTGACATAGAGGAGTGATGTGGAGTAGCGACATGGAGGATTGACATGGAGGAGTGACATGGAGGAGTATCATTGAAGTTCGACATGGAGGAGTGACATAGAGGAGTGATGTGGAGTAGCGACATGGAGGAGTGACATGGAGGAGCGACATGGAGGAGTTACATGGAGGCGTATCTTTGAAGTGCGACATGGAGGCTCAAAATGGAGGAGTGACATAGAGGAGTGATGTGGAGGAGCGACATGGAGGAGTGACATAGAGGAGTGACATTGAGGAGCAATGAAGAGTGACATGGAGGAGTGACATGTAGGAGTGACATGTAGGAGTGACATGGAGGATCAACATGTAGGATAGACATGGAGGAGTGATATGGAGGAGTGACATAGAGGAGTGATATGGAGGAGTGACATTGAGGAGCAAGGAAGAGTGACATGGAGTAGTGACATGGAGGAGCTTCATGGAGGAGTGATATGGAGGAGTGACTTGTAGGAGTGATATAGAGGATCGACATAGAGGAGTGACATGGATGATCGACATAGAGGAGTGACATGAAGGTGTGACATGGAGGAGCGATATGGAGGAGCGAAATGGAGGAGTGACATGGAGGAGTGACATGAAGGAGTGACATAGAGGATTGATGTGGAGGAGCGAAATGGAGGAGTGACATGGAGGAGCGACAAGGAGGAGTGACATGGAGGAGTGACATTGAGGAGCAAGGAAGAGTGACATAGAGGAGTGACATGGAGGAGCTTCATGGAGGAGTGACATGGAGGAGTGACATGAAGGAGGAGTGACATGGAGGAGTGACATAGAGGAGTGATGTGGAGGAGCGACATGGAGGAGTGACATGGAGGAGCGACATGGAGGAGTGACATAGAGGAGTGACATGGAGGAGTGACATAGGAGTGACATGGAGGATCGACATGGAGGAGTGACATGGAGTAATGATATGGAGGAGTGAGAAGGAGGAGTGACATGGAGGAATGACATGGAGGAGTGACATAGAGGAGTGACATGGTGGAGTGACATTGAGGAGCAATGAAGAGTGACATGGAGGAGTGACATGGAGTAGTGATATGGAGGAGTGACATGTAGGAGTGACATGGAGGATCGACATGTAGGATAGACATGGAGGAGTGATATGGAGGAGTGACATAGAGGAGTGACATGGTGGAGTGACATTGAGGAGCAAGGAAGAGTGACATGGAGTAGTGATATGGAGGAGCTTCATGGAGGAGTGATATGGAGGAGTGACTTGTAGGAGTGATATGGCGGAGTGACATAGAGGATTGACATGAAGGAGGTGTGACATGGAGGAGTGACATAGAGGAGTGATGTGGAGTAGCGACATGGAGGACCTTCATGGAGGAGTGACATGGAGTAGTGACATGAAGGAGGAGTGACATGGAGGAGTGACATAGAGGAGTGATGTGGAGTAGCGACATGGAGGAGTGACATGGAGGAGTGACATGGAGGAGTATCATTGAAGTTCGACATGGAGGAGTGACATAGAGGAGTGATGTGGAGTAGCGACATGGAGGAGTGAAATGGCGGAGTGACATGGAGGAGTATCATTGAAGTTCGACATGGAGGAGTGACATAGAGGAGTGATGTGGAGTAGCGACATGGAGGAGTGACATGGAGGAGCGACATGGTGGATTTACATGGAGGAGTATCATTGAAGTGCGACATGGAGGCTCAACATGGAGGAGTGACATAGAGGAGTGATGTGGAGGAGCGACATGGAGTGACATGGAGGAGCGACATGGAGGAGTGACATAGAGGAGTGACATGGAGGAGTGACATGTTGGAGTGATATGTAAGAGTGACATAGAGGAGTGATGTGGAGGAGCGACATGGAGGAGTGACATGGAGGAGCGACATGGAGGAGTGACATAGAGGAGTGACATGGAGGAGTGACATAGGAGTGACATGGAGGAGTGACATTTAGGAGTGACATGGAGGATCGACATGGAGGAGTGACATGGAGTAGTGACATGGAGGAGCTTCATGGAGTAGTGACATGGAGGAGTGACTTGTAGGAGTGACATAGAGGATCGACATGGAGAAGTGACATGGAGGAGTGACAAGGAGTAGCGACATGGAAAACGGACATGGAGGAGTGAATTTAAGGATCGTCATGGAGGAGTGACATGGAGAAGCAACACGGAGGCTCAACATATAGGAGTGATATTGAGGAGTGACATTGAAGGGCGACATGGAGGAGTGACAGAGAGGAGTGATGTGGAGTAGCGACATGGAGGAGTGACATGGAGGAGCGACATGGAGGAGCGACATGGAGGAGTGACATGGAGGCGTATCATTGAAGTGCGACATGGAGGCTCAACATGGAGGAGTGATATGGAGGAGTGACATAGAGGAGTGACATGTAGGAGTGACATGGAGGATCAACATGTAGGATAGACATGGAGGAGTGATATGGAGGAGTGACATAGAGGAGTGACATGGAGGAGTGACATTGAGGAGCAAGGAAGAGTGACATGGAGTAGTGACTTGTAGGAGTGATATAGAGGATCGACATAGAGGAGTGACATGGATGATCGACATAGAGGAGTGACATGAAGGTGTGACATGGAGGAGCGATATGGAGGAGCGAAATGGAGGAGTGACATGGAGGAGTGATATGGAGGAGCTTCATGGAGGAGTGACATGGAGGAGTGATATGGAGGAGTGATATAGAGGAGCGACATGGAGGAGTGACATGGAGGCGTATCATTGAAGTGCGACATGGAGGCTCAACATGGATGAGTGACATAGAGGAGTGATGTGGATGATCGACATAGAGGAGTGACATGAAGGTGTGACATGGAGGAGCGATATGGAGGAGCGAAATGGAGGAGTGACATGGAGGAGTGATATGGA
Organism: Sebastes fasciatus; assembly: GCF_043250625.1. Classification (NCBI taxonomy): domain Eukaryota; kingdom Metazoa; phylum Chordata; class Actinopteri; order Perciformes; family Sebastidae; genus Sebastes; species Sebastes fasciatus. Next base: position 33,060,649 of record NC_133809.1, read on the forward strand.
GGAGCTTCATGGAGGAGTGATATAGAGGAGTGACATGGAGGAGTGACATTGAGGATCGACATGGAGGATAGACATGGAGGAGTGATATGGAGGAGTGACATGGATGAGCTTCATGGAGGAGTGACATGGAGGAGTGACTTGTAGGAGTGACATAGAGGATCGACATGGAGGAGTGACAAGGAGTAGCGACATGGAAGACGGACATGGAGGAGTGAATTTAAGGATCTTCATGGAGGAGATACATGGAGAAGCAACACGGAGGCTCAACATATAGGAGTGATATTGAGGAGTGACATTGAAGGGCGACATGGAGGCTCAACATGGAGGAGTGACATAGAGGAGTGACATGGTGGAGTTACATGGAGGAGTATCATTGAAGGGCGACATGGAGGCTCAAAATGGAGGAGTGACATAGAGGAGTGATGTGGAGGAGCGACATGGAGGAGTGACATGGAGGAGCGACATGGAGGAGTGACATAGTGGAGTGACATGGAGGAGTGACATTGAGGAGCAAGGAAGAGTGACTTGGAGGAGTGACATGGATGAGTGACATGTCGGAGTGATATGTAGGAGTGACATGGAGGATTGACATTTAGGAGTGACATGGAGGATCGACATGGAGGAGTGACATGGAGTAGTGACATGGAGGAGCTTCATGGAGTAGTGACATGGAGGAGTGACTTGTAGGAGTGACATAGAGGATCGACATGGAGAAGTGACATGGAGGAGTGACAAGGAGTACCGACATGGAAGACGGACATGGAGGAGTGAATTTAAGGATCGTCATGGAGGAGTGACATGGAGAAGCAACACGGAGGCTCAACATATAGGAGTGATATTGAGGAGTGACATTGAAGGGCGACATGGAGGAGTGACATAGAGGAGTGATGTGGAGTAGCGACATGGAGGAGTGACATGGAGGAGCGACATGGAGGAGTGACATGGAGGCGTATCATTGAAGTGCGACATGGAGGCTCAACATGGATGAGTGACATAGAGGAGTGATGTGGAGGAGCGACATGGAGGAGTGACATAGAGGAGTGACATTGAGGAGCAATGAAGAGTGAAATGGAGGAGTGACATGGAGGAGTGACATGGAGGATCAACATGTAGGATAGACATGGAGGAGTGATATGGAGGAGTGACATAGAGGAGTGACATGGAGGAGTGACATTGAGGAGCAAGGAAGAGTGACATGGAGTAGTGACATGGAGGAGCTTCATGGAGGAGTGATATGGAGGAGTGACTTGTAGGAGTGATATGGCAGAGTGACATAGAGGAGTGACATGAAGGAGGAGTGACATGGAGGAGTGACATAGAGGAGTGATGTGGAGTAGCGACATGGAGGAGTGACATGGAGGAGTATCATTGAAGTGCGACATGGAGGAGTGACATAGAGGAGTGATGTGGAGTAGCGACATGGAGGACCTTCATGGAGGAGTGACATGGAGGAGTGACATGAAGGAGGAGTGACATGGAGGAGTGACATAGAGGAGTGATGTGGAGTAGCGACATGGAGGAGTGACATGGAGGAGTGACATGGAGGAGTGACATGGAGGAGTGACTTGTAGGAGTGACATAGAGGATCGACATGGAGAAGTGACATGGAGGAGTGACAAGGAGTAGCGACATGGAAGACGGACATGGAGGAGTGAATTTAAGGATCGTCATGGAGGAGTGACATGGAGAAGCAACACGGAGGCTCAACATATAGGAGTCATATTGAGGAGTGACATTGAAGGGCGACATGGAGGAGTGACATAGAGGAGTGATGTGGAGTAGCGACATGGAGGAGTGACATGGAGGAGCGACATGGAGGAGTGACATGGAGGCGTATCATTGAAGTGCGACATGGAGGCTCAACATGGAGGAGTGACATAGAGGAGTGATGTGGAGGAGCGACATGGAGGAGTGACATAGAGGAGTGACATTGAGGAGCAATGAAGAGTGAAATGGAGGAGTGACATGGAGGAGTGACATGGAGGATCAACATGTAGGATAGACATGGAGGAGTGATATGGAGGAGTGACATAGAGGAGTGACATGGAGGAGTGACATTGAGGAGCAAGGAAGAGTGACATGGAGTAGTGACATGGAGGAGCTTCATGGAGGAGTGATATGGAGGAGTGACTTGTAGGAGTGATATGGCAGAGTGACATAGAGGAGTGACATGAAGGAGGAGTGACATGGAGGAGTGACATAGAGGAGTGATGTGGAGTAGCGACATGGAGGAGTGACATGGAGGAGCGACATGGAGGAGTGACATGGAGGAGTATCATTGAAGTGCGACATGGAGGAGTGACATAGAGGAGTGATGTGGAGTAGCGACATGGAGGACCTTCATGGAGGAGTGACATGGAGGAGTGACATGAAGGAGGAGTGACATGGAGGAGTGACATAGAGGAGTGATGTGGAGTAGCGACATGGAGGAGTGACATGGAGGAGTGACATGGAGGAGTGACATGGAGGAGTGACTTGTAGGAGTGACATAGAGGATCGACATGGAGGAGTGACATGGAGGAGTGACATGGAGGAGTGACTTGTAGGAGTGACATAGAGGATCGACATGGTGAAGTGACATGGAGGAGTGACAAGGAGTAGCGACATGGAAGACGGACATGATGGAGTGAATTTAAGGATCGTCATGGAGGAGTGACATGGAGGAGTGACTTGTAGGAGTGATATAGAGGATCGACATAGAGGAGTGACATGGATGATCGACATAGAGGAGTGACATGAAGGTATGACATGGAGGAGCGATATGGAGGAGCTAAATGGAGGAGTGACATGGAGGAGTGACACGAAGGAGGAGTGACATGGAGGAGTGACATAGAGGAGTGAGAAGGAGGAGTGACATGGAGGAGTGACATGGAGGAGTGACATGGATGAGTGACATTGAGGAGCAAGGAAGAGTGACATAGAGGAGTGACATGGAGGAGCTTCATGGAGGAGTGACATGGAGGAGTGACATGAAGGAGGAGTGACATGGAGGAGTGACATGGAGGAGCGACATGGAGGAGTGACATAGAGGAGTGACATGGAGGAGTGACATAGGAGTGACATGGAGGAGTGACATTTAGGAGTGACATGAAGGATCGACATGGAGGAGTGACATGGAGTAGTGATATGGAGGAGTGAGAAGGAGGAGTGACATGGAGGAGTGACATGGAGGAGTGACATGGAGGAGTGACATAGGAGTGACATGGAGGAGTGACATTTAGGAGTGACATGAAGGATCGACATGGAGGAGTGACATGGGGTAGTGATATGGAGGAGTTAGAAGGAGGAGTGACATGGAGGAGTGACATGGAGGAGTGACATAGAGGAGTGACATGGAGGAGTGATATGGAGGAGTGACATGTAGGAGTGACATGGAGGAGTGACATGTAGGAGTGACATGGAGGATCGACATGTAGGAGTGACATGGAGTAGTGATATGGAGGAGTGAGAAGGAGGAGTGACATGGAGGAATGACATGGAGGAGTGACATAGAGGAGTGACATGGAGGAGTGACATTGAGGAGCAATGAAGAGTGACATGGAGGAGTGACATGGAGGAGTGACATGGAGTAGTGATATGGAGGAGTGACATGTAGGAGTGACATGGAGGATCGACATGTAGGATAGACATGGAGGAGTGATATGGAGGAGTGACATAGAGGAATGACATGGAGGAGTGACATTGAGGAGCAAGGAAGAGTGACATGGAGTAGTGACATGGAGGAGCTTCATGGAGGAGTGATATGGAGGAGTGACTTGTAGGAGTGATATGGCGGAGTGACATAGAGGAGTGACATGAAGGAGGTGTGACATGGAGGAGTGACATAGAGGAGTGATGTGGAGTAGCGACATGGAGGACCTTCATGGAGGAGTGACATGGAGTAGTGACATGAAGGAGGAGTGACATGGAGGAGTGACATAGAGGAGTGATGTGGAGTAGCGACATGGAGGAGTGACATGGAGTAGTGACATGGAGGAGTGACTTGTAGGAGTGACATAGAGGATCGACATGGAGAAGTGACATGGAGGAGTGACAAGGAGTAGCGACATGGAAGACGGACATGGAGGAGTGAATTTAAGGATCGTCATGGAGGAGTGACATGGAGAAGCAACACGGAGGCTCAACATATAGGAGTGATATTGAGGAGTGACATTGAAGGGCGACATGGAGGAGTGACATAGAGGAGTGATGTGGAGTAGCGACATGGAGGAGTGACATGGAGGAGCGACATGGAGGAGTGACATAGAGGAGTGATGTGGAGGAGCGACATGGAGGAGTGACATGGAGGAGCGACATGGAGGAGTGACATAGAGGAGTGACATGGAGGAGTGACATAGGAGTGACATGGTGGAGTGACATTTAGGAGTGACATGGAGGATCGACATGGAGGAGTGACATGGAGTAGTGACATGGAGGAGCTTCATGGAGTAGTGACATGGAGGAGTGACTTGTAGGAGTGACATAGAGGATCGACATGGAGAAGTGACATGGAGGAGTGACAAGGAGTAGCAACATGGAAGACGGACATGGAGGAGTGAATTTAAGGATCGTCATGGAGGAGTGACATGGAGAAGCAACACGGAGGCTCAACATATAGGAGTGATATTGAGGAGTGACATTGAAGGGCGACATGGAGGAGTGACATAGAGGAGTGATGTGGAGTAGCGACATGGAGGAGTGACATGGAGGAGCGACATGGAGGAGTGACATGGAGGCGTATCATTGAAGTGCGACATGGAGGCTCAACATGGAGGAGTGATATGGAGGAGTGACATAGAGGAGTGACATGTAGGAGTGACATGGAGGATCAACATGTAGGATAGACATGGAGGAGTGATATGGAGGAGTGACATAGAGGAGTGACATGGAGGAGTGACATTGAGGAGCAAGGAAGAGTGACATGGAGTAGTGACATGGAGGAGCTTCATGGAGGAGTGATATGGAGGAGTGACTTGTAGGAGTGATATGGCGGAGTGACATAGAGGAGTGACATGAAGGAGGTGTGACATGGAGGAGTGACATAGAGGAGTGATGTGGAGTAGCGACATGGAGGACCTTCATGGAGGAGTGACATGGAGTAGTGACATGAAGGAGGAGTGACATGGAGGAGTGACATAGAGGAGTGATGTGGAGTAGCGACATGGAGGAGTGACATGGAGTAGTGACATGGAGGAGTGACTTGTAGGAGTGACATAGAGGATCGACATGGAGAAGTGACATGGAGGAGTGACAAGGAGTAGCGACATGGAAGACGGACATGGAGGAGTGAATTTAAGGATCGTCATGGAGGAGTGACATGGAGAAGCAACACGGAGGCTCAACATATAGGAGTGATATTGAGGAGTGACATTGAAGGGCGACATGGAGGAGTGACATAGAGGAGTGATGTGGAGTAGCGACATGGAGGAGTGACATGGAGGAGCGACATGGAGGAGTGACATAGAGGAGTGATGTGGAGGAGCGACATGGAGGAGTGACATGGAGGAGCGACATGGAGGAGTGACATAGAGGAGTGACATGGAGGAGTGACATAGGAGTGACATGGTGGAGTGACATTTAGGAGTGACATGGAGGATCGACATGGAGGAGTGACATGGAGTAGTGACATGGAGGAGCTTCATGGAGTAGTGACATGGAGGAGTGACTTGTAGGAGTGACATAGAGGATCGACATGGAGAAGTGACATGGAGGAGTGACAAGGAGTAGCAACATGGAAGACGGACATGGAGGAGTGAATTTAAGGATCGTCATGGAGGAGTGACATGGAGAAGCAACACGGAGGCTCAACATATAGGAGTGATATTGAGGAGTGACATTGAAGGGCGACATGGAGGAGTGACATAGAGGAGTGATGTGGAGTAGCGACATGGAGGAGTGACATGGAGGAGCGACATGGAGGAGTGACATGGAGGCGTATCATTGAAGTGCGACATGGAGGCTCAACATGGAGGAGTGATATGGAGGAGTGACATAGAGGAGTGACATGTAGGAGTGACATGGAGGATCAACATGTAGGATAGACATGGAGGAGTGATATGGAGGAGTGACATAGAGGAGTGACATGGAGGAGTGACATTGAGGAGCAAGGAAGAGTGACATGGAGTAGTGACATGGAGGAGCTTCATGGAGGAGTGACATGGAGGAGTGACTTGTAGGAGTGATATAGAGGATCGACATAGAGGAGTGACATGGAGGAGTGACATTGAGGAGCAAGGAAGAGTGACATGGAGTAGTGACATGGAGGAGCTTCATGGAGGAGTGACATGGAGGAGTGACTTATAGGAGTGATATAGAGGATCGACATATAGGAGTGACATGGATGATCGACATAGAGGAGTGACATGAAGGTGTGACATGGAGGAGCGATATGGAGGAGCGAAATGGAGGAGTGACATGTAGGAGTGACATGGAGGATCAGACATGGAGGAGTGACATGTAGGAGTGACATGTAGGAGTGACATGGAGGATCAACATGTAGGATAGACATGGAGGAGTGATATGGAGGAGTGACATAGAGGAGTGAAATGGAGGAGTGACATTGAGGAGCAAGGAAGAGTGACATGGAGTAGTGACATGGAGGAGCTTCATGGAGGAGTGACATGGAGGAGTGACAAGGAGTAGCGACATGGAAGACGGACATGGAGGAGTGAATTTAAGGATCGTAATGGAGGAGTGACATGGAGAAGCAACACGGAGGAGCAATGAAGAGTGACATGGAGGAGTGACATTGAGGAGCAAGGAAGAGTGACATGGAGTAGTGACATGGAGGAGCTTCATGGAGGAGTGACATGGAGGAGTGACATGTAGGAGTGACATGGAGGATCAACATGTAGGATAGACATGCAGGAGTGATATGGAGGAGTGACATAGAGGAGTGACATGGAGGAGTGACATTGAGGAGCAAGGAAGAGTGACATGGAGTAGTGACATGGAGGAGCTTCATGGAGGAGTGATATGGAGGAGTGACTTGTAGGAGTGATATGGCGGAGTGACATAGAGGAGTGACATGAAGGAGGAGTGACATGGAGGAGTGACATAGAGGAGTGATGTGGAGTAGCGACATGGAGGACCTTCATGGAGGAGTGACATGTAGTAGTGACATGAAGGAGGAGTGACATGGAGGAGTGACAGAGAGGAGTGATGTGGAGTAGCGACATGGAGGAGTGACATGGAGGAGTGCAATGGAGGAGTGACATGGAGGAGTATCATTGAAGTGCGACATGGAGGCTCAACATGGAGGAGTGACATAGAGGAGTGATGTGGAGGAGCGACATGAAGTGACATGGAGGAGCGACATGGAGGAGTGACATAGAGGAGTGATGTGGAGGAGCGACATGGAGGAGTGACATGGAGGAGCGACATGGAGGAGTGACATAGAGGAGTGACATGGAGGAGTGACATAGGAGTGACATGGAGGAGTGACATTTAGGAGTGACATGGAGGATCGACATGGAGGAGTGACATGGAGTAGTGACATGGAGGAGCTTCATGGAGTAGTGACATGGAGGAGTGACTTGTAGGAGTGACATAGAGGATCGACATGGAGAAGTGACATGGAGGAGTGACAAGGGGTAGCAACATGGAAGACGGACATGGAGGAGTGAATTTAAGGATCGTCATGGAGGAGTGACATGGAGAAGCAACACGGAGGCTCAACATATAGGAGTGATATTGAGGAGTGACATTGAAGGGCGACATGGAGGAGTGACATAGAGGAGTGATGTGGAGTAGCGACATGGAGGAGTGACATGGAGGAGCGACATGGAGGAGTGACATGGAGGCGTATCATTGAAGTGCGACATGGAGGCTCAACATGGAGGAGTGATATGGAGGAGTGACATAGAGGAGTGACATGTAGGAGTGACATGGAGGATCAACATGTAGGATAGACATGGAGGAGTGATATGGAGGAGTGACATAGAGGAGTGACATGGAGGAGTGACATTGAGGAGCAAGGAAGAGTGACATGGAGTAGTGACATGGAGGAGCTTCATGGAGGAGTGACATGGAGGAGTGACTTGTAGGAGTGATATAGAGGATCGACATAGAGGAGTGACATGGAGGAGTGACATTGAGGAGCAAGAAAGAGTAACATGGAGTAGTGACATGGAGGAGCTTCATGGAGGAGTGACATGGAGGAGTGACTTATAGGAGTGATATAGAGGATCGACATATAGGAGTGACATGGATGATCGACATAGAGGAGTGACATGAAGGTGTGACATGGAGGAGCGATATGGAGGAGCGAAATGGAGGAGTGACATGGAGGAGTGACATGAAGGAGGAGTGACATGGAGGAGTGACATAGAGGATTGATGTGGAGGAGCGACATGGAGGAGTGACATGGAGGAGCGACAAGGAGGAGTGACATGGAGGAGTGACATTGAGGAACTTCATGGAGGAGTGATATGGAGGAGCTTCATGGAGGAGTGACATGGAGGAGTGATATGGAGGAGTGATATAGAGGAGTGAAATGGAGGAGTGACAAGGAGTAGCGACATGGAGGAGTGACATGGAGGAGCGACATGGAGGAGTGACATGGAGGCGTATCATTGAAGTGCGACATGGAGGCTCAACATGGATGAGTGACATAGAGGAGTGATGTGGCTGATCGACATAGAGGAGTGACATGAAGGTGTGACATGGAGGAGCGATATGGAGGAGCGAAATGGAGGAGTGACATGGAGGAGTGATATGGAGGAGATTCATGGAGGAGTGACATGGAGGAGTGATATGGAGGAGTGATATAGAGGAGTGACATGGAGGAGTGACATTGAGGATCGACATGGAGGATAGACATGGAGGAGTGATATGGAGGAGTGACATGGATGAGCTTCATGGAGGAGTGACATGGAGGAGTGACTTGTAGGAGTGACATAGAGGATCGACATGGAGGAGTGACAAGGAGTAGCGACATGGAAGACGGACATGGAGGAGTGAATTTAAGGATCTTCATGGAGGAGATACATGGAGAAGCAACACGGAGGCTCAACATATAGGAGTGATATTGAGGAGTGACATTGAAGGGCGACATGGAGGCTCAACATGGAGGAGTGACATAGAGGAGTGACATGGTGGAGTGACATGGAGGAGTATCATTGAAGGGCGACATCGAGGCTCAAAATGGAGGAGTGACATAGAGGAGTGATGTGGAGGAGCGACATGGAGGAATGACATGGAGGAGCGACATGGAGGAGTGACATAGTGGAGTGACATGGAGGAGTGACATTGAGGAGCAAGGAAGAGTGACTTGGAGGAGTGACATGGATGAGTGACATGTCGGAGTGATATGTAGGAGTGACATGGAGGAGTGACATTTAGGAGTGACATGGAGGATCGACATGGAGGAGTGACATGGAGTAGTGACATGGAGGAGCTTCATGGAGTAGTGACATGGAGGAGTGACTTGTAGGAGTGACATAGAGGATCGACATGGAGAAGTGACATGGAGGAGTGACAAGGAGTAGCGACATGGAAGACGGACATGGAGGAGTGAATTTAAGGATCGTCATGGAGGAGTGACATGGAGAAGCAACACGGAGGCTCAACATATAGGAGTGATATTGAGGAGTGACATTGAAGGGCGACATGGAGGAGTGACATAGAGGAGTGATGTGGAGTAGCGACATGGAGGAGTGACATGGAGGAGCGACATGGAGGAGTGACATGGATGCGTATCATTGAAGTGCGACATGGAGGCTCAACATGGATAAGTGACATAGAGGAGTGATGTGGAGGAGCGACATGGAGGAGTGACATAGAGGAGTGACATTGAGGAGCAATGAAGAGTGAAATGGAGGAGTGACATGGAGGAGTGACATGGAGGATCAACATGTAGGATAGACATGGAGGAGTGATATGGAGGAGTGACATAGAGGAGTGACATGGAGGAGTGACATTGAGGAGCAAGGAAGAGTGACATGGAGTAGTGACATGGAGGAGCTTCATGGAGGAGTGATATGGAGGAGTGACTTGTAGGAGTGATATGGCAGAGTGACATAGAGGAGTGACATGAAGGAGGAGTGACATGGAGGAGTGACATAGAGGAGTGATGTGGAGTAGCGACATGGAGGAGTGACATGGAGGAGCGACATGGAGGAGTGACATGGAGGAGTATCATTGAAGTGCGACATGGAGGAGTGACATAGAGGAGTGATGTGGAGTAACGACATGGAGGACCTTCATGGAGGAGTGACATGGAGGAGTGACATGAAGGAGGAGTGACATGGAGGAGTGACATAGAGGAGTGATGTGGAGTAGCGACATGGAGGAGTGACATGGAGGAGTGACATGGAGGAGTGACATGGAGGAGTGACTTGTAGGAGTGACATAGAGGATCGACATGGAGAAGTGACATGGAGGAGTGACAAGGAGTAGCGACATGGAAGACGGACATGGAGGAGTGAATTTAAGGATCGTCATGGAGGAGTGACATGGAGAAGCAACACGGAGGCTCAACATATAGGAGTCATATTGAGGAGTGACATTGAAGGGCGACATGGAGGAGTGACATAGAGGAGTGATGTGGAGTAGCGACATGGAGGAGTGACATGGAGGAGCGACATGGAGGAGTGACATGGAGGCGTATCATTGAAGTGCGACATGGAGGCTCAACATGGAGGAGTGACATAGAGGAGTGATGTGGAGGAGCGACATGGAGGAGTGACATAGAGGAGTGACATTGAGGAGCAATGAAGAGTGAAATGGAGGAGTGACATGGAGGAGTGACATGGAGGATCAACATGTAGGATAGACATGGAGGAGTGATATGGAGGAGTGACATAGAGGAGTGACATGGAGGAGTGACATTGAGGAGCAAGGAAGAGTGACATGGAGTAGTGACATGGAGGAGCTTCATGGAGGAGTGACATGGAGGAGTGACATGTAGGAGTGACATGGAGGATCAACATGTAGGATAGACATGCAGGAGTGATATGGAGGAGTGACATAGAGGAGTGACATGGAGGAGTGACATTGAGGAGCAAGGAAGAGTGACATGGAGTAGTGACATGGAGGAGCTTCATGGAGGAGTGATATGGAGGAGTGACTTGTAGGAGTGATATGGCGGAGTGACATAGAGGAGTGACATGAAGGAGGAGTGACATGGATGAGTGACATAGAGGAGTGATGTGGAGTAGCGACATGGAGGACCTTCATGGAGGAGTGACATGGAGTAGTGACATGAAGGAGGAGTGACATGGAGAAGTGACAGAGAGGAGTGATGTGGAGTAGCGACATGGAGGAGTGACATGGAGGAGTGACATGGAGGAGTGACATGGAGGAGTATCATTGAAGTGCGACATGGAGGCTCAACATGGAGGAGTGACATAGAGGAGTGATGTGGAGGAGCGACATGAAGTGACATGGAGGAGCGACATGGAGGAGTGACATAGAGGAGTGATGTGGAGGAGCGACATGGAGGAGTGACATGGAGGAGCTTCATGGAGTAGTGACATGGAGGAGTGACTTGTAGGAGTGACATAGAGGATCGACATGGAGAAGTGACATGGAGGAGTGACAAGGAGTAGCAACATGGAAGACGGACATGGAGGAGTGAATTTAAGGATCGTCATGGAGGAGTGACATGGAGAAGCAACACGGAGGCTCAACATATAGGAGTGATATTGAGGAGTGACATTGAAGGGCGACATGGAGGAGTGACATAGAGGAGTGATGTGGAGTAGCGACATGGAGGAGTGACATGGAGGAGCGACATGGAGGAGTGACATGGAGGCGTATCATTGAAGTGCGACATGGAGGCTCAACATGGAGGAGTGATATGGAGGAGTGACATAGAGGAGTGACATGTAGGAGTGACATGGAGGATCAACATGTAGGATAGACATGGAGGAGTGATATGGAGGAGTGACATAGAGGAGTGACATGGAGGAGTGACATTGAGGAGCAAGGAAGAGTGACATGGAGTAGTGACATGGAGGAGCTTCATGGAGGAGTGACATGGAGTAGTGACTTGTAGGAGTGATATAGAGGATCGACATAGAGGAGTGACATGGAGGAGTGACATTGAGGAGCAAGGAAGAGTGACATGGAGTAGTGACATGGAGGAGCTTCATGGAGGAGTGACATGGAGGAGTGACTTATAGGAGTGATATAGAGGATCGACATATAGGAGTGACATGGATGATCGACATAGAGGAGTGACATGAAGGTGTGACATGGAGGAGCGATATGGAGGAGCGAAATGAAGGAGTGACATGGAGGAGTGACATGAAGGCGGAGTGAAATGGAGGAGTGACATAGAGGATTGATGTGGAGGAGCGACATGGAGGAGTGACATGGAGGAGCGACAAGGAGGAGTGACATGGAGGAGTGACATTGAGGAACTTCATGGAGGAGTGATATGGAGGAGCTTCATGGAGGAGTGACATGGAGGAGTGATATGGAGGAGTGATATAGAGGAGTGAAATGGAGGAGTGACATTGAGGATCGACATGGAGGATAGACATGGAGGAGTGATATGGAGGAGTGACATGGATGAGCTTCATGGAGGAGTGACATGGAGGATTGACTTGTAGGAGTGACATAGAGGATCGACATGGAGGAGTGACATGGAGGAGTGACATGGAGGAGTGACGAGGAGGAGCGACATGGAGGAGCGATATGGAGGAGCGAAATGGAGGAGTGACATGGAGGAGTGACAAGGAGGAGTGACATGGATGAGTGACATTGAGGAGCAAGGAAGAGTGACATGGAGGAGTGACATGGAGGACCTTCATGGAGGAGTGACATGGAGGAGTGACATGAAGGAGGAGTGACATGGAGTAGTGACATAGAGGAGTGATGTGGAGTAGCGACATGGAGGAGTGACATGGAGGAGCGACATGGAGGAGTGACATGGAGGAGTATCATTGAAGTGCGACATGGAGGAGTGACATAGAGGAGTGATGTGGAGTAGCGACATGGAGGACCTTCATGGAGGAGTGACATGGAGGAGTGACATGAAGGAGTAGTGACATGGAGGAGTGACATAGAGGAGTGATGTGGAGTAGCGACATGGAGGAGTGACATGGAGGAGTGACATGGCGGAGTGACATGGAGGAGTGACTTGTAGGAGTGACATAGAGGATCGACATGGAGAAGTGACATGGAGGAGTGACAAGGAGTAGCGACATGGAAGACGGACATGATGGAGTGAATTTAAGGATCGTCATGGAGGAGTGACATGGAGGAGTGACTTGTAGGAGTGATATAGAGGATCGACATAGAGGAGTGACATGGATGATCGACATAGAGGAGTGACATGAAAGTGTGACATGGAGGAGCGATATGGAGGAGCGAAATGGTGGAGTGACATGGAGGAGTGACATTGAGGAGCAAGGAAGAGTGACATAGAGGAGTGACCTGGAGGAGCTTCATGGAGGAGTGACATGGAGGAGTGACATGAAGGAGGAGTGACATGGAGGAGTGACATAGAGGAGTGATGTGGAGGAGCGACATGGAAGAGTGACATGTAGGAGCGACATGGAGGAGTGACATAGAGGAGTGACATGGAGGAGTGACATAGGAGTGACATGGAGGAGTGACATTTAGGAGTGACATGAAGGATCGACATGGAGGAGTGACATGGAGTAGTGATATGGAGGAGTGAGAAGGAGGAGTGACATGGAGGAGCGACATGGAGGAGTGACATAGTGGAGTGACATGGAGGAGTGACATTGAGGAGCAAGGAAGAGTGACTTGGAGGAGTGACATGGATGAGTGACATGTCGGAGTGATATGTAGGAGTGACATGGAGGAGTGACATTTAGGAGTGACATGGAGGATCGACATGGAGGAGTGACATGGAGTAGTGACATGGAGGAGCTTCATGGAGTAGTGACATGGAGGAGTGACTTGTAGGAGTGACATAGAGGATCGACATGGAGAAGTGACATTGAGGAGTGACAAGGCGTAGCGACATGGAAGATGGACATGGAGGAGTGAATTTAAGGATCGTCATGGAGGAGTGACATGGAGAAGCAACATATAGGAGTGATATTGAGGAGTGACATTGAAGGGCGACATGGAGGAGTGACATAGAGGAGTGATGTGGAGTAGCGACATGGAGGAGTGACATGGAGGAGCGACATGGAGGAGTGACATGGAGGCGTATCATTGAAGTGCGACATGGAGGCTCAACATGGAGGAGTGACATAGAGGAGTGATGTGGAGGAGCGACATGGGGGAGTGACATAGAGGAGTGACATTGAGGAGCAATGAAGAGTGAAATGGAGGAGTGACATGGAGGAGTGACATGGAGGATCAACATGTAGGATAGACATGGAGGAGTGATATGGAGGAGTGACATAGAGGAGTGACATGGGGGAGTGACATTGAGGAGCAAGGAAGAGTGACATGGAGTAGTGACATGGAGGAGCTTCATGGAGGAGTGATATGGAGGAGTGACTTGTAGGAGTGATATGGCAGAGTGACAGAGGAGTGACATGAAGGAGGAGTGACATGGATGAGTGACATAGAGGAGTGATGTGGAGTAGCGACATGGAGGAGTGACATGGAGGAGCGACATGGAGGAGTGACATGGAGGAGTATCATTGAAGTGCGACATGGAGGAGTGACATAGAGGAGTGATGTGGAGTAGCGACATGGAGGACCTTCATGGAGGAGTGACATGGAGGAGTGACATGGAGGCGTATCATTGAAGTGCGACATGGAGGCTCAACATGGAGGAGTGATATGGAGGAGTGACATAGAGGAGTGACATGTAGGAGTGACATGGAGGATCAACATGTAGGATAGACATGGAGGAGTGATATGGAGGAGTGACATAGAGGAGTGACATGGAGGAGTGACATTGAGGAGCAAGGAAGAGTGACATGGAGTAGTGACATGGAGGAGCTTCATGGAGGAGTGACATGGAGGAGTGACTTGTAGGAGTGATATAGAGGATCGACATAGAGGAGTGACATGGAGGAGTGACATTGAGGAGCAAGGAAGAGTGACATGGAGTAGTGACATGGAGGAGCTTCATGGAGGAGTGACATGGAGGAGTGACTTATAGGAGTGATATAGAGGATCGACATATAGGAGTGACATGGATGATCGACATAGAGGAGTGACATGAAGGTGTGACATGGAGGAGCGATATGGAGGAGCGAAATGGAGGAGTGACATGTAGGAGTGACATGGAGGATCAGACATGGAGGAGTGACATGTAGGAGTGACATGTAGGAGTGACATGGAGGATCAACATGTAGGATAGACATGGAGGAGTGATATGGAGGAGTGACATAGAGGAGTGAAATGGAGGAGTGACATTGAGGAGCAAGGAAGAGTGACATGGCGTAGTGACATGGAGGAGCTTCATGGAGGAGTGACATGGAGGAGTGACAAGGAGTAGCGACATGGAAGACGGACATGGAGGAGTGAATTTAAGGATCGTAATGGAGGAGTGACATGGAGAAGCAACACGGAGGAGCAATGAAGAGTGACATGGAGGAGTGACATTGAGGAGCAAGGAAGAGTGACATGGAGTAGTGACATGGAGGAGCTTCATGGAGGAGTGACATGGAGGAGTGACATGTAGGAGTGACATGGTGAATCAACATGTAGGATAGACATGCAGGAGTGATATGGAGGAGTGACATAGAGGAGTGACATGGAGGAGTGACATTGAGGAGCAAGGAAGAGTGACATGGAGTAGTGACATGGAGGAGCTTCATGGCGGAGTGACATAGAGGAGTGACATGAAGGAGGAGTGACATGGAGGAGTGACATAGAGGAGTGATGTGGAGTAGCGACATGGAGGACCTTCATGGAGGAGTGACATGGAGTAGTGACATGAAGGAGGAGTGACATGGAGGAGTGACAGAGAGGAGTGATGTGGAGTAGCGACATGGAGGAGTGACATGGAGGAGTGACATGGAGGAGTGACATGGAGGAGTATCATTGAAGTGCGACATGGAGGCTCAACATGGAGGAGTGACATAGAGGAGTGATGTGGAGGAGCGACATGAAGTGACATGGAGGAGCGACATGGAGGAGTGACATAGAGGAGTGATGTGGAGGAGCGACATGGAGGAGTGACATGGAGGAGCGACATGGAGGAGTGACATAGAGGAGTGACATGGAGGAGTGACATAGGAGTGACATGGAGGAGTGACATTTAGGAGTGACATGGAGGATCGACATGGAGGAGTGACATGGAGTAGTGACATGGAGGAGCTTCATGGAGTAGTGACATGGAGGAGTGACTTGTAGGAGTGACATAGAGGATCGACATGGAGAAGTGACATGGAGGAGTGACAAGGAGTAGCAACATGGAAGACGGACATGGAGGAGTGAATTTAAGGATCGTCATGGAGGAGTGACATGTAGAAGCAACACGGAGGCTCAACATATAGGAGTGATATTGAGGAGTGACATTGAAGGGCGACATGGAGGAGTGACATAGAGGAGTGATGTGGAGTAGCGACATGGAGGAGTGACATGGAGGAGCGACATGGAGGAGTGACATGGAGGCGTATCATTGAAGTGCGACATGGAGGCTCAACATGGAGGAGTGATATGGAGGAGTGACATAGAGGAGTGACATGTAGGAGTGACATGGAGGATCAACATGTAGGATAGACATGGAGGAGTGATATGGAGGAGTGACATAGAGGAGTGACATGGAGGAGTGACATTGAGGAGCAAGGAAGAGTGACATGGAGTAGTGACATGGAGGAGCTTCATGGAGGAGTGACATGGAGTAGTGACTTGTAGGAGTGATATAGAGGATCGACATAGAGGAGTGACATGGAGGAGTGACATTGAGGAGCAAGGAAGAGTGACATGGAGTAGTGACATGGAGGAGCTTCATGGAGGAGTGACATGGAGGAGTGACTTATAGGAGTGATATAGAGGATCGACATATAGGAGTGACATGGATGATCGACATAGAGGAGTGACATGAAGGTGTGACATGGAGGAGCGATATGGAGGAGCGAAATGGAGGAGTGACATGGAGGAGTGACATGAAGGAGGAGTGACATGGAGGAGTGACATAGAGGATTGATGTGGAGGAGCGACATGGAGGAGTGACATGGAGGAGCGACAAGGAGGAGTGACATGGTGGAGTGACATTGAGGAACTTCATGGAGGAGTGATATGGAGGAGCTTCATGGAGGAGTGACATGGAGGAGTGATATGGAGGAGTGATATAGAGGAGTGAAATGGAGGAGTGACATTGAGGATCGACATGGAGGATAGACATGGAGGAGTGATATGGAGGAGTGACATGGATGAGCTTCATGGAGGAGTGACATGGAGGATTGACTTGTAGGAGTGACATAGAGGATCGACATGGAGGAGTGACATGGAGGAGTGACATGGAGGAGTGACGAGGAGGAGCGACATGGAGGAGCGATATGGAGGAGCGAAATGGAGGAGTGACATGGAGGAGTGACAAGGAGGAGTGACATGGATGAGTGACATTGAGGAGCAAGGAAGAGTGACATGGAGGAGTGACATGGAGGACCTTCATGGAGGAGTGACATGGAGGAGTGACATGAAGGAGGAGTGACATGGAGTAGTGACATAGAGGAGTGATGTGGAGTAGCGACATGGAGGAGTGACATGGCGGAGCGACATGGAGGAGTGACATGGAGGAGTATCATTGAAGTGCGACATGGAGGAGTGACATAGAGGAGTGATGTGGAGTAGCGACATGGAGGACCTTCATGGAGGAGTGACATGGAGGAGTGACATGAAGGAGTAGTGACATGGAGGAGTGACATAGAGGAGTGATGTGGAGTAGCGACATGGAGGAGTGACATGGAGGAGTGACATGGCGGAGTGACATGGAGGAGTGACTTGTAGGAGTGACATAGAGGATCGACATGGAGAAGTGACATGGAGGAGTGACAAGGAGTAGCGACATGGAAGACGGACATGATGGAGTGAATTTAAGGATCGTCATGGAGGAGTGACATGGAGGAGTGACTTGTAGGAGTGATATAGAGGATCGACATAGAGGAGTGACATGGATGATCGACATAGAGGAGTGACATGAAGGTGTGACATGGAGGAGCGATATGGAGGAGCGAAATGGAGGAGTGACATGGAGGAGTGACATTGAGGAGCAAGGAAGAGTGACATAGAGGAGTGACCTGGAGGAGCTTCATGGAGGAGTGACATGGAGGAGTGACATGAAGGAGGAGTGACATGGAGGAGTGACATAGAGGAGTGATGTGGAGGAGTGACATAGAGGAGTGACATGTAGGAGTGACATGGAGGATCAACATGTAGGATAGACATGGAGGAGTGATATGGAGGAGTGACATAGAGGAGTGACATGGAGGAGTGACATTGAGGAGCAAGGAAGAGTGACATGGAGTAGTGACATGGAGGAGCTTCATGGAGGAGTGACATGGAGTAGTGACTTGTAGGAGTGATATAGAGGATCGACATAGAGGAGTGACATGGAGGAGTGACATTGAGGAGCAAGGAAGAGTGACATGGAGTAGTGACATGGAGGAGCTTCATGGAGGAGTGACATGGAGGAGTGACTTATAGGAGTGATATAGAGGATCGACATATAGGAGTGACATGGATGATCGACATAGAGGAGTGACATGAAGGTGTGACATGGAGGAGCGATATGGAGGAGCGAAATGAAGGAGTGACATGGAGGAGTGACATGAAGGAGGAGTGACATGGAGGAGTGACATAGAGGATTGATGTGGAGGAGCGACATGGAGGAGTGACATGGAGGAGCGACAAGGAGGAGTGACATGGAGGAGTGACATTGAGGAACTTCATGGAGGAGTGATATGGAGGAGCTTCATGGAGGAGTGACATGGAGGAGTGATATGGAGGAGTGATATAGAGGAGTGAAATGGAGGAGTGACATTGAGGATCGACATGGAGGATAGACATGGAGGAGTGATATGGAGGAGTGACATGGATGAGCTTCATGGAGGAGTGACATGGAGGATTGACTTGTAGGAGTGACATAGAGGATCGACATGGAGGAGTGACATGGAGGAGTGACATGGAGGAGTGACGAGGAGGAGCGACATGGAGGAGCGATATGGAGGAGCGAAATGGAGGAGTGACATGGAGGAGTGACAAGGAGGAGTGACATGGATGAGTGACATTGAGGAGCAAGGAAGAGTGACATGGAGGAGTGACATGGATGACCTTCATGGAGGAGTGACATGGAGGAGCTTCATGGAGGAGTGACATGGAGGAGTGACATGTAGGAGTGACATGGAGGATCAACATGTAGGATAGACATGCAGGAGTGATATGGAGGAGTGACATAGAGGAGTGACATGGAGGAGTGACATTGAGGAGCAAGGAAGAGTGACATGGAGTAGTGACATGGAGGAGCTTCATGGAGGAGTGATATGGAGGAGTGACTTGTAGGAGTGATATGGCGGAGTGACATAGAGGAGTGACATGAAGGAGGAGTGACATGGAGGAGTGACATAGAGGAGTGATGTGGAGTAGCGACATGGAGGACCTTCATGGAGGAGTGACATGTAGTAGTGACATGAAGGAGGAGTGACATGGAGGAGTGACAGAGAGGAGTGATGTGGAGTAGCGACATGGAGGAGTGACATGGAGGAGTGCAATGGAGGAGTGACATGGAGGAGTATCATTGAAGTGCGACATGGAGGCTCAACATGGAGGAGTGACATAGAGGAGTGATGTGGAGGAGCGACATGAAGTGACATGGAGGAGCGACATGGAGGAGTGACATAGAGGAGTGATGTGGAGGAGCGACATGGAGGAGTGACATGGAGGAGCGACATGGAGGAGTGACATAGAGGAGTGACATGGAGGAGTGACATAGGAGTGACATGGAGGAGTGACATTTAGGAGTGACATGGAGGATCGACATGGAGGAGTGACATGGAGTAGTGACATGGAGGAGCTTCATGGAGTAGTGACATGGAGGAGTGACTTGTAGGAGTGACATAGAGGATCGACATGGAGAAGTGACATGGAGGAGTGACAAGGGGTAGCAACATGGAAGACGGACATGGAGGAGTGAATTTAAGGATCGTCATGGAGGAGTGACATGGAGAAGCAACACGGAGGCTCAACATATAGGAGTGATATTGAGGAGTGACATTGAAGGGCGACATGGAGGAGTGACATAGAGGAGTGATGTGGAGTAGCGACATGGAGGAGTGACATGGAGGAGCGACATGGAGGAGTGACATGGAGGCGTATCATTGAAGTGCGACATGGAGGTTCAACATGGAGGAGTGATATGGAGGAGTGACATAGAGGAGTGACATGTAGGAGTGACATGGAGGATCAACATGTAGGATAGACATGGAGGAGTGATATGGAGGAGTGACATAGAGGAGTGACATGGAGGAGTGACATTGAGGAGCAAGGAAGAGTGACATGGAGTAGTGACATGGAGGAGCTTCATGGAGGAGTGACATGGAGGAGTGACTTGTAGGAGTGATATAGAGGATCGACATAGAGGAGTGACATGGAGGAGTGACATTGAGGAGCAAGAAAGAGTAACATGGAGTAGTGACATGGAGGAGCTTCATGGAGGAGTGACATGGAGGAGTGACTTATAGGAGTGATATAGAGGATCGACATATAGGAGTGACATGGATGATCGACATAGAGGAGTGACATGAAGGTGTGACATGGAGGAGCGATATGGAGGAGCGAAATGGAGGAGTGACATGGAGGAGTGACATGAAGGAGGAGTGACATGGAGGAGTGACATAGAGGATTGATGTGGAGGAGCGACATGGAGGAGTGACATGGAGGAGCGACAAGGAGGAGTGACATGGAGGAGTGACATTGAGGAACTTCATGGAGGAGTGATATGGAGGAGCTTCATGGAGGAGTGACATGGAGGAGTGATATGGAGGAGTGATATAGAGGAGTGAAATGGAGGAGTGACAAGGAGTAGCGACATGGAGGAGTGACATGGAGGAGCGACATGGAGGAGTGACATGGAGGCGTATCATTGAAGTGCGACATGGAGGCTCAACATGGATGAGTGACATAGAGGAGTGATGTGGCTGATCGACATAGAGGAGTGACATGAAGGTGTGACATGGAGGAGCGATATGGAGGAGCGAAATGGAGGAGTGACATGGAGGAGTGATATGGAGGAGATTCATGGAGGAGTGACATGGAGGAGTGATATGGAGGAGTGATATAGAGGAGTGACATGGAGGAGTGACATTGAGGATCGACATGGAGGATAGACATGGAGGAGTGATATGGAGGAGTGACATGGATGAGCTTCATGGAGGAGTGACATGGAGGAGTGACTTGTAGGAGTGACATAGAGGATCGACATGGAGGAGTGACAAGGAGTAGCGACATGGAAGACGGACATGGAGGAGTGAATTTAAGGATCTTCATGGAGGAGATACATGGAGAAGCAACACGGAGGCTCAACATATAGGAGTGATATTGAGGAGTGACATTGAAGGGCGACATGGAGGCTCAACATGGAGGAGTGACATAGAGGAGTGACATGGTGGAGTGACATGGAGGAGTATCATTGAAGGGCGACATCGAGGCTCAAAATGGAGGAGTGACATAGAGGAGTGATGTGGAGGAGCGACATGGAGGAATGACATGGAGGAGCGACATGGAGGAGTGACATAGTGGAGTGACATGGAGGAGTGACATTGAGGAGCAAGGAAGAGTGACTTGGAGGAGTGACATGGATGAGTGACATGTCGGAGTGATATGTAGGAGTGACATGGAGGAGTGACATTTAGGAGTGACATGGAGGATCGACATGGAGGAGTGACATGGAGTAGTGACATGGAGGAGCTTCATGGAGTAGTGACATGGAGGAGTGACTTGTAGGAGTGACATAGAGGATCGACATGGAGAAGTGACATGGAGGAGTGACAAGGAGTAGCGACATGGAAGACGGACATGGAGGAGTGAATTTAAGGATCGTCATGGAGGAGTGACATGGAGAAGCAACACGGAGGCTCAACATATAGGAGTGATATTGAGGAGTGACATTGAAGGGCGACATGGAGGAGTGACATAGAGGAGTGATGTGGAGTAGCGACATGGAGGAGTGACATGGAGGAGCGACATGGAGGAGTGACATGGATGCGTATCATTGAAGTGCGACATGGAGGCTCAACATGGATAAGTGACATAGAGGAGTGATGTGGAGGAGCGACATGGAGGAGTGACATAGAGGAGTGACATTGAGGAGCAATGAAGAGTGAAATGGAGGAGTGACATGGAGGAGTGACATGGAGGATCAACATGTAGGATAGACATGGAGGAGTGATATGGAGGAGTGACATAGAGGAGTGACATGGAGGAGTGACATTGAGGAGCAAGGAAGAGTGACATGGAGTAGTGACATGGAGGAGCTTCATGGAGGAGTGATATGGAGGAGTGACTTGTAGGAGTGATATGGCAGAGTGACATAGAGGAGTGACATGAAGGAGGAGTGACATGGAGGAGTGACATAGAGGAGTGATGTGGAGTAGCGACATGGAGGAGTGACATGGAGGAGCGACATGGAGGAGTGACATGGAGGAGTATCATTGAAGTGCGACATGGAGGAGTGACATAGAGGAGTGATGTGGAGTAACGACATGGAGGACCTTCATGGAGGAGTGACATGGAGGAGTGACATGAAGGAGGAGTGACATGGAGGAGTGACATAGAGGAGTGATGTGGAGTAGCGACATGGAGGAGTGACATGGAGGAGTGACATGGAGGAGTGACATGGAGGAGTGACTTGTAGGAGTGACATAGAGGATCGACATGGAGAAGTGACATGGAGGAGTGACAAGGAGTAGCGACATGGAAGACGGACATGGAGGAGTGAATTTAAGGATCGTCATGGAGGAGTGACATGGAGAAGCAACACGGAGGCTCAACATATAGGAGTCATATTGAGGAGTGACATTGAAGGGCGACATGGAGGAGTGACATAGAGGAGTGATGTGGAGTAGCGACATGGAGGAGTGACATGGAGGAGCGACATGGAGGAGTGACATGGAGGCGTATCATTGAAGTGCGACATGGAGGCTCAACATGGAGGAGTGACATAGAGGAGTGATGTGGAGGAGCGACATGGAGGAGTGACATAGAGGAGTGACATTGAGGAGCAATGAAGAGTGAAATGGAGGAGTGACATGGAGGAGTGACATGGAGGATCAACATGTAGGATAGACATGGAGGAGTGATATGGAGGAGTGACATAGAGGAGTGACATGGAGGAGTGACATTGAGGAGCAAGGAAGAGTGACATGGAGTAGTGACATGGAGGAGCTTCATGGAGGAGTGACATGGAGGAGTGACATGTAGGAGTGACATGGAGGATCAACATGTAGGATAGACATGCAGGAGTGATATGGAGGAGTGACATAGAGGAGTGACATGGAGGAGTGACATTGAGGAGCAAGGAAGAGTGACATGGAGTAGTGACATGGAGGAGCTTCATGGAGGAGTGATATGGAGGAGTGACTTGTAGGAGTGATATGGCGGAGTGACATAGAGGAGTGACATGAAGGAGGAGTGACATGGATGAGTGACATAGAGGAGTGATGTGGAGTAGCGACATGGAGGACCTTCATGGAGGAGTGACATGGAGTAGTGACATGAAGGAGGAGTGACATGGAGGAGTGACAGAGAGGAGTGATGTGGAGTAGCGACATGGAGGAGTGACATGGAGGAGTGACATGGAGGAGTGACATGGAGGAGTATCATTGAAGTGCGACATGGAGGCTCAACATGGAGGAGTGACATAGAGGAGTGATGTGGAGGAGCGACATGAAGTGACATGGAGGAGCGACATGGAGGAGTGACATAGAGGAGTGATGTGGAGGAGCGACATGGAGGAGTGACATGGAGGAGCTTCATGGAGTAGTGACATGGAGGAGTGACTTGTAGGAGTGACATAGAGGATCGACATGGAGAAGTGACATGGAGGAGTGACAAGGAGTAGCAACATGGAAGACGGACATGGAGGAGTGAATTTAAGGATCGTCATGGAGGAGTGACATGGAGAAGCAACACGGAGGCTCAACATATAGGAGTGATATTGAGGAGTGACATTGAAGGGCGACATGGAGGAGTGACATAGAGGAGTGATGTGGAGTAGCGACATGGAGGAGTGACATGGAGGAGCGACATGGAGGAGTGACATGGAGGCGTATCATTGAAGTGCGACATGGAGGCTCAACATGGAGGAGTGATATGGAGGAGTGACATAGAGGAGTGACATGTAGGAGTGACATGGAGGATCAACATGTAGGATAGACATGGAGGAGTGATATGGAGGAGTGACATAGAGGAGTGACATGGAGGAGTGACATTGAGGAGCAAGGAAGAGTGACATGGAGTAGTGACATGGAGGAGCTTCATGGAGGAGTGACATGGAGTAGTGACTTGTAGGAGTGATATAGAGGATCGACATAGAGGAGTGACATGGAGGAGTGACATTGAGGAGCAAGGAAGAGTGACATGGAGTAGTGACATGGAGGAGCTTCATGGAGGAGTGACATGGAGGAGTGACTTATAGGAGTGATATAGAGGATCGACATATAGGAGTGACATGGATGATCGACATAGAGGAGTGACATGAAGGTGTGACATGGAGGAGCGATATGGAGGAGCGAAATGAAGGAGTGACATGGAGGAGTGACATGAAGGAGGAGTGACATGGAGGAGTGACATAGAGGATTGATGTGGAGGAGCGACATGGAGGAGTGACATGGAGGAGCGACAAGGAGGAGTGACATGGAGGAGTGACATTGAGGAACTTCATGGAGGAGTGATATGGAGGAGCTTCATGGAGGAGTGACATGGAGGAGTGATATGGAGGAGTGATATAGAGGAGTGAAATGGAGGAGTGACATTGAGGATCGACATGGAGGATAGACATGGAGGAGTGATATGGAGGAGTGACATGGATGAGCTTCATGGAGGAGTGACATGGAGGATTGACTTGTAGGAGTGACATAGAGGATCGACATGGAGGAGTGACATGGAGGAGTGACATGGAGGAGTGACGAGGAGGAGCGACATGGAGGAGCGATATGGAGGAGCGAAATGGAGGAGTGACATGGAGGAGTGACAAGGAGGAGTGACATGGATGAGTGACATTGAGGAGCAAGGAAGAGTGACATGGAGGAGTGACATGGAGGACCTTCATGGAGGAGTGACATGGAGGAGTGACATGAAGGAGGAGTGACATGGAGTAGTGACATAGAGGAGTGATGTGGAGTAGCGACATGGAGGAGTGACATGGAGGAGCGACATGGAGGAGTGACATGGAGGAGTATCATTGAAGTGCGACATGGAGGAGTGACATAGAGGAGTGATGTGGAGTAGCGACATGGAGGACCTTCATGGAGGAGTGACATGGAGGAGTGACATGAAGGAGTAGTGACATGGAGGAGTGACATAGAGGAGTGATGTGGAGTAGCGACATGGAGGAGTGACATGGAGGAGTGACATGGCGGAGTGACATGGAGGAGTGACTTGTAGGAGTGACATAGAGGATCGACATGGAGAAGTGACATGGAGGAGTGACAAGGAGTAGCGACATGGAAGACGGACATGATGGAGTGAATTTAAGGATCGTCATGGAGGAGTGACATGGAGGAGTGACTTGTAGGAGTGATATAGAGGATCGACATAGAGGAGTGACATGGATGATCGACATAGAGGAGTGACATGAAAGTGTGACATGGAGGAGCGATATGGAGGAGCGAAATGGTGGAGTGACATGGAGGAGTGACATTGAGGAGCAAGGAAGAGTGACATAGAGGAGTGACCTGGAGGAGCTTCATGGAGGAGTGACATGGAGGAGTGACATGAAGGAGGAGTGACATGGAGGAGTGACATAGAGGAGTGATGTGGAGGAGCGACATGGAAGAGTGACATGTAGGAGCGACATGGAGGAGTGACATAGAGGAGTGACATGGAGGAGTGACATAGGAGTGACATGGAGGAGTGACATTTAGGAGTGACATGAAGGATCGACATGGAGGAGTGACATGGAGTAGTGATATGGAGGAGTGAGAAGGAGGAGTGACATGGAGGAGCGACATGGAGGAGTGACATAGTGGAGTGACATGGAGGAGTGACATTGAGGAGCAAGGAAGAGTGACTTGGAGGAGTGACATGGATGAGTGACATGTCGGAGTGATATGTAGGAGTGACATGGAGGAGTGACATTTAGGAGTGACATGGAGGATCGACATGGAGGAGTGACATGGAGTAGTGACATGGAGGAGCTTCATGGAGTAGTGACATGGAGGAGTGACTTGTAGGAGTGACATAGAGGATCGACATGGAGAAGTGACATTGAGGAGTGACAAGGCGTAGCGACATGGAAGATGGACATGGAGGAGTGAATTTAAGGATCGTCATGGAGGAGTGACATGGAGAAGCAACATATAGGAGTGATATTGAGGAGTGACATTGAAGGGCGACATGGAGGAGTGACATAGAGGAGTGATGTGGAGTAGCGACATGGAGGAGTGACATGGAGGAGCGACATGGAGGAGTGACATGGAGGCGTATCATTGAAGTGCGACATGGAGGCTCAACATGGAGGAGTGACATAGAGGAGTGATGTGGAGGAGCGACATGGGGGAGTGACATAGAGGAGTGACATTGAGGAGCAATGAAGAGTGAAATGGAGGAGTGACATGGAGGAGTGACATGGAGGATCAACATGTAGGATAGACATGGAGGAGTGATATGGAGGAGTGACATAGAGGAGTGACATGGGGGAGTGACATTGAGGAGCAAGGAAGAGTGACATGGAGTAGTGACATGGAGGAGCTTCATGGAGGAGTGATATGGAGGAGTGACTTGTAGGAGTGATATGGCAGAGTGACAGAGGAGTGACATGAAGGAGGAGTGACATGGATGAGTGACATAGAGGAGTGATGTGGAGTAGCGACATGGAGGAGTGACATGGAGGAGCGACATGGAGGAGTGACATGGAGGAGTATCATTGAAGTGCGACATGGAGGAGTGACATAGAGGAGTGATGTGGAGTAGCGACATGGAGGACCTTCATGGAGGAGTGACATGGAGGAGTGACATGGAGGCGTATCATTGAAGTGCGACATGGAGGCTCAACATGGAGGAGTTATATGGAGGAGTGACATAGAGGAGTGACATGTAGGAGTGACATGGAGGATCAACATGTAGGATAGACATGGAGGAGTGATATGGAGGAGTGACATAGAGGAGTGACATGGAGGAGTGACATTGAGGAGCAAGGAAGAGTGACATGGAGTAGTGACATGGAGGAGCTTCATGGAGGAGTGACATGGAGGAGTGACTTGTAGGAGTGATATAGAGGATCGACATAGAGGAGTGACATGGAGGAGTGACATTGAGGAGCAAGGAAGAGTGACATGGAGTAGTGACATGGAGGAGCTTCATGGAGGAGTGACATGGAGGAGTGACTTATAGGAGTGATATAGAGGATCGACATATAGGAGTGACATGGATGATCGACATAGAGGAGTGACATGAAGGTGTGACATGGAGGAGCGATATGGAGGAGCGAAATGGAGGAGTGACATGTAGGAGTGACATGGAGGATCAGACATGGAGGAGTGACATGTAGGAGTGACATGTAGGAGTGACATGGAGGATCAACATGTAGGATAGACATGGAGGAGTGATATGGAGGAGTGACATAGAGGAGTGAAATGGAGGAGTGACATTGAGGAGCAAGGAAGAGTGACATGGAGTAGTGACATGGAGGAGCTTCATGGAGGAGTGACATGGAGGAGTGATAAGGAGTAGCGACATGGAAGACGGACATGGAGGAGTGAATTTAAGGATCGTAATGGAGGAGTGACATGGAGAAGCAACACGGAGGAGCAATGAAGAGTGACATGGAGGAGTGACATTGAGGAGCAAGGAAGAGTGACATGGAGTAGTGACATGGAGGAGCTTCATGGAGGAGTGACATGGAGGAGTGACATGTAGGAGTGACATGGTGAATCAACATGTAGGATAGACATGCAGGAGTGATATGGAGGAGTGACATAGAGGAGTGACATGGAGGAGTGACATTGAGGAGCAAGGAAGAGTGACATGGAGTAGTGACATGGAGGAGCTTCATGGCGGAGTGACATAGAGGAGTGACATGAAGGAGGAGTGACATGGAGGAGTGACATAGAGGAGTGATGTGGAGTAGCGACATGGAGGACCTTCATGGAGGAGTGACATGGAGTAGTGACATGAAGGAGGAGTGACATGGAGGAGTGACAGAGAGGAGTGATGTGGAGTAGCGACATGGAGGAGTGACATGGAGGAGTATCATTGAAGTGCGACATGGAGGCTCAACATGGAGGAGTGACATAGAGGAGTGATGTGGAGGAGCGACATGAAGTGACATGGAGGAGCGACATGGAGGAGTGACATAGAGGAGTGATGTGGAGGAGCGACATGGAGGAGTGACATGGAGGAGCGACATGGAGGAGTGACATAGAGGAGTGACATGGAGGAGTGACATAGGAGTGACATGGAGGAGTGACATTTAGGAGTGACATGGAGGATCGACATGGAGGAGTGACATGGAGTAGTGACATGGAGGAGCTTCATGGAGTAGTGTCATGGAGGAGTGACTTGTAGGAGTGACATAGAGGATCGACATGGAGAAGTGACATGGAGGAGTGACAAGGAGTAGCAACATGGAAGACGGACATGGAGGAGTGAATTTAAGGATCGTCATGGAGGAGTGACATGTAGAAGCAACACGGAGGCTCAACATATAGGAGTGATATTGAGGAGTGACATTGAAGGGCGACATGGAGGAGTGACATAGAGGAGTGATGTGGAGTAGCGACATGGAGGAGTGACATGGAGGAGCGACATGGAGGAGTGACATGGAGGCGTATCATTGAAGTGCGACATGGAGGCTCAACATGGAGGAGTGATATGGAGGAGTGACATAGAGGAGTGACATGTAGGAGTGACATGGAGGATCAACATGTAGGATAGACATGGAGGAGTGATATGGAGGAGTGACATAGAGGAGTGACATGGAGGAGTGACATTGAGGAGCAAGGAAGAGTGACATGGAGTAGTGACATGGAGGAGCTTCATGGAGGAGTGACATGGAGTAGTGACTTGTAGGAGTGATATAGAGGATCGACATAGAGGAGTGACATGGAGGAGTGACATTGAGGAGCAAGGAAGAGTGACATGGAGTAGTGACATGGAGGAGCTTCATGGAGGAGTGACATGGAGGAGTGACTTATAGGAGTGATATAGAGGATCGACATATAGGAGTGACATGGATGATCGACATAGAGGAGTGACATGGTGTGACATGGAGGAGCGATATGGAGGAGCGAAATGGAGGAGTGACATGGAGGAGTGACATGAAGGAGGAGTGACATGGAGGAGTGACATAGAGGATTGATGTGGAGGAGCGACATGGAGGAGTGACATGGAGGAGCGACAAGGAGGAGTGACATGGTGGAGTGACATTGAGGAACTTCATGGAGGAGTGATATGGAGGAGCTTCATGGAGGAGTGACATGGAGGAGTGATATGGAGGAGTGATATAGAGGAGTGAAATGGAGGAGTGACATTGAGGATCGACATGGAGGATAGACATGGAGGAGTGATATGGAGGAGTGACATGGATGAGCTTCATGGAGGAGTGACATGGAGGATTGACTTGTAGGAGTGACATAGAGGATCGACATGGAGGAGTGACATGGAGGAGTGACATGGAGGAGTGACGAGGAGGAGCGACATGGAGGAGCGATATGGAGGAGCGAAATGGAGGAGTGACATGGAGGAGTGACAAGGAGGAGTGACATGGATGAGTGACATTGAGGAGCAAGGAAGAGTGACATGGAGGAGTGACATGGAGGACCTTCATGGAGGAGTGACATGGAGGAGTGACATGAAGGAGGAGTGACATGGAGTAGTGACATAGAGGAGTGATGTGGAGTAGCGACATGGAGGAGTGACATGGCGGAGCGACATGGAGGAGTGACATGGAGGAGTATCATTGAAGTGCGACATGGAGGAGTGACATAGAGGAGTGATGTGGAGTAGCGACATGGAGGACCTTCATGGAGGAGTGACATGGAGGAGTGACATGAAGGAGTAGTGACATGGAGGAGTGACATAGAGGAGTGATGTGGAGTAGCGACATGGAGGAGTGACATGGAGGAGTGACATGGCGGAGTGACATGGAGGAGTGACTTGTAGGAGTGACATAGAGGATCGACATGGAGAAGTGACATGGAGGAGTGACAAGGAGTAGCGACATGGAAGACGGACATGATGGAGTGAATTTAAGGATCGTCATGGAGGAGTGACATGGAGGAGTGACTTGTAGGAGTGATATAGAGGATCGACATAGAGGAGTGACATGGATGATCGACATAGAGGAGTGACATGAAGGTGTGACATGGAGGAGCGATATGGAGGAGCGAAATGGAGGAGTGACATGGAGGAGTGACATTGAGGAGCAAGGAAGAGTGACATAGAGGAGTGACCTGGAGGAGCTTCATGGAGGAGTGACATGGAGGAGTGACATGAAGGAGGAGTGACATGGAGGAGTGACATAGAGGAGTGATGTGGAGGAGTGACATAGAGGAGTGACATGTAGGAGTGACATGGAGGATCAACATGTAGGATAGACATGGAGGAGTGATATGGAGGAGTGACATAGAGGAGTGACATGGAGGAGTGACATTGAGGAGCAAGGAAGAGTGACATGGAGTAGTGACATGGAGGAGCTTCATGGAGGAGTGACATGGAGTAGTGACTTGTAGGAGTGATATAGAGGATCGACATAGAGGAGTGACATGGAGGAGTGACATTGAGGAGCAAGGAAGAGTGACATGGAGTAGTGACATGGAGGAGCTTCATGGAGGAGTGACATGGAGGAGTGACTTATAGGAGTGATATAGAGGATCGACATATAGGAGTGACATGGATGATCGACATAGAGGAGTGACATGAAGGTGTGACATGGAGGAGCGATATGGAGGAGCGAAATGAAGGAGTGACATGGAGGAGTGACATGAAGGAGGAGTGACATGGAGGAGTGACATAGAGGATTGATGTGGAGGAGCGACATGGAGGAGTGACATGGAGGAGCGACAAGGAGGAGTGACATGGAGGAGTGACATTGAGGAACTTCATGGAGGAGTGATATGGAGGAGCTTCATGGAGGAGTGACATGGAGGAGTGATATGGAGGAGTGATATAGAGGAGTGAAATGGAGGAGTGACATTGAGGATCGACATGGAGGATAGACATGGAGGAGTGATATGGAGGAGTGACATGGATGAGCTTCATGGAGGAGTGACATGGAGGATTGACTTGTAGGAGTGACATAGAGGATCGACATGGAGGAGTGACATGGAGGAGTGACATGGAGGAGTGACGAGGAGGAGCGACATGGAGGAGCGATATGGAGGAGCGAAATGGAGGAGTGACATGGAGGAGTGACAAGGAGGAGTGACATGGATGAGTGACATTGAGGAGCAAGGAAGAGTGACATGGAGGAGTGACATGGATGACCTTCATGGAGGAGTGACATGGAGGAGTGACATGAAGGAGGAGTGACATGGAGTAGTGACATAGAGGAGTGATGTGGAGTAGCGACATGGAGGAGTGACATGGAGGAGCGACATGGAGGAGCGACATGGAGGAGTGACATGGAGGAGTATCATTGAAGTGCGACATGGAGGAGTGACATAGAGGAGTGATGTGGAGTAGCGACATGGAGGACCTTCATGGAGGAGTGACATGGAGGAGTGACATGAAGGAGTAGTGACATGGAGGAGTGACATAGAGGAGTGATGTGGAGTAGCGACATGGAGGAGTGACATGGAGGAGTGACATGGCGGAGTGACATGGAGGAGTGACTTGTAGGAGTGACATAGAGGATCGACATGGAGAAGTGACATGGAGGAGTGACAAGGAGTAGCGACATGGAAGACGGACATGATGGAGTGAATTTAAGGATCGTCATGGAGGAGTGACATGGAGGAGTGACTTGTAGGAGTGATATAGAGGATCGACATAGAGGAGTGACATGGATGATCGACATAGAGGAGTGACATGAAAGTGTGACATGGAGGAGCGATATGGAGGAGCGAAATGGAGGAGTGACATGGAGGAGTGACATTGAGGAGCAAGGAAGAGTGACATAGAGGAGTGACCTGGAGGAGCTTCATGGAGGAGTGACATGGAGGAGTGACATGAAGGAGGAGTGACATGGAGGAGTGACATAGAGGAGTGATGTGGAGGAGCGACATGGAAGAGTGACATGTAGGAGCGACATGGAGGAGTGACATAGAGGAGTGACATGGAGGAGTGACATAGGAGTGACATGGAGGAGTGACATTTAGGAGTGACATGAAGGATCGACATGGAGGAGTGACATGGAGTAGTGATATGGAGGAGTGAGAAGGAGGAGTGACATGGAGGAGCGACATGGAGGAGTGACATAGTGGAGTGACATGGAGGAGTGACATTGAGGAGCAAGGAAGAGTGACTTGGAGGAGTGACATGGATGAGTGACATGTCGGAGTGATATGTAGGAGTGACATGGAGGAGTGACATTTAGGAGTGACATGGAGGATCGACATGGAGGAGTGACATGGAGTAGTGACATGGAGGAGCTTCATGGAGTAGTGACATGGAGGAGTGACTTGTAGGAGTGACATAGAGGATCGACATGGAGAAGTGACATTGAGGAGTGACAAGGCGTAGCGACATGGAAGATGGACATGGAGGAGTGAATTTAAGGATCGTCATGGAGGAGTGACATGGAGAAGCAACATATAGGAGTGATATTGAGGAGTGACATTGAAGGGCGACATGGAGGAGTGACATAGAGGAGTGATGTGGAGTAGCGACATGGAGGAGTGACATGGAGGAGCGACATGGAGGAGTGACATGGAGGCGTATCATTGAAGTGCGACATGGAGGCTCAACATGGAGGAGTGACATAGAGGAGTGATGTGGAGGAGCGACATGGGGGAGTGACATAGAGGAGTGACATTGAGGAGCAATGAAGAGTGAAATGGAGGAGTGACATGGAGGAGTGACATGGAGGATCAACATGTAGGATAGACATGGAGGAGTGATATGGAGGAGTGACATAGAGGAGTGACATGGGGGAGTGACATTGAGGAGCAAGGAAGAGTGACATGGAGTAGTGACATGGAGGAGCTTCATGGAGGAGTGATATGGAGGAGTGACTTGTAGGAGTGATATGGCAGAGTGACAGAGGAGTGACATGAAGGAGGAGTGACATGGATGAGTGACATAGAGGAGTGATGTGGAGTAGCGACATGGAGGAGTGACATGGAGGAGCGACATGGAGGAGTGACATGGAGGAGTATCATTGAAGTGCGACATGGAGGAGTGACATAGAGGAGTGATGTGGAGTAGCGACATGGAGGACCTTCATGGAGGAGTGACATGGAGGAGTGACATGGAGGCGTATCATTGAAGTGCGACATGGAGGCTCAACATGGAGGAGTGATATGGAGGAGTGACATAGAGGAGTGACATGTAGGAGTGACATGGAGGATCAACATGTAGGATAGACATGGAGGAGTGATATGGAGGAGTGACATAGAGGAGTGACATGGAGGAGTGACATTGAGGAGCAAGGAAGAGTGACATGGAGTAGTGACATGGAGGAGCTTCATGGAGGAGTGACATGGAGGAGTGACTTGTAGGAGTGATATAGAGGATCGACATAGAGGAGTGACATGGAGGAGTGACATTGAGGAGCAAGGAAGAGTGACATGGAGTAGTGACATGGAGGAGCTTCATGGAGGAGTGACATGGAGGAGTGACTTATAGGAGTGATATAGAGGATCGACATATAGGAGTGACATGGATGATCGACATAGAGGAGTGACATGAAGGTGTGACATGGAGGAGCGATATGGAGGAGCGAAATGGAGGAGTGACATGTAGGAGTGACATGGAGGATCAGACATGGAGGAGTGACATGTAGGAGTGACATGTAGGAGTGACATGGAGGATCAACATGTAGGATAGACATGGAGGAGTGATATGGAGGAGTGACATAGAGGAGTGAAATGGAGGAGTGACATTGAGGAGCAAGGAAGAGTGACATGGAGTAGTGACATGGAGGAGCTTCATGGAGGAGTGACATGGAGGAGTGACAAGGAGTAGCGACATGGAAGACGGACATGGAGGAGTGAATTTAAGGATCGTAATGGAGGAGTGACATGGAGAAGCAACACGGAGGAGCAATGAAGAGTGACATGGAGGAGTGACATTGAGGAGCAAGGAAGAGTGACATGGAGTAGTGACATGGAGGAGCTTCATGGAGGAGTGACATGGAGGAGTGACATGTAGGAGTGACATGGTGAATCAACATGAAGGATAGACATGCAGGAGTGATATGGAGGAGTGACATAGAGGAGTGACATGGAGGAGTGACATTGAGGAGCAAGGAAGAGTGACATGGAGTAGTGACATGGAGGAGCTTCATGGCGGAGTGACATAGAGGAGTGACATGAAGGAGGAGTGACATGGAGGAGTGACATAGAGGAGTGATGTGGAGTAGCGACATGGAGGACCTTCATGGAGGAGTGACATGGAGTAGTGACATGAAGGAGGAGTGACATGGAGGAGTGACAGAGAGGAGTGATGTGGAGTAGCGACATGGAGGAGTGACATGGAGGAGTGACATGGGGGAGTGACATGGAGGAGTATCATTGAAGTGCGACATGGAGGCTCAACATGGAGGAGTGACATAGAGGAGTGATGTGGAGGAGCGACATGAAGTGACATGGAGGAGCGACATGGAGGAGTGACATAGAGGAGTGATGTGGAGGAGCGACATGGAGGAGTGACATGGAGGAGCGACATGGAGGAGTGACATAGAGGAGTGACATGGAGGAGTGACATAGGAGTGACATGGAGGAGTGACATTTAGGAGTGACATGGAGGATCGACATGGAGGAGTGACATGGAGTAGTGACATGGAGGAGCTTCATGGAGTAGTGACATGGAGGAGTGACTTGTAGGAGTGACATAGAGGATCGACATGGAGAAGTGACATGGAGGAGTGACAAGGAGTAGCAACATGGAAGACGGACATGGAGGAGTGAATTTAAGGATCGTCATGGAGGAGTGACATGTAGAAGCAACACGGAGGCTCAACATATAGGAGTGATATTGAGGAGTGACATTGAAGGGCGACATGGAGGAGTGACATAGAGGAGTGATGTGGAGTAGCGACATGGAGGAGTGACATGGAGGAGCGACATGGAGGAGTGACATGGAGGCGTATCATTGAAGTGCGACATGGAGGCTCAACATGGAGGAGTGATATGGAGGAGTGACATAGAGGAGTGACATGTAGGAGTGACATGGAGGATCAACATGTAGGATAGACATGGAGGAGTGATATGGAGGAGTGACATAGAGGAGTGACATGGAGGAGTGACATTGAGGAGCAAGGAAGAGTGACATGGAGTAGTGACATGGAGGAGCTTCATGGAGGAGTGACATGGAGTAGTGACTTGTAGGAGTGATATAGAGGATCGACATAGAGGAGTGACATGGAGGAGTGACATTGAGGAGCAAGGAAGAGTGACATGGAGTAGTGACATGGAGGAGCTTCATGGAGGAGTGACATGGAGGAGTGACTTATAGGAGTGATATAGAGGATCGACATATAGGAGTGACATGGATGATCGACATAGAGGAGTGACATGAAGGTGTGACATGGAGGAGCGATATGGAGGAGCGAAATGGAGGAGTGACATGGAGGAGTGACATGAAGGAGGAGTGACATGGAGGAGTGACATAGAGGATTGATGTGGAGGAGCGACATGGAGGAGTGACATGGAGGAGCGACAAGGAGGAGTGACATGGTGGAGTGACATTGAGGAACTTCATGGAGGAGTGATATGGAGGAGCTTCATGGAGGAGTGACATGGAGGAGTGATATGGAGGAGTGATATAGAGGAGTGAAATGGAGGAGTGACATTGAGGATCGACATGGAGGATAGACATGGAGGAGTGATATGGAGGAGTGACATGGATGAGCTTCATGGAGGAGTGACATGGAGGATTGACTTGTAGGAGTGACATAGAGGATCGACATGGAGGAGTGACATGGAGGAGTGACATGGAGGAGTGACGAGGAGGAGCGACATGGAGGAGCGATATGGAGGAGCGAAATGGAGGAGTGACATGGAGGAGTGACAAGGAGGAGTGACATGGATGAGTGACATTGAGGAGCAAGGAAGAGTGACATGGAGGAGTGACATGGAGGACCTTCATGGAGGAGTGACATGGAGGAGTGACATGAAGGAGGAGTGACATGGAGTAGTGACATAGAGGAGTGATGTGGAGTAGCGACATGGAGGAGTGACATGGCGGAGCGACATGGAGGAGTGACATGGAGGAGTATCATTGAAGTGCGACATGGAGGAGTGACATAGAGGAGTGATGTGGAGTAGCGACATGGAGGACCTTCATGGAGGAGTGACATGGAGGAGTGACATGAAGGAGTAGTGACATGGAGGAGTGACATAGAGGAGTGATGTGGAGTAGCGACATGGAGGAGTGACATGGAGGAGTGACATGGCGGAGTGACATGGAGGAGTGACTTGTAGGAGTGACATAGAGGATCGACATGGAGAAGTGACATGGAGGAGTGACAAGGAGTAGCGACATG
Organism: Sebastes fasciatus; assembly: GCF_043250625.1. NCBI lineage: Eukaryota > Metazoa > Chordata > Actinopteri > Perciformes > Sebastidae > Sebastes > Sebastes fasciatus. The sequence continues at coordinate 33,097,316 of NC_133809.1, forward strand.
GAAGACGGACATGATGGAGTGAATTTAAGGATCGTCATGGAGGAGTGACATGGAGGAGTGACTTGTAGGAGTGATATAGAGGATCGACATAGAGGAGTGACATGGATGATCGACATAGAGGAGTGACATGAAGGTGTGACATGGAGGAGCGATATGGAGGAGCGAAATGGAGGAGTGACATGGAGGAGTGACATTGAGGAGCAAGGAAGAGTGACATAGAGGAGTGACCTGGAGGAGCTTCATGGAGGAGTGACATGGAGGAGTGACATGAAGGAGGAGTGACATGGAGGAGTGACATAGAGGAGTGATGTGGAGGAGCGACATGGAAGAGTGACATGTAGGAGCGACATGGAGGAGTGACATAGAGGAGTGACATGGAGGAGTGACATAGGAGTGACATGGAGGAGTGACATTTAGGAGTGACATGAAGGATCGACATGGAGGAGTGACATGGAGTAGTGATATGGAGGAGTGAGAAGGAGGAGTGACATGGAGGAGCGACATGGAGGAGTGACATAGTGGAGTGACATGGAGGAGTGACATTGAGGAGCAAGGAAGAGTGACTTGGAGGAGTGACATGGATGAGTGACATGTCGGAGTGATATGTAGGAGTGACATGGAGGAGTGACATTTAGGAGTGACATGGAGGATCGACATGGAGGAGTGACATGGAGTAGTGACATGGAGGAGCTTCATGGAGTAGTGACATGGAGGAGTGACTTGTAGGAGTGACATAGAGGATCGACATGGAGAAGTGACATTGAGGAGTGACAAGGCGTAGCGACATGGAAGATGGACATGGAGGAGTGAATTTAAGGATCGTCATGGAGGAGTGACATGGAGAAGCAACATATAGGAGTGATATTGAGGAGTGACATTGAAGGGCGACATGGAGGAGTGACATAGAGGAGTGATGTGGAGTAGCGACATGGAGGAGTGACATGGAGGAGCGACATGGAGGAGTGACATGGAGGCGTATCATTGAAGTGCGACATGGAGGCTCAACATGGAGGAGTGACATAGAGGAGTGATGTGGAGGAGCGACATGGGGGAGTGACATAGAGGAGTGACATTGAGGAGCAATGAAGAGTGAAATGGAGGAGTGACATGGAGGAGTGACATGGAGGATCAACATGTAGGATAGACATGGAGGAGTGATATGGAGGAGTGACATAGAGGAGTGACATGGGGGAGTGACATTGAGGAGCAAGGAAGAGTGACATGGAGTAGTGACATGGAGGAGCTTCATGGAGGAGTGATATGGAGGAGTGACTTGTAGGAGTGATATGGCAGAGTGACAGAGGAGTGACATGAAGGAGGAGTGACATGGAGGAGTGACATAGAGGAGTGATGTGGAGTAGCGACATGGAGGAGTGACATGGAGGAGCGACATGGAGGAGTGACATGGAGGAGTATCATTGAAGTGCGACATGGAGGAGTGACATAGAGGAGTGATGTGGAGTAGCGACATGGAGGACCTTCATGGAGGAGTGACATGGAGGAGTGACATGAAGGAGGAGTGACATGGAGGAGTGACATAGAGGAGTGATGTGGAGTAGCGACATGGAGGAGTGACATGGAGGAGTGACATGGAGGAGTGATATGGAGGAGTGACTTGTAGGAGTGACATAGCGGATCGACATGGTGAAGTGACATGGAGGAGTGACAAGGAGTAGCGAGATGGAAGACGGACATGATGGAGTGAATTTAAGGATCGTCATGGAGGAGTGACATGGATGATCGACATAGAGGAGTGACATGAAGGTGTGACATGGAGGAGCGATATGGAGGAGCGAAATGGAGGAGTGACATGGAGGAGTGACATTGAGGAGCAAGGAAGAGTGACATAGAGGAGTGACATGGAGGAGCTTCATGAAGGAGTGACATGGAGGAGTGACATGAAGGAGGAGTTACATGGAGGAGTGACATAGAGGAGTGATGTGGAGGAGCGACATGGAAGAGTGACATGGAGGAGCGACATGGTGGAGTGACATAGAGGAGTGACATAGGAGTGACATGGAGGAGTGACATTTAGGAGTGACATGGAGGATCGACATGGAGGAGTGACATGGAGTAGTGATATGGAGGAGTGAGAAGGAGGAGTGACATGGAGGAGTGACATGGAGGAGTGACATAGAGGAGTGACATGGAGGAGTGACATTGAGGAGCAATGAAGAGTGACATGGAGGAGTGACATGTAGGATAGACATGGAGGAGTGATATGGAGGAGTGACATGTAGGAGTGACATGGAGGATCGACATGTAGGATAGACATGGAGGAGTGATATGGAGGAGTGACATAGAGGAGTGACATGGAGGAGCGACATGGAGGAGTGACATGGAGGAGTGACTTGTAGGAGTGATATAGAGGATCGACATAGAGGAGTGACATGGAGGAGTGACATTGAGGAGCAAGGAAGAGTGACATGGAGTAGTGACATGGAGGAGCTTCATGGAGGAGTGACATGGAGGAGTGACTTATAGGAGTGATATAGAGGATCGACATATAGGAGTGACATGGATGATCGACATAGAGGAGTGACATGAAGGTGTGACATGGAGGAGCGATATGGAGGAGCGAAATGGAGGAGTGACATGTAGGAGTGACATGGAGGATCAGACATGGAGGAGTGACATGTAGGAGTGACATGTAGGAGTGACATGGAGGATCAACATGTAGGATAGACATGGAGGAGTGATATGGAGGAGTGACATAGAGGAGTGAAATGGAGGAGTGACATTGAGGAGCAAGGAAGAGTGACATGGAGTAGTGACATGGAGGAGCTTCATGGAGGAGTGACATGGAGGAGTGACAAGGAGTAGCGACATGGAAGACGGACATGGAGGAGTGAATTTAAGGATCGTAATGGAGGAGTGACATGGAGAAGCAACACGGAGGAGCAATGAAGAGTGACATGGAGGAGTGACATTGAGGAGCAAGGAAGAGTGACATGGAGTAGTGACATGGAGGAGCTTCATGGAGGAGTGACATGGAGGAGTGACATGTAGGAGTGACATGGTGAATCAACATGTAGGATAGACATGCAGGAGTGATATGGAGGAGTGACATAGAGTGACATGGAGGAGTGACATTGAGGAGCAAGGAAGAGTGACATGGAGTAGTGACATGGAGGAGCTTCATGGCGGAGTGACATAGAGGAGTGACATGAAGGAGGAGTGACATGGAGGAGTGACATAGAGGAGTGATGTGGAGTAGCGACATGGAGGACCTTCATGGAGGAGTGACATGGAGTAGTGACATGAAGGAGGAGTGACATGGAGGAGTGACAGAGAGGAGTGATGTGGAGTAGCGACATGGAGGAGTGACATGGAGGAGTGACATGGAGGAGTGACATGGAGGAGTATCATTGAAGTGCGACATGGAGGCTCAACATGGAGGAGTGACATAGAGGAGTGATGTGGAGGAGCGACATGAAGTGACATGGAGGAGCGACATGGAGGAGTGACATAGAGGAGTGATGTGGAGGAGCGACATGGAGGAGTGACATGGAGGAGCGACATGGAGGAGTGACATAGAGGAGTGACATGGAGGAGTGACATAGGAGTGACATGGAGGAGTGACATTTAGGAGTGACATGGAGGATCGACATGGAGGAGTGACATGGAGTAGTGACATGGAGGACCTTCATGGAGTAGTGACATGGAGGAGTGACTTGTAGGAGTGACATAGAGGATCGACATGGAGAAGTGACATGGAGGAGTGACAAGGAGTAGCAACATGGAAGACGGACATGGAGGAGTGAATTTAAGGATCGTCATGGAGGAGTGACATGTAGAAGCAACACGGAGGCTCAACATATAGGAGTGATATTGAGGAGTGACATTGAAGGGCGACATGGAGGAGTGACATAGAGGAGTGATGTGGAGTAGCGACATGGAGGAGTGACATGGAGGAGCGACATGGAGGAGTGACATGGAGGCGTATCATTGAAGTGCGACATGGAGGCTCAACATGGAGGAGTGATATGGAGGAGTGACATAGAGGAGTGACATGTAGGAGTGACATGGAGGATCAACATGTAGGATAGACATGGAGGAGTGATATGGAGGAGTGACATAGAGGAGTGACATGGAGGAGTGACATTGAGGAGCAAGGAAGAGTGACATGGAGTAGTGACATGGAGGAGCTTCATGGAGGAGTGACATGGAGTAGTGACTTGTAGGAGTGATATAGAGGATCGACATAGAGGAGTGACATGGAGGAGTGACATTGAGGAGCAAGGAAGAGTGACATGGAGTAGTGACATGGAGGAGCTTCATGGAGGAGTGACATGGAGGAGTGACTTATAGGAGTGATATAGAGGATCGACATATAGGAGTGACATGGATGATCGACATAGAGGAGTGACATGAAGGTGTGACATGGAGGAGCGATATGGAGGAGCGAAATGGAGGAGTGACATGGAGGAGTGACATGAAGGAGGAGTGACATGGAGGAGTGACATAGAGGATTGATGTGGAGGAGCGACATGGAGGAGTGACATGGAGGAGCGACAAGGAGGAGTGACATGGTGGAGTGACATTGAGGAACTTCATGGAGGAGTGATATGGAGGAGTGATATGGAGGAGTGATATAGAGGAGTGAAATGGAGGAGTGACATTGAGGATCGACATGGAGGATAGACATGGAGGAGTGATATGGAGGAGTGACATGGATGAGCTTCATGGAGGAGTGACATGGAGGATTGACTTGTAGGAGTGACATAGAGGATCGACATGGAGGAGTGACATGGAGGAGTGACATGGAGGAGTGACGAGGAGGAGCGACATGGAGGAGCGATATGGAGGAGCGAAATGGAGGAGTGACATGGAGGAGTGACAAGGAGGAGTGACATGGATGAGTGACATTGAGGAGCAAGGAAGAGTGACATGGAGGAGTGACATGGAGGACCTTCATGGAGGAGTGACATGGAGGAGTGACATGAAGGAGGAGTGACATGGAGTAGTGACATAGAGGAGTGATGTGGAGTAGCGACATGGAGGAGTGACATGGAGGAGCGACATGGAGGAGTGACATGGAGGAGTATCATTGAAGTGCGACATGGAGGAGTGACATAGAGGAGTGATGTGGAGTAGCGACATGGAGGACCTTCATGGAGGAGTGACATGGAGGAGTGACATGAAGGAGTAGTGACATGGAGGAGTGACATAGAGGAGTGATGTGGAGTAGCGACATGGAGGAGTGACATGGAGGAGTGACATGGCGGAGTGACATGGAGGAGTGACTTGTAGGAGTGACATAGAGGATCGACATGGAGAAGTGACATGGAGGAGTGACAAGGAGTAGCGACATGGAAGACGGACATGATGGAGTGAATTTAAGGATCGTCATGGAGGAGTGACATGGAGGAGTGACTTGTAGGAGTGATATAGAGGATCGACATAGAGGAGTGACATGGATGATCGACATTGAGGAGTGACATGAAGGTGTGACATGGAGGAGCGATATGGAGGAGCGAAATGGAGGAGTGACATGGAGGAGTGACATTGAGGAGCAAGGAAGAGTGACATAGAGGAGTGACCTGGAGGAGCTTCATGGAGGAGTGACATGGAGGAGTGACATGAAGGAGGAGTGACATGGAGGAGTGACATAGAGGAGTGATGTGGAGGAGCGACATGGAAGAGTGACATGTAGGAGCGACATGGAGGAGTGACATAGAGGAGTGACATGGAGGAGTGACATAGGAGTGACATGGAGGAGTGACATTTAGGAGTGACATGAAGGATCGACATGGAGGAGTGACATGGAGTAGTGATATGGAGGAGTGAGAAGGAGGAGTGACATAGTGGAGTGACATGGAGGAGTGACATTGAGGAGCAAGGAAGAGTGACTTGGAGGAGTGACATGGATGAGTGACATGTCGGAGTGATATGTAGGAGTGACATGGAGGAGTGACATTTAGGAGTGACATGGAGGATCGACATGGAGGAGTGACATGGAGTAGTGACATGGAGGAGCTTCATGGAGTAGTGACATGGAGGAGTGACTTGTAGGAGTGACATAGAGGATCGACATGGAGAAGTGACATTGAGGAGTGACAAGGCGTAGCGACATGGAAGATGGACATGGAGGAGTGAATTTAAGGATCGTCATGGAGGAGTGACATGGAGAAGCAACATATAGGAGTGATATTGAGGAGTGACATTGAAGGGCGACATGGAGGAGTGACATAGAGGAGTGATGTGGAGTAGCGACATGGAGGAGTGACATGGAGGAGCGACATGGAGGAGGAGTGACATGGAGGAGTGACATGAAGGAGGAGTGACATGGAGGAGTGACATAGAGGAGTGATGTGGAGGAGCGACATGGAAGAGTGACATGGAGGAGCGACATGGTGGAGTGACATAGAGGAGTGACATAGGAGTGACATGGAGGAGTGACATTTAGGAGTGACATGGAGGATCGACATGGAGGAGTGACATGGAGTAGTGATATGGAGGAGTGAGAAGGAGGAGTGACATGGAGGAGTGACATGGAGGAGTGACATAGAGGAGTGACATGGAGGAGTGACATTGAGGAGCAATGAAGAGTGACATGGAGGAGTGACATGGAGGAGTGACATGTAGGATAGACATGGAGGAGTGATATGGAGGAGTGACATGTAGGAGTGACATGGAGGATCGACATGTAGGATAGACATGGAGGAGTGATATGGAGGAGTGACATAGAGGAGTGACATGGAGGAGCGACATGGAGGAGTGACATGGAGGCGTATCATTGAAGTGCGACATGGAGGCTCAACATGGAGGAGTGATATGGAGGAGTGACATAGAGGAGTGACATGTAGGAGTGACATGGAGGATCAACATGTAGGATAGACATGGAGGAGTGATATGGAGGAGTGACATAGAGGAGTGACATGGAGGAGTGACATTGAGGAGCAAGGAAGAGTGACATGGAGTAGTGACATGGAGGAGCTTCATGGAGGAGTGACATGGAGGAGTGACTTGTAGGAGTGATATAGAGGATCGACATAGAGGAGTGAAATGGAGGAGTGACATTGAGGAGCAAGGAAGAGTGACATGGAGTAGTGACATGGAGGAGCTTCATGGAGGAGTGACATGGAGGAGTGACTTATAGGAGTGATATATAGGATCGACATATAGGAGTGACATGGATGATCGACATAGAGGAGTGACATGAAGGTGTGACATGGAGGAGCGATATGGAGGAGCGAAATGGAGGAGTGACATGGAGGAGTGACATTGAGGAGCAAGGAAGAGTGACATAGAGGAGTGACATGGAGGAGTGACATTGAGGAGCAATGAAGAGTGAAATGGAGGAGTGACATGGAGGAGTGACATGGAGGAGTGACATGGAGGATCAACATGTAGGATAGACATGGAGGAGTGATATGGGGGAGTGACATAGAGGAGTGACATGGGGGAGTGACATTGAGGAGCAAGGAAGAGTGACATGGAGTAGTGACATGGAGGAGCTTCATGGAGGAGTGATATGGAGGAGTGACTTGTAGGAGTGATATGGCAGAGTGACAGAGGAGTGACATGAAGGAGGAGTGACATGGAGGAGTGACATAGAGGAGTGATGTGGAGTAGCGACATGGAGGAGTGACATGGAGGAGCGACATGGAGGAGTGACATGGAGGAGTATCATTGAAGTGCGACATGGAGGAGTGACATAGAGGAGTGATGTGGAGTAGCGACATGGAGGACCTTCATGGAGGAGTGACATGGAGGAGTGACATGAAGGAGGAGTGACATGGAGGAGTGACATAGAGGAGTGATGTGGAGTAGCGACATGGAGGAGTGACATGGAGGAGTGACATGGAGGAGTGATATGGAGGAGTGACTTGTAGGAGTGACATAGCGGATCGACATGGTGAAGTGACATGGAGGAGTGACAAGGAGTAGCGAGATGGAAGACGGACATGATGGAGTGAATTTAAGGATCGTCATGGAGGAGTGACATGGATGATCGACATAGAGGAGTGACATGAAGGTGTGACATGGAGGAGCGATATGGAGGAGCGAAATGGAGGAGTGACATGGAGGAGTGACATTGAGGAGCAAGGAAGAGTGACATAGAGGAGTGACATGGAGGAGCTTCATGAAGGAGTGACATGGAGGAGTGACATGAAGGAGGAGTGACATGGAGGAGTGACATAGAGGAGTGATGTGGAGGAGCGACATGGAAGAGTGACATGGAGGAGCGACATGGTGGAGTGACATAGAGGAGTGACATAGGAGTGACATGGAGGAGTGACATTTAGGAGTGACATGGAGGATCGACATGGAGGAGTGACATGGAGTAGTGATATGGAGGAGTGAGAAGGAGGAGTGACATGGAGGAGTGACATGGAGGAGTGACATAGAGGAGTGACATGGAGGAGTGACATTGAGGAGCAATGAAGAGTGACATGGAGGAGTGACATGGAGGAGTGACATGTAGGATAGACATGGAGGAGTGATATGGAGGAGTGACATGTAGGAGTGACATGGAGGATCGACATGTAGGATAGACATGGAGGAGTGATATGGAGGAGTGACATAGAGGAGTGACATGGAGGAGCGACATGGAGGAGTGACATGGAGGCGTATCATTGAAGTGCGACATGGAGGCTCAACATGGAGGAGTGATATGGAGGAGTGACATAGAGGAGTGACATGTAGGAGTGACATGGAGGATCAACATGTAGGATAGACATGGAGGAGTGATATGGAGGAGTGACATAGAGGAGTGACATGGAGGAGTGACATTGAGGAGCAAGGAAGAGTGACATGGAGTAGTGACATGGAGGAGCTTCATGGAGGAGTGACATGGCGGAGTGACTTGTAGGAGTGATATAGAGGATCGACATAGAGGAGTGAAATGGAGGAGTGACATTGAGGAGCAAGGAAGAGTGACATGGAGTAGTGACATGGAGGAGCTTCATGGAGGAGTGACATGGAGGAGTGACTTATAGGAGTGATATATAGGATCGACATATAGGAGTGACATGGATGATCGACATAGAGGAGTGACATGAAGGTGTGACATGGAGGAGCGATATGGAGGAGCGAAATGGAGGAGTGACATGGAGGAGTGACATTGAGGAGCAAGGAAGAGTGACATAGAGGAGTGACATGGAGGAGCTTCATGAAGGAGTGACATGGAGGAGTGACATGAAGGAGGAGTGACATGGAGGAGTGACATAGAGGAGTGATGTGGAGGAGCGACATGGAAGAGTGACATGGAGGAGCGACATGGTGGAGTGACATAGAGGAGTGACATAGGAGTGACATAGGAGTGACATGGAGGAGTGACATTTAGGAGTGACATGGAGGATCGACATGGAGGAGTGACATGGAGTAGTGATATGGAGGAGTGAGAAGGAGGAGTGACATGGAGGAGTGACATGGAGGAGTGACATAGGAGTGACATGGAGGACTGACATTGAGGAGCAATGAAGAGTGACATGGAGGAGTGACATGGAGGAGTGACATGGAGTAGTGATATGGAGGAGTGACATGTAGGAGTGACATGGAGGATCGACATGTAGGATAGACATGGAGGAGTGATATGGAGGAGTGACATAGAGGAGTGAAATGGAGGAGTGACATTGAGGAGCAAGGAAGAGTGACATGGAGTTGTGACATGGAGGAGCTTCATGGAGGAGTGACATGGAGGAGTGACAAGGAGTAGCGACATGGAAGACGGACATGGAGGAGTGAATTTAAGGATCGTAATGGAGGAGTGACATGGAGAAGCAACACGGAGGAGCAATGAAGAGTGACATGGAGGAGTGACATTGAGGAGCAAGGAAGAGTGACATGGAGTAGTGACATGGAGGAGCTTCATGGAGGAGTGACATGGAGGAGTGACATGTAGGAGTGACATGGAGGATCAACATGTAGGATAGACATGCAGGAGTGATATGGAGGAGTGACATAGAGGAGTGACATGGAGGAGTGACATTGAGGAGCAAGGAAGAGTGACATGGAGTAGTGACATGGAGGAGCTTCATGGAGGAGTGATATGGAGGAGTGACTTGTAGGAGTGATATGGCGGAGTGACATAGAGGAGTGACATGAAGGAGGAGTGACATGGAGGAGTGACATAGAGGAGTGATGTGGAGTAGCGACATGGAGGACCTTCATGGAGGAGTGACATGGAGTAGTGACATGAAGGAGGAGTGACATGGAGGAGTGACAGAGAGGAGTGATGTGGAGTAGCGACATGGAGGAGTGACATGGAGGAGTGACATGGAGGAGTGACATGGAGGAGTATCATTGAAGTGCGACATGGAGGCTCAACATGGAGGAGTGACATAGAGGAGTGATGTGGAGGAGCGACATGAAGTGACATGGAGGAGCGACATGGAGGAGTGACATAGAGGAGTGATGTGGAGGAGCGACATGGAGGAGTGACATGGAGGAGCGACATGGAGGAGTGACATAGAGGAGTGACATGGAGGAGTGACATAGGAGTGACATGGAGGAGTGACATTTAGGAGTGACATGGAGGATCGACATGGAGGAGTGACATGGAGTAGTGACATGGAGGAGCTTCATGGAGTAGTGACATGGAGGAGTGACTTGTAGGAGTGACATAGAGGATCGACATGGAGAAGTGACATGGTTGAGTGACAAGGAGTAGCAACATGGAAGACGGACATGGAGGAGTGAATTTAAGGATCGTCATGGAGGAGTGACATGGAGAAGCAACACGGAGGCTCAACATATAGGAGTGATATTGAGGAGTGACATTGAAGGGCGACATGGAGGAGTGACATAGAGGAGTGATGTGGAGTAGCGACATGGAGGAGTGACATGGAGGAGCGACATGGAGGAGTGACATGGAGGCGTATCATTGAAGTGCGACATGGAGGCTCAACATGGAGGAGTGATATGGAGGAGTGACATAGAGGAGTGACATGTAGGAGTGACATGGAGGATCAACATGTAGGATAGACATGGAGGAGTGATATGGAGGAGTGACATAGAGGAGTGACATGGAGGAGTGACATTGAGGAGCAAGGAAGAGTGACATGGAGTAGTGACATGGAGGAGCTTCATGGAGGAGTGACATGGAGGAGTGACTTGTAGGAGTGATATAGAGGATCGACATAGAGGAGTGACATGGAGGAGTGACATTGAGGAGCAAGGAAGAGTGACATGGAGTAGTGACATGGAGGAGCTTCATGGAGGAGTGACATGGAGGAGTGACTTATAGGAGTGATATAGAGGATCGACATATAGGAGTGACATGGATGATCGACATAGAGGAGTGACATGAAGGTGTGACATGGAGGAGCGATATGGAGGAGCGAAATGGAGGAGTGACATGGAGGAGTGACATGAAGGAGGAGTGACATGGAGGAGTGACATAGAGGATTGATGTGGAGGAGCGACATGGAGGAGTGACATGGAGGAGCGACAAGGAGGAGTGACATGGAGGAGTGACATTGAGGAACTTCATGGAGGAGTGATATGGAGGAGATTCATGGAGGAGTGACATGGAGGAGTGATATGGAGGAGTGATATAGAGGAGTGAAATGGAGGAGTGACAAGGAGTAGCGACATGGAGGAGTGACATGAAGGAGCGACATGGAGGAGTGACATGGAGGCGTATCATTGAAGTGCGACATGGAGGCTCAACATGGAGGAGTGACATAGAGGAGTGATGTGGAGGAGCGACATGGAAGAGTGACATAGAGGAGTGACATTGAGGAGCAATGAAGAGTGACATGGAGGAGTGACATGTAGGAGTGACATGTAGGAGTGACATGGAGGATCAACATGTAGGATAGACATGGAGGAGTGATATGGAGGAGTGACATAGAGGAGTGAAATGGAGGAGTGACATTGAGGAGCAAGGAAGAGTGACATGGAGTAGTGACATGGAGGAGCTTCATGGAGGAGTGACATGGAGGAGTGACAAGGAGTAGCGACATGGAAGACGGACATGGAGGAGTGAATTTAAGGATCGTATTGGAGGAGTGACATGGAGAAGCAACACGGAGGCTCAACATATAGGAGTAATATTGAGGAGTGACATTGAAGGGCGACATGGAGGAGAGACATAGAGGAGTGATGTGGAGTAGCGACATGGAGGAGTGACATGGAGGAGTGACATGGAGGCGTATCTTTGAAGTGCGACATGGAGGCTCAAAATGGAGGAGTGACATAGAGGAGTGATGTGGAGGAGCGACATGGAGGAGTGACATAGAGGAGTGACATTGAGGAGCAATGAAGAGTGACATGGAGGAGTGACATGTAGGAGTGACATGTAGGAGTGACATGGAGGATCAACATGTAGGATAGACATGGAGGAGTGATATGGAGGAGTGACATAGAGGAGTGACATGGAGGAGTGACATTGAGGAGCAAGGAAGAGTGACATGGAGTAGTGACATGGAGGAGCTTCATGGAGGAGTGATATGGAGGAGTGACTTGTAGGAGTGATATAGAGGATCGACATAGAGGAGTGACATGGATGATCGACATAGAGGAGTGACATGAAGGTGTGACATGGAGGAGCGATATGGAGGAGCGAAATGGAGGAGTGACATGGAGGAGTGACATGAAGGAGTGACATAGAGGATTGATGTGGAGGAGCGAAATGGAGGAGTGACATGGAGGAGCGACAAGGAGGAGTGACATGGAGGAGTGACATTGAGGAGCAAGGAAGAGTGACATAGAGGAGTGACATGGAGGAGCTTCATGGAGGATTGACATGGAGGAGTGACATGAAGGAGGAGTGACATGGAGGAGTGACATAGAGGAGTGATGTGGAGGAGCGACATGGAGGAGTGACATGGAGGAGCGACATGGAGGAGTGACATAGAGGAGTGACATGGAGGAGTGACATAGGAGTGACATGGAGGAGTGACATTTAGGAGTGACATGGAGGATCGACATGGAGGAGTGACATGGAGTAGTGATATGGAGGAGTGAGAAGGAGGAGTGACATGGAGGAATGACATGGAGGAGTGACATAGAGGAGTGACATGGTGGAGTTACATTGAGGAGCAATGAAGAGTGACATGGAGGAGTGACATGGAGTAGTGATATGGAGGAGTGACATGTAGGAGTGACATGGAGGATCGACATGTAGGATAGACATGGAGGAGTGATATGGAGGAGTGATATAGAGGAGTGACATGGAGGAGTGACATTGAGGAGCAAGGAAGAGTGACATGGAGTAGTGATATGGAGGAGCTTCATGGAGGAGTGATATGGAGGAGTGACTTGTAGGAGTGAAATGGCGGAGTGACATAGAGGAGTGACATAAAGGAGGTGTGACATGGAGGAGTGACATAGAGGAGTGATGTGGAGTAGCGACAAGGAGGACCTTCATGGAGGAGTGACATGGAGTAGTGACATGAAGGAGGAGTGACATGGAGGAGTGACATAGAGGAGTGATGTGGAGTAGCGACATGGAGGAGTGACATGGAGGAGTGACATGGAGGAGTGACATGGAGGAGTATCATTGAAGTTCGACATGGAGGAGTGACATAGAGGAGTGATGTGGAGTAGCGACATGGAGGAGTGACATGGAGGAGCGACATGGAGGAGTGACATGGAGGCGTATCTTTGAAGTGCGACATGGAGGCTCAAAATGGAGGAGTGACATAGAGGAGTGATGTGGAGGAGCGACATGGAGGAGTGACATAGAGGAGTGACATTGAGGAGCAATGAAGAGTGACATGGAGGAGTGACATGTAGGAGTGACATGTAGGAGTGACATGGAGGATCAACATGTAGGATAGACATGGAGGAGTGATATGGAGGAGTGACATAGAGGAGTGATATGGAGGAGTGACATTGAGGAGCAAGGAAGAGTGACATGGAGTAGTGACATGGAGGAGCTTCATGGAGGAGTGATATGGAGGAGTGACTTGTAGGAGTGATATAGAGGATCGACATAGAGGAGTGACATGGATGATCGACATAGAGGAGTGACATGAAGGTGTGACATGGAGGAGCGATATGGAGGAGCGAAATGGAGGAGTGACATGGAGGAGTGACATGAAGGAGTGACATAGAGGATTGATGTGGAGGAGCGAAATGTAGGAGTGACATGGAGGAGCGACAAGGAGGAGTGACATGGAGGAGTGACATTGAGGAGCAAGGAAGAGTGACATAGAGGAGTGACATGGAGGAGCTTCATGGAGGAGTGACATGGAGGAGTGACATGAAGGAGGAGTGACATGGAGGAGTGACATAGAGGAGTGATGTGGAGGAGCGACATGGAGGAGTGACATGGAGGAGCGACATGGAGGAGTGACATAGAGGAGTGACATGGAGGAGTGACATAGGAGTGACATGGAGGAGTGACATTTAGGAGTGACATGGAGGATCGACATGGAGGAGTGACATGGAGTAATGATATGGAGGAGTGAGAAGGAGGAGTGACATGGAGGAATGACATGGAGGAGTGACATAGAGGAGTGACATGGTGGAGTGACATTGAGGAGCAATGAAGAGTGACATGGAGGAGTGACATGGAGTAGTGATATGGAGGAGTGACATGTAGGAGTGACATGGAGGATCGACATGTAGGATAGACATGGAGGAGTGATATGGAGGAGTGACATAGAGGAGTGACATGGAGGAGTGACATTGAGGAGCAAGGAAGAGTGACATGGAGTAGTGATATGGAGGAGCTTCATGGAGGAGTGATATGGAGGAGTGACTTGTAGGAGTGATATGGCGGAGTGACATAGAGGAGTGACATGAAGGAGGTGTGACATGGAGGAGTGACATAGAGGAGTGATGTGGAGTAGCGACATGGAGGACCTTCATGGAGGAGTGACATGGAGTAGTGACATGAAGGAGGAGTGACATGGAGGAGTGACATAGAGGAGTGATGTGGAGTAGCGACATGGAGGAGTGACATGGAGGAGTGACATGGAGGAGTGACATGGAGGAGTATCATTGAAGTTCGACATGGAGGAGTGACATAGAGGAGTGATGTTGAGTAGCGACATGGAGGAGTGACATGGTGGAGCGACATGGAGGATTTACATGGAGGAGTATCATTGAAGTGCGACATGGAGGCTCAACATGGAGGAGTGACATAGAGGAATGATGTGGAGGAGCGACATGGAGTGACATGGAGGAGCGACATGGAGGAGTGACATAGAGGAGTGACATGGAGGAGTGACATGTTGGAGTGATATGTAAGAGTGACATAGAGGAGTGATGTGGAGGAGCGACATGGAGGAGTGACATGGAGGAGCGACATGGAGGAGTGACATAGAGGAGTGATATGGAGGAGTGACATAGGAGTGACATGGAGGAGTGACATTTAGGAGTGACATGGAGGATCGACATGGAGGAGTGACATGGAGTAGTGACATGGAGGAGCTTCATGGAGTAGTGACATGGAGGAGTGACTTGTAGGAGTGACATAGAGGATCGACATGGAGAAGTTACATGGAGGAGTGACAAGGAGTAGCGACATGGAAAATGGACAAGGAGGAGTGAATTTAAGGATCGTCATGGAGGAGTGACATGGAGAAGCAACACGGAGGCTCAACATATAGGAATGATATTGAGGAGTGACATTGAAGGGCGACATGGAGGAGTGACATAGAGGAGTGATGTGGAGTAGCGACATGGAGGAGTGACATGGAGGAGCGACATGGAGGAGCGACATGGAGGAGTGACATGGAGGCGTATCATTGAAGTGTGACATGGAGGCTCAACATGGAGGAGTGATATGGAGGAGTGACATAGAGGAGTGACATGTAGGAGTGACATGGAGGATCAACATGTAGGATAGACATGGAGGAGTGATATGGAGGAATGACATAGAGGAGTGACATGGAGGAGTGACATTGAGGAGCAAGGAAGAGTGACATGGAGTAGTGACTTGTAGGAGTGATATAGAGGATCGACATAGAGGAGTGACATGGAGGAGTGACAAATTGGAGCGACATGGAGGAGTGACATGGAAGATCGACATGGAGGAGTCACATGTAGGATCTAAATGGAGGAGTGACCTGGAGGATCGACATGGAGGAGCGATATGGAGGATCAGTAAGGAGGAGCGACATCGAGGAGCAACATGGAGGACTGACATGGAGGATCAACAAGGGGAAGTGATATGGAGGAGTGACACAGAGGATAGACATGGAGAAGGTACATAAGGGAGTGACATGGAAGACATGGAGCAGTGAAATGGAGGAGTGACATGGAGGAGCGACATGGAGGATCGACATGGAGTATTGATAAGGTGGATCGACATGGAGGAGTGACATGGAGGAGTGACATGGTAGAGATGGAGGAGTGACATGGAGGAGAGACATGGAAGATCGACATGGAGGATCGACATGGAGGAGAGACATGGAAGATCGACATGGAGGATCGACATGGAGGAGTGACATGGTAGAGATGGAGGAGTGACATGGAGGAGAGACTTGGAAGTTCGACATTGAGGATTGACATGGAGGAGTGACATTCTGGAGTTAAATCTGGATTGAAATTTTTGAGTGACATGGAGGAGTGACATGGTGGATTGATATGGATGAGCAAGGAGGAGCGACATGGAGGATCGAGATGTGTCGACATGGAAGACATGGAGGAGTGACATGGAGGAGTTACATTTTGGAGGGCCATCTTGGAGGGACATTCTGGAGTGACATGGAGGAGCAACATTCTGGAGTTAAATTCTGGAGTGACATTCTGGAGTGTCATGGAGGCGAAACATTCTGGAGTGACATGGAAGAACAACATGGAGGAGTGAATTAGAGGAGTAAGGAGGAGTGACATGAAGGATAAACATGGAGGAGTGACTGGGAGGAGAATCATAGAAGAGTTACATGGAGGAGCTACATGAGGAGCAACATCACGGAGCGACGGAGTACTGACATGGAGGAATGACATTCTGGAGGGAAATGGAGGAGTGATATGGAGGAGTGACACAGAGGAGAGACATGGAGGAGTGACATTAGGAGCTACATAGAGGATCAACATGGTGGAGTGACATGGAAGAGCGACATGGAGGAGTGACATGGAAGATCGACACGGAGGAGTGACATGTAAGACATGGAGGAGTGACATGGAGGATTTGACATTGAGTAGTGACATGGAGGAGTTACACAGAGGATCGACATGGAGGAGAGACATAGAGGATCGACATGGAGGAGTGACATGGAGGATCGACATGGAGGAGCAACAAGGTGGATCGACATGGAGGAGTGACATGGAGGAGTGACATTGTAGAGATGGAGGAGTGACATGGAGTAGAGACATGGAAGATCGACATGGAGGATCAACATGGAGGAGTTACATGGAGGAGTCAAATTTTGGAGGGACATGGAGTAGCGACATTCTTGAGTGACATGGAGGAGCAACATTCTGGAGTGACATGGAGGAGCGACATGGAAGATCGACATGTAGGAGTGACATGGAGGAGTTATATGGAGGAGTGACACGGAGGAGAAACATGGAGGAGTGACATTAGGAGCTACATAGAGGATCGACATGGAGGAGCAACAAGGTGGATCGACATGGAGGAGTGACATGGAGGAGTGACATGGTAGAGATGGAGGAGTGACATGGAGGAGAGACATGAAAGATCGACATGGAAGATCGACATGGAGGAGTGACATTGTAGAGATGGAGGAGTGACATGGAGGAGAGACATGGAAGATTGACATGGAGGATCGACATGGAGGAGTGACATTCTGGATTTAAATCTGGATTGACATTTTGGAGTGACATGGAGGAGTGACATGAAGGAGTGACATGGTGGAGTGATATGGATGAGCAAGGAGGAGCGGCATGGAGGATCGAGATGTGTCGACATGGAAGACATGGAGGAGTGACATGGAAGATCGACACGGAGGAGTGACATGGAAGACATGGAGGAGTGACATGGAGGATATGACATTGAGTAGTGACATGGAGGAGTGACAAAGAGGATCGACATGGAGGAGAGACATAGAGGATCAACATGGAGGAGTGACATGGAGGATCGACATGGATGAGCAACAAGGTGGATCGACATGGAGGAGTGACATGGAGGAGTGACATGGTAGAGATGGAGAAGTGACATGGAGGAGAGACATGGAAGATCGACATGGAGGATCGACATGGAGGAGTGACATTCTGGAGTAAAATCTGGATCGACATTTTGGAGTGACATGGAGGAGTGACATGGTGGAGTGATATGGATGAGCAAGGAGGAGCAATATGGAGGATCGAGATGTGTCGACATGGAAGACATGGAGGAGTGACATGGAGGAGCGACATGGTGAAGTGACATAGAGGAGTGACGTAGGATTTACATGGAGGAGTTACATGGAGGAGTGACGTGGAAGACAGGGGGAATGACATGGTGGAGCGCAATAGAGGATCGACATGGAGCAGTGACATTCTGGAGTGATATGGCGGAGCGACATGGTGGAGTGATATGGATGATTAAGGAGGAGCGACATTGAGGATCGACATGTGTCAACATGGAAGACATGGAGGAGTTTCATGGAGGATCAACATTGAGCAGTGACATGGAGGAGTGACAAATTGGAGCGACATGGAGGAGTGACATGGAAGATCGACATGGAGGAGCGATATGGAGGATCAGTAAGGAGGAGCGACATCGAGGAGCAACATGGAGGACTGACATGGAGGATCAACAAGGGGAAGTGATATGGAGGAGTGACACAGAGGAGAGACATGGAGAAGGTACATAAGGGAGTGACATGGAAGACATGGAGCAGTGAAATGGAGGAGTGACATGGAGGAGCGACATGGAGGATCGACATGGAGTATTGACAAGGTGGATCGACATGGAGGAGTGACATGGAGGAGTGACATGGTAGAGATGGAGGAGTGACATGGAGGAGAGACATGGAAGATCGACATGGAGGATCGACATGGAGGAGAGAGCTGGATGATCGACATGGAGGAGCGATATGGAGGATCAGTAAGGAGGAGCGACATCGAGGAGCAACATGGAGCACTGACATGGAGGATCAACAAGGGGAAGTGACATGGAGGAGTGACATGGTAGAGATGGAGGAGTGACATGGAGGAGAGACATGGAAGATCGACATGGAGGATCGACATGGAGGAGAGACATGGAAGATCGACATGGAGGATCGACATGGAGGAGCGACATGGTAGAGATGGAGGAGTGACATGGGGGAGAGACTTGGAAGTTCGACATTGAGGATTGACATGGAGGAGTGACATTCTGGAGTTAAATCTGGATTGACATTTTTGAGTGACATGGAGGAGTGACATGGTGGATTGATATGGATGAGCAAGGAGGAGCGACATGGAGGATCGAGATGTGTCGACATGGAAGACATGGAGGAGTGACATGGAGGAGTTACATTTTGGAGGGCCATCTTGGAGGGACATTCTGGAGTGACATGGAGGAGCAACATTCTGGATTGACAATTTGGAGTGACATGGAGGAGTGACATGGAAGAGGGACATGGAGGAGTAACATTCTGGAGTTAAATTCTGGAGTGACATTCTGGAGTGTCATGGAGGCGAAACATTCTGGAGTGACATGGAAGAACAACATGGAGGAGTGAATTAGAGGAGCAAGGAGGAGTGACATGGAGGATAAACATGGAGGAGTGACTAGGAGGAGAATTATAGAAGAGTTACATGGAGGAGCTACATGAGGAGCAACATCACGGAGCGACGGAGTACTGAAATGGAGGAATGACATTCTGGAGGGACATGGAGGAGTGATATGGAGGAGTGACACAGAGGAGAGACATGGAGGAGTGACATTAGGAGCTACATAGAGGATCAACATGGTGGAGTGACATGGAGGAGCGACATGGAGGAGTGACATGGAAGATCGACACGGAGGAGTGACATGTAAGACATGGAGGAGTGACATGGAGGATTTGACATTGAGTAGTGACATGGAGGAGTTACACAGAGGATCGACATGGAGGAGAGACATAGAGGATCGACATGGAGGAGTGACATGGAGGATCGACATGGAGGAGCAACAAGGTGGATCGACATGGAGGAGTGACATGGAGGAGTGACATTGTAGAGATGGAGGAGTGACATGGAGTAGAGACATGGAAGATCGACATGGAGGATCAACATGGAGGAGTTACATGGAGGAGTTACATTTTGGAAGGACATTCTGGAGGGACATTCTGGAGTGACATGGAGGAGCGACATTCTGGAGTGACATTCTGGAGTGACATTGATGAGAGATATGGTGGATTGACATAGAGGATCAACATGGAGGAGTGACATGTAGGAGCGACATGGAGGAGTTACATAGAGGAGTGACACGGAAGAAAGGCAGGAGTGACATGGAGGAGCGACATGGAGGAGCGAAATAGAGGATCGACATGGAGGAGTAACATGTTGGATCCACATGTAGGAATGACATGGAGGATCGACATGGAGGAGCGACATTGAGGATCGACAATGAGGAGCGACATTGAGGAGCTATATGAAGGAGCGACATCACGGAGCGACATGGAGGTCTGACAACGAGGAGGTACATTCTGGAGGGACAGGGTGGAGCGACATTCTGGAGTGACATGAAGGAGCGACATCCTGGATTGACATGGAAGATCGACATGGAGGAGTAACATGTAGGATCTAAATAGAGGAGTGACATGGAGGGTTGACATGGAGGAGCGATATCGAGGAGCTATATGGAGGAGCGACATCGCGGAGCGACATGGAGGACTGTCATGGAGGAGTGATATGGAAGACAGGGAGGAGTGACATGGATGGTCGACATGGAGGAGTGACATGTGGGAGGAATATGGAGGAGTGACATTCTGTAGTGACTTTCAGGAGGGACATTCTGGAGTGACATGGAGGTATCTACATTGAGTAGTGACATGGAGGAGTTACAAAAAGGAGCGACACGGAGGAGTGACATGAAGGAGGAGGATCGAAATGGAGGATCGACATGGAGCAGTGACATGGAGGATTGACATGGAAGTGTGACATGGAGGAGTGACATGGAGGATTGACATGGAGGAGTGACATGGAGGAGCGACATGGTGGAGTGACATAGAGGAGTGACGTAGGATTTACATGGAGGAGTTACATGGAGGAGTGACGTGGAAGACAGGGAGGAATGACATGGAGGAGCGCAATAGAGGATCGACATGGAGCAGTGACATTCTGGAGTGATATGGAGGAGCGACATTCTGGAGTGACATGGTGGAATGATATGGAGGAGTGATATGGGGGAGCAAGGAGGAGTGACATGGAGGATTGATATGAATAAGTGACATGGAGGAGCGACACGGTGGAGTGACATGGAAGATATGGAGTAGTGACATAGAGGAGCAACATGGAGTATCGACATGGAGGATCAACATGGAGGACTGACTTGGAGGAACGACATTCTGGAGTGACATGGAGGAGTGAAATGGAGGAGCGACATGGAGGATCGACATGGAGGAGTGACATGGAGGACCGACATGGAGGAGTGAAATGGAGGAGCGACATTGAGGATTGACATGGAGGAGTGACTAGGAGGATCGACATGGAAGAGTGACATGGAGGAGCGACATGGAAGAGCGACATGGAGGATCTACATGGAGGAGCGACATCGCGGAGCGACATGGAAGACTGACAACGAGGAGGTTCATTCTGGATGAACATGGTGGACCGACATTCTGGAGTGACATGGTGGAGCAACATTCTGGAGTGACATGGAGGAGCGATATGGAAGATGGACATGGAGGAGTAACATGTAGGATCTAAATGGAGGAGTGACATGTAGGGTAGACATGGAGGATCGACATAGAGGAGTCGACATGGACAAGGAGTACTGACAGGGAGGAGTGACATTCTACAGTTAAATTCTGGAGTGAAATTCTGCAGTGACATGTCGGATCTACATGGAGGATTGACATGGAGGATCGACATGGAGGAGCGACATAGAGGATCGACATGGAGGAGTGTCAAGGTTGATCGACATGGAGAAGTGACATGGAGGAGTGACATGGTAGAGATGGAGGAGTGACATGGAAGAGAGACATGGAAGATCGACATGGAGGATCGACATGGAGGAGTGACATTCTGGATTTAAATCTGGATTGACATGGAGGAGCGACATTCTGGAGTGACATGGAGGAGCGACATGGTGGAGTGATATGGATGAGCAAGGAGGAGCAACATGGAGGATCAACATGTGTCGACATGGAAGACATGGAGGAGTGACATGGAGTAGCGACATGGAGGAGTGACATGGTGGAGCAACATGGAGGATCGAAATGGAGGGTCGATGTGGAGGAGTAACAAGGAGGAGCGACATCAAGCAGTGACATGGAGGAGTGACATTCTGGAGTTAAATCTGGGGTGATATTCAGGATCGACATGAAGGAGCAAGGATGAGAGACATGGAGGAGCAAGGATGAGCGACATGGAGGATCGACATGGAGTAGAGACATGGAGGAGTGACATGGAGGAGCGACATGCAGGATTGACATGGAGGAGTGACATGGAGGAGCAACGAGGAGCGACACGGAGGAGTGACATGGAGGATCAACATGGAGGAGCGACATGGAGAAGCGACATGGAGGAGCGAAATAGAGGATCGACATGGAGGAGCAAGGATGAGCGACATGGAGGATCGACATGGAGTAGAGACATGGAGGAGTGACATGGAGGAGCGACATGCAGGATCGACATGGAGGAGTGACATGCAGGATCGACATGGAGGAGTGACATGGAGCAGTGACTTGCAGGATCGACATGGGGGAGCGACATGCAGGATCGACATGGAGGAGTGACATGGAGGAGCAACGAGGAGCGACATGGAGGAGTGACATGGAGGATCAACATGGAGGAGCGACATGGAGAAGCGACATGGAGGAGCGAAATAGAGGATCGACATGGAGGAGCAAGGATGAGCGACATGGAGGATCGACATTGAGTAGAGACATGGAGGAGCAACATGGATGAGTGACATGGAGGAGCGACTTGGATGATTGACATGGAGGAGCAAGGATAAGCGACATGGAGGATCGACATGGATGAGTGACATGGAGGAGTGACATTTAGGAGTGACAAGAAGAAGTGAAATGGAGGAGTGACATGTAGGATTGAAATGCTGGAGTGACATGGAGGAGCAAGGATGAGGGACATGGTGTATCGACATGGAGGAGTGACATGGAGTATTAACTTGGAGGAGTGACATGGAGGATCGACATGGAGGAGTGAATTAGAGGAGCAAGGAGGAGTGACATGGAGGATAAACATGGAGGAGTGACTAGGAGGAGAATCATAGAAGAGTTACATGGAGGAGCTACATGAGGAGCAACATCACGGAGCGACGGAGTACTGACATGGAGGAATGACATTCTGGAGGGACATGGAGGAGTGATATGGAGGAGTGACACAGAGGAGAGACATGGAGGAGTGACATTAGGAGCTACATAGAGGATCAACATGGTGGAGTGACATGGAGGAGCGACATGGAGGAGTGACATGGAAGATCGACACGGAGGAGTGACATGTAAGACATGGAGGAGTGACATGGAGGATTTGACATTGAGTAGTGACATGGAGGAGTTACACAGAGGATCGACATGGAGGAGAGACATAGAGGATCGACATGGAGGAGTGACATGGAGGATCGACATGGAGGAGCAACAAGGTGGATCGACATGGAGGAGTGACATGGAGGAGTGACATTGTAGAGATGGAGGAGTGACATGGAGTAGAGACATGGAAGATCGACATGGAGGATCAACATGGAGGAGTTACATGGAGGAGTCAAATTTTGGAGGGACATGGAGTAGCGACATTCTGGAGTGACATGGAGGAGCAACATTCTGGAGTGACATGGAGGAGCGACATGGAAGATCGACATGTAGGAGTGACATGGAGGAGTTATATGGAGGAGTGACACGGTGGAGAAACATGGAGGAGTGACATTAGGAGCTACATAGAGGATCGACATGGAGGAGCAACAAGGTGGATCGACATGGAGGAGTGACATGGAGGAGTGACATGGTAGAGATGGAGGAGTGACATGGAGGAGAGACATGAAAGATCGACATGGAAGATCGACATGGAGGAGTGACATTGTAGAGATGGAGGAGTGACATGGAGGAGAGACATGGAAGATTGACATGGAGGATCGACATGGAGGAGTGACATTCTGGATTTAAATCTGGATTGACATTTTGGAGTGACATGGAGGAATGACATGAAGGAGTGACATGGTGGAGGTATATGGATGAGCAAGGAGGAGCGGCATGGAGGATCGAGATGTGTCGACATGGAAGACATGGAGGAGTGACATGGAAGATCGACACGGAGGAGTGACATGGAAGACATGGAGGAGTGACATGGAGGATATGACATTGAGTAGTGACATGGAGGAGTGACAAAGAGGATCGACATGGAGGAGAGACATAGAGGATCAACATGGAGGAGTGACATGGAGGATCGACATGGAGGAGCAACAAGGTGGATCGACATGGAGGAGTGACATGGAGGAGTGACATGGTAGAGATGGAGAAGTGACATGGAGGAGAGACATGGAAGATCGACATGGAGGATCGACATGGAGGAGTGACATTCTGGAGTAAAATCTGGATCGACATTTTGGAGTGACATGGCGGAGTGACATGGTGGAGTGATATGGATGAGCAAGGAGGAGCAATATGGAGGATCGAGATGTGTCGACATGGAAGACATGGAGGAGTGACATGGAGGATCGACATTGAGCAGTGACATGGAGGAGTGACAAAGAGGAGCAAAATGGAGGAGTGACATGGAGGAGTTACATTTTGGAAGGACATTCTGGAGGGACATTCTGGAGTGACATGGAGGAGCGACATTCTGGAGTGACATTCTGGAGTGACATTGATGAGATATATGGTGGATTGACATAGAGGATCAACATGGAGGAGTGACATGTAGGAGCGACATGGAGGAGTGACATATAGTATTGACATGGAGGAGTTACATAGAGGAGTGACACGGAAGAAAGGCAGGAGTGACATGGAGGAGCGACATGGAGGAGCGAAATAGAGGATCGACATGGAGGAGTAACATGTTGGATCCACATGTAGGAATGACATGGAGGATCGACATGGAGGAGCGACATTGAGGATCGACAATGAGGAGCGACATAGAGGAGCTATATGAAGGAGCGACATCACGGAGCGACATGGAGGTCTGACAACGAGGAGGTACATTCTGGAGGGACAGGGTGGAGCGACATTCTGGAGTGACATGAAGGAGCGACATCCTGGATTGACATGGAAGATCGACATGGAGGAGTAACATGTAGGATCTAAATAGAGGAGTGACATGGAGGGTTGACATGGAGGAGCGATATCGAGGAGCTATATGGAGGAGCGACATCGCGGAGCGACATGGAGGACTGTCATGGAGGAGTGATATGGAAGACAGGGAGGAGTGACATGGATGGTCGACATGGAGGAGTGACATGTGGGAGGAATATGGAGGAGTGACATTCTGTAGTGACTTTCAGGAGGGACATTCTGGAGTGACATGGAGGTATCTACATTGAGTAGTGACATGGAGGAGTGACAAAAAGGAGCGACACGGAGGAGTGACATGAAGGAGGAGGATCGAAATGGAGGATCGACATGGAGCAGTGACATGGAGGATTGACATGGAAGTGTGACATGGAGGAGTGACATGGAGGATCGACATGGAGGAGTGACATGGAGGAGCGACATGGTGGAGTGACATAGAGGAGTGACGTAGGATTTACATGGAGGAGTTACATGGAGGAGTGACGTGGAAGACAGGGAGGAATGACATGGAGGAGCGCAATAGAGGATCGACATGGAGCAGTGACATTCTGGAGTGATATGGAGGAGCGACATCGCGGAGCGACATGGAGGACTGTCATGGAGGAGTGATATGGAAGACAGGGAGGAGTGACATGGATGGTCGACATGGAGGAGTGACATGGAGGAGGAATATGGAGAAGTGACATTCTGTAGTGACTTTCAGGAGGGACATTCTGGAGTGACATGGAGGTATCTACATTGAGTAGTGACAAAAAGGAGCGACACGGAGGAGTGACATGAAGGAGGAGGATCGAAATGGAGGATCGACATGGAGCAGTGACATGGAGGATTGACATGGAAGTGTGACATGGAGGAGTGACATGGAGGATCGACATGGAGGAGTGACATGGAGGAGTGACATGGTGGAGTGACATAGAGGAGTGACGTAGGATTTACATGGAGGAGTGACATGGAGGAGAGACATGGAAGATCGACATGGAGGATCGACATGGAGGAGAGACATGGAAGATCGACATGGAGGACCGACATGGAGGAGTGACATGGTAGAGATGGAGGAGTGACATGGAGGAGAGACTTGGAAGTTCGACATTGAGGATTGACATGTAGGAGTGACATGGTGGAGTGATATGGTTGAGCAAGGAGGAGCGGCATGGAGGATCGAGATGTGTCGACATGGAAGACATGGAGGAGTGACATGGAAGATCGACACGGAGGAGTGACATGGAAGACATGGAGGAGTGACATGGAGGATATGACATTGAGTAGTGACATGGAGGAGTGACAAAGAGGATCGACATGGAGGAGAGACATAGAGGATCAACATGGAGGAGTGACATGGAGGATCGACATGGAGAAGCAACAAGGTGGATCGACATGGAGGAGTGACATGGAGGAGTGACATGGTAGAGATGGAGAAGTGACATGGAGGATCGAAATGGAGGATCGACATGGAGCAGTGACATGGAGGATTGACATGGAAGTGTGACATGGAGGAGTGACATGGAGGATCGACATGGAGGAGTGACATGGAGGAGCGACATGGTGGAGTGACATAGAGGAGTGACGTAGGATTTACATGGAGGAGTTACATGGAGGAGTGACGTGGAAGACAGGGAGGAATGACATGGAGGAGCGCAATAGAGGATCGACATGGAGCAGTGACATTCTGGAGTGATATGGAGGAGCGACATTCTGGAGTGACATGGTGGAATGATATGGAGGAGTGATATGGAGGAGCAAGGAGGAGTGACATGGAGGATTGATATGAATAAGTGACATGGAGGAGCGACACGGTGGAGTGACATGGAAGATATGGAGTAGTGACATAGAGGAGCAACATGGAGTATCGACATGGAGGATCAACATGGAGGACTGACTTGGAGGAACGACATTCTGGAGTGACATGGAGGAGTGAAATGGAGGAGCGACATGGAGGATCGACATGGAGGAGTGACATGGAGGACCGACATGGAGGAGTGAAATGGAGGAGCGACATTGAGGATTGACATGGAGGAGTGACTAGGAGGATCGACATGGAAGAGTGACATGGAGGAGCGACATGGAAGAGCGACATGGAGGATCTACATGGAGGAGCGACATCGCGGAGCGACATGGAAGACTGACAACGAGGAGGTTCATTCTGGATGAACATGGTGGAGCGACATTCTGGAGTGACATGGTGGAGCAACATTCTGGAGTGACATGGAGGAGCGATATGGAAGATCGACATGGAGGAGTAACATGTAGGATCTAAATGGAGGAGTGACATGTAGGGTAGACATGGAGGATCGACATGGAGGAGTCGACATGGACAAGGAGTACTGACAGGGAGGAGTGACATCCTACAGTTAAATTCTGGAGTGAAATTCTGCAGTGACATGTAGGATCTACATGGAGGATTGACATGGAGGATCGACATGGAGGAGCGACATAGAGGATCGACATGGAGGAGTGTCAAGGTTGATCGACATGGAGAAGTGACATGGAGGAGTGACATGGTAGAGATGGAGGAGTGACATTGAAGAGAGACATGGAAGATCGACATGGAGGATCGACATGGAGGAGTGACATTCTGGAGTTAAATCTGGATTGACATGGAGGAGCGACATTCTGGAGTGACATGGAGGAGCGACATGGTGGAGTGATATGGATGAGCAAGGAGGAGCAACATGGAGGATCAACATGTGTCGACATGGAAGACATGGAGGAGTGACATGGAGTAGCGACATGGAGGAGTGACATGGTGGAGCAACATGGAGGATCGAAATGGAGGGTCGATGTGGAGGAGTAACAAGGAGGAGCGACATCAAGCAGTGACATGGAGGAGTGACATTCTGGAGTTAAATCTGGGGTGATATTCAGGATCGACATGAAGGAGCAAGGATGAGCGACATGGAGGAGCAAGGATGAGCGACATGGAGGATCGACATGGAGTAGAGACATGGAGGAGTGACATGGAGGAGCGACATGCAGGATCGACATGGAGGAGTGACATGGAGGAGCAACGAGGAGCGACATGGAGGAGTGACATGGAGGATCAACATGGAGGAGCGACATGGAGAAGCGACATGGAGGAGCGAAATAGAGGATCGACATGGAGGAGCAAGGATGAGCGACATGGAGGATCGACATGGAGTAGAGACATGGAGGAGTGACATGGAGGAGCGACATGCAGGATCGACATGGAGGAGTGACATGCAGGATCGACATGGAGGAGTGACATGGAGCAGTGACTTGCAGGATCGACATGGAGGAGCGACATGCAGGATCGACATGGAGGAGTGACATGGAGGAGCAACGAGGAGCGACATGGAGGAGTGACATGGAGGATCAACATGGAGGAGCGACATGGAGAAACGACATGGAGGAGCGAAATAGAGGATCGACATGGAGGAGCAAGGATGAGCGACATGGAGGATCGACATTGAGTAGAGACATGGAGGAGCAACATGGATGAGTGACATGGAGGAGCGACTTGGATGATTGAAATGGAGGAGCAAGGATAAGCGACATGGAGGATCGACATGGATGAGTGACATGGAGGAGTGACATTTAGGAGTGACAAGAAGAAGTGAAATGGAGGAGTGACATGTAGGATTGAAATGCTGGAGTGACATGGAGGAGCAAGGATGAGGGACATGGTGTATCGACATGGAGGAGTGACATGGAGTATTAACTTGGAGGAGTGACATGGAGGATCGACATGGAGGAGTGAATTAGAGGAGCAAGGAGAAGTGACATGGAGGAGGAAGGAGGAGCGACATGGAGGAGCGACAAGGAGGAGTGACAGGAAGTAGGGACATGGAGGAGCGACATTCTGGGTTGACATTCTGGAGTGACATTCTGGAGTGACATAGAGGAGCAAGGATGAGCAAGGATGAGCGACATGGTGGATCGACATGGAGGAGAGACATGGAGTAGCAACTTGGAGTATTGACATGAGGAAGGGACAAGGAGGAGCTACATACTGGGTGACATTCTGGAGTGACATTCTGGATTGACATGGAGGAGTGACATGGAGGAGCCACATGAAGGAGTAAAAAGGAGGAGCGACATGGAGGAGTGACATGGAGGAGTGACATAGGGGAGTGCCATGGAAGACATGGAGCAGTGAAATGGAGGAGCAACATCGAGGATCAACATGGAGGATCGACATGGAGCAGTGACATTCTGGAGTGACATTGATGATAGATATGGAGGATCGAAATGGAGGAGTGACATGGAGGATCGACATGGAGGAGTCGACATGGAGTATTGACAAGGAGGACTGACATGGAGGAGTGACATTCAACAGTTAAATTCTGTAGTAAAATTCTGGAGTGACATGTAGGATCTACATGTAGGAGTGACATGGAGGATCGACATGGAGGAGCTATATAGGGGATCGACATGGAGGAGCAACAAGGTGGATCGACATGGAGGAGTGACATGGAGGAGTGACATTCTGGAGTTAAATCTGGATTGACATTCTGGAGTGACATGGCGAAGTGACATTCTGGATTGACATGGTGGAGTGATATGGATGAGCAAGGAGGAGCGACATGGAGGATCGACATGTGTCGACATGGAAGACATGTAGGAGTGACATGGACGATTGACATTAAGCAGTGACATGGAGGAGTGACAAAGAGCAGCGACATGGAGGAGTGACAAAGAGGAGCGACATGGAGGAGTGACATGGAGGACTGACAAAGAGGAGCGATATGGAGGAGTGACATGGAGGAGTTACATTTTGGAGGGACATTCTGGAGGGACATTCTGGAGTGAAATGGAGGATCGACATTCTGGAGTGACATTGATGAGAGATATGGAGGTTTGACATAGAGGATCGACATGGAGGAGCAACAAGCTGGATCGACATGGAGGAGTGACATGGAGGACTGACATGGTAGAGATGGAGGAGTGACATGGTGGATCAACTTGGAGGATTGAAATGGAGTGTGGAGGCAATTTCTGTAAACTCGAAAATCAAGAGAAAGTATTTTAAAGGTTTACTAAACACTTGCAAGTGGGCAAACAACCATCAACATAAATGGTCAAGGCTGAGAGCGCAGTCTCTCAGTTTCGTGACATTTATACCCTCGCCTGCAGGCTCACAGGCGTATATCTCCCATTGTCAGTTGGACTGACACTTCCGTCCTTTTTAGGGTTAATTATCCTCAAATAGGCTCTACAAGTTCGCTGACTAGGTGACCCTCACCTAAAAAGAAATAGGCCTTTGGGGCAATGAGTGTCACCTTTCATGACCTTAGGAATGTGCACATGTTTGTATTTTTCCAACACATGGAGGATCGACATGTAGCAGTGACATGGAAGAGTGACAAGGAGGAGCGACATGCAGGATCGACATGGAGGAGCAAGGATGAGCGACATGGAGGATCGACATGGAGTAGAGACATGGAGAAGTGACATGGAGGAGTGACATGCAGGATCGACATGGAGGAGTGACATGGAGGAGCAAGGAGGAGCGACATGGAGGAGTGACATGGAGGATCAACATGGAGGAGCGACATGGAGAAGCGACATGGAGGAGCGAAATAGAGGATCGACATGGAGGAGCAAGGATGAGCGACATGGAGGATCGACATTGAGTAGAGACATGGAGGAGTGACATGGAGGAGCGACATGCAGGATCGACATGGAGGAGTGACATGGAGGAGCAACGAGGAGCGACATGGAGGAGTGACATGGAGGAGCGACATGGAGGATAGACATGGAGGAGTGACATGGAGGAGTGAGGATGAGTGACAAGAACGATCGACATGGAGGAGTGACATGGAGGAGCAAGGATAAGCGACATGGAGGGTCGACATGGAGTAGAGACATGGAGGAGTGACATGGAGGAGCGACATGCAGGATCGACATGGAGTAGAGACATTGAGGAGTGACATGGAGGAGCGACATGCAGGATCGACATGGAGGAGCAAGGATGAGCGACATGGAGGATCGACATGGAGTAGAGACATAGAGGAGTGACATGGAGGAGCGACATGCAGGATCGACATGGAGGAGTGAAATGGAGGAGAAAGGAGGAGCAACATGGAGGTGTGATATGGAGGAGTGACATGGAGGAGCGACATGGAGGAGTGACATGTAGGATCGACATGCAGGAGTGACATGGAGGAGTGACATGGAAGTGTGTCATGAAAGACATGGAGGAGTGACATTCTGGAATGACATGGAGGAGCGTCACTCTGGAGTGACATAGAGGAGCAAAATGGAGGAGTGCCATGGATGAGCAAGGCGGAGCGACATGGAAGATCGACATTGAGGACTGTCATGGAGGAGTGACATGGAGGAGCAACATGTCAATCCATGTAGGATCGACATGCAGGAGTGAAATGGATGAGTGACATGGAGGATTGTAATGGAAGACATGGAGGAGTTACATGGAGGAGTCACAGGAAGGAGGGACATGGAGGAGCGACATTCTGGGTTGATATTCTGGAGTGACATGGAGGAGTGACATGGAGGAGTGACATGGATTAGAAACTTGGAGGAGTGACATGAAGGAGGGACATGGAGGAGATACATTCTGGGTTGACATTCTGGAGTGACATTCTGGATTGACATGTAGGAGTGACAATCTGGAGTGACATGGAGGAGTGACAAGGAGGAGCAAGGATGAGTGACATGGTGGGTTGACATGGAGGAGTGACATGGAGTAGCAACTTGGAGGAGTGACATGGAGGATCGACATGGAGAAGCGACATGGAGCAGTGACATGGAGGAGAAACATGAAGGAGTAACAAGGAGGAGCGACATGGAGGATCGACATGGATCACTGTCATGGAGGAGCGACATGGAGGAGTGACATAAGGGAGTAACATGAAGGATCTACATGGAGGAGTGACATGGAGGAGTTACATGGGGGAGTCAAATCAAAACAAATCAATTTATTTTTGTATAGCGTCAAATCACAAGAGAAGTTATCTCAAGACGCTTTATATATAGAGCAGGTCTATGACCGTACACCATAGTTTAGAGAGCCAACAGGATCCACCAAGCGCACTGTGGCCAGGAAAAACTCCCCGATTACTGGGAAGAAACCTGGAGCAGAACCGGGCGCAGGGCAGGCGGCCATCTGCCGAGACCGGCTGGGGGGATAGATAGATAGAGTGAGAGAGTGAGAGAGAGTGAGAGAGAGAGAGAGAGAGAGAGAGAGAGAGAGAGAGAGAGAGAGAGAGAGATAGAAGCAGCCACAATAGCAGTCTAGCAGCTGTAATAGCTAATACAAGTAGGGCTGATAACACAAAACCAATAGTGGTGGATGGAAAGAGTGATAATACAACTATCGGAAAGCCAGCACTGTCCAGCATCTGTCCTCAGTACGTCCATGTGTGTTGGTGTGGGACGTCCCTGCGATCGATGCCCGTGCGTTGGTTCCTGCAGCATCAGCATGCTTGCTGGGGGCTCTTGATGTCTTTGGCAGTGATTGAGAAGTGTTATTCTCCAGGCTGCCACATTGTCACTAGGTGTTGGAAATCCCTCATTAGCATTGGTAGTCCCTCGTACAGACGTAGTTAATTAGGGATGGTAGCAGTTGGTGTCAAGCAGGCACCGACGCGGCAGCAGATGCAGCCACAATACTAGACCACCAAGATCCAGGTGAAACCCTGCTCCAAGTGTGCCCATGCTCCAGGTATAACCTCGCTCCCGGTGTAATCCCGCTCCAGGTATGACCTCACTCCAGGTGTGACCCCGCTCCACGGTTAGCTGCGAGACAAGGAGGCACAAGGACTCCCGGGAAGGAATGAAGTTAGTAACAACATGGACATGGGACATGAGTATATACAGAAGGAGAGGGGAGCTCAGTGTGTCATAGGAAGTTCCTTATGACAGTGTGTCATAGGAAGTCCCCCGGCAGTCTATGCCTATAGCAGCTTAAGTATAAGCGTTATCAAAGAGGAAAGTCTTTAGCCTACTCTTAAATGTAGAGACGGTGTCTGCCTCCCGGACTGAAACTGGGAGCTGGTTCCAGAGAAGAGGAGCTTGATAGCTGAAGGCTCTGGCTCCCATTCTACTTTTGGAGACTCTAGGAACCTCAAGTAACCCTGCATTCTGTGAGCGCAGTGCTCTAGTGGGGTAGTAGGGTACTATGAGCTCTTTAAGATATGATGGGGCCTGACCGTTTAGCGCTTTGAAGGTGAGGAGGACGATTTTAAAATCTATTCTGGATTTCACAGGCAGCCAGTGCAGAGAAGCTAATACAGGCGTAATATGATCTCTTTTTCTAGTTCTAGTCAGTACACGTGCTGCAGCATTCTGGATCAACTGGAGAGTCTTAAGAGACTTATTGGAGCAGCCTGATAATAAGGAATTGCAGTAATCGAGTCTAGAGGTAACAAATGCATGGACTAATTTTTCTGCAGTGACATTTAGGATTGACATGGAGGAGTAAAATGGAGGAGTGACATGGAAGACATAGAGTAGTGACATGGAGGAGCAACATGGAGTATCGACATGGAAGATCAACATGGAGCAGTGACTCTGAGGATGGACATTCTGGAGTGACATGGAGGAGTGAAATGGAGGAGCGACTTGGAGGAGCGACATGGAGGATCGACATGGAGGAGTGACATGGAGGATCGACATGTGTCGACATGGAAAACCGACATTGAGTAGTGACTTGGAGGAGTGTGAAAGAGGAGCGACATGGAGGAGTTACATGGAGGAGTGACATTTTGGAAGGACGTTCTGGAGGGACATTCTGGAGTGACATGGAGGAGGGACATTCTGGAGTGACATTCTGGAGTGACATTGATGAGAGATTTGGAGGATTGACATAGAGGAGTAACATGAAGGAGCTACATGGAGGAGCGACTTCGCGGAGCGACATGGAGTACTGATAACGAGGAGGTACATTCTGGAGGGACATGTTGGTGCGACATTCTGGAGTGACATGGAGGAGCGACATTCTGGAGTGACATGGAGGAGCAACATGGAAGACATGGAGGAGTGAAATGTAGGAGCAACATGGATGATCGACATGGAGGATTGACATGGAGGAGTGACATGGAAGACAGGGAGGAGTTATATGGAGGGGTGACATGGAGGTGTGAAATAAAGGATTGACATGGAGGAGCGACATGGAGGATCGACATGGAGGATTGACATGGAGGAGTGACATGGAAGACAGGGAGGAGTTATATGGAGGGGTGACATGGAGGTGTGAAATAGAGGATTGACATGGAGGAGTGACATGGAGGAGGTATATGGAGGAATGACATTCTGGAGTGTCTTTCTGGAGGGACATTCTGGAGTGACATGGAGGTATCGACATGGAGGAGTGATAAGGAGGAGTAACATTCTGGAGTTAAATTCTGGAGTGACATTCTGGAGTGACATGGAGGAGCAACATTCTGGGGTGACATGGAGGAGCAACAAGAAGGAGTGATATGGAGGAGCAGGGACGAGCGACATGGAAGATCAACATGGAATAGTCACATGGAGGAGCGACACGGAGTAGTGACATGGAGGAGTGACATGGAGGAGAGACATGGAAGATCGACATGGAGTATTGACAAGGAGTACTGACATGGAGGAGTGACATTCTACAGTTAAATTCTGGAGTGAAATTCTGGAGTGACTTGTACGTTCTACATGGAAGATCGACATGGAGGATCGACAGGGAGGAGTGACATTCCGGAGTAAAATTCTGGAGTGATATTCTGGAGTGACATGGAGGAGCGACATTCTGGAGTGACATGGTGTAGCGACATGGTGGAGTGACATGGAGGAGCAAGGAGGAGCCACATGGAGGATCGACATGTGTCGACAAGGAAGACATGGAGGAGTGACATGGAGGATCGACATGGAGGATCGACATGGAGCAGCAACATGGAGGAGTGACATGGAGAAGCGACATGGAATATCGAC
The DNA here is from genome assembly GCF_043250625.1 of Sebastes fasciatus. Lineage (NCBI taxonomy): Eukaryota > Metazoa > Chordata > Actinopteri > Perciformes > Sebastidae > Sebastes > Sebastes fasciatus. The sequence continues at coordinate 33,132,418 of NC_133809.1, forward strand.
ATGGCGGAGTTACATGCAGGACTAACATGGAAGACAGGGAGGAGTGACATGGAGGGGCGACATGGAGGTGTGAAATAGAGGATCGACATGGAGGAGGTATATGGAGGAGTGACATTCTGGAGTGACTTTCTGGAGGGACATTCTGAAGTGACATGGAGGTATCGACATGGAGGAGTGACAAGGAGTAGTGATATGGAGGATCAACATAGAGGCTTGACATGGAGGAGATACATGGAGGAATGATATGAAGGAGCAGGGACGAGAGACATAGAGGATCGACATGGAATAGTCACATGGAGGAGCAACACGGAGGAGTGACATAGAACACATGGTGGAGTGACATTGAGGATCGACATTGAGGATCGAAATGGAGGATCGACATGAAACAGTGACATGGAGGAGTGACATGGAAGTGTCACATGGAGGAGTGACATGGAGGATCAACATGGAGGAATGACATGAAGGAGCGACATGGCGGAGTGACATGGAGGAGTAACATGGAGGATTGACGTGGAAGACAGGGAGGAGTGACATGGAGGATCGAAATGTAGGAGTGACATGGAGGAGCGACATAGAGGAGCGAAATATAGGATCAACATGGAGGAGTGACATGGTGGAGGGACATGGAGGAGTGACATTCTGGAGTGATATTCTTGAGGGACATTCTGGAGTGACATGGAGGAGCAACATGGAGGAGGGAAATGGATGAGTAACATTCTGGAGTTAAATTCTGGAGTGACATTCTGGAGCGACATGGAGGAGCGACATGGAGGAGCGACATGGAGGAGTGACATGGAGGAGTGACATGGAGGAGTGACATAGAGGAGTGACATGGAGGAGCAACAAGGAGGAGTGACATGGAGGAGTGACATGGAGGAGTGACATGGAGTGGTGTGACATGGAGGATTGACATGGAGGAGTGATATGGAGTAGCGACATGGAGGAGCTATATGGATGAGCGAAATGGAGGAGTGACATGGAGGAGTGACATGAAGGAGGAGTGACATGGAGCAGTGACATAGAGGAGTGATGTGGAGGAGCGACATGGAGGAGTGACATGGAGGAGCGACAAGTAGGAGTGAAATAGAGGAGTGACATGGAGGAGTGACATTTAGGAGTGACATGGAGGATCGACATGGAGGAGTGACATAGAGGAGTGACATGGAGGAGTGACATTGAGGAGCAAGGAAGATTGACATAGAGTGACATGTAGGAGCTTCATGGAGGAGTGACATGGAGGAGTGACATGTAGGAGTGACATGGAGGATCGACACGGAGGATAGACATGGAGGAGTGACATAGAGGAGTGACATGGAGGAGTGACATGGAGGTGTATCATTGAAGTGCGACATGGAGGCTCAACATGGAGGAGTGACAGATGAGTGATGTGGAAGAGCGACATGGAGGAGTGACATGGAGGAGCGACATGGAGGAGTGACATGGAGGAGTGACATGTTGGAGTGATATGTAGGAGTGACATGGAGGATTGACATGGAGGAGTTACATGGAGGATCGACATGGAGGAGTGACATAGAGGATTGACGTGGAGGAGCGACATGGAGGAGTGACGAGGAAAAGCGACATAGAGGAATGACATGGAGTAGATTCATGGAGGAGTGACATGGAGGAGTGACATGGAGGAGCGACAAGGAGGAGTTACATAGAGGAGTGATGTGGAGGAGTGACATGGAGGAGTGACGAGGAGGAGCGACATGGAGGAGTGACATGGAGGAGCTTCATGGAGGAGTGACATAGAGGAGTGACATGGAGGAGTGACATTGAGGAGCAAGGAAGAGTAACATGGAGGAATGACATGGTGGATTGACATGGAGGAGTGACATGGAGGATTGACATGGCGGAGTGACATAGAGGAGTGATGTGGAGGAGCGAAATCGAGAATTGACGAGGAGGAGCGACATGGAGGAGTGACATGGAGGAGTTTCATTGAGGAGTGACATGGAGGGGTGACATGGAGGAGTGAGAAGTTGGAGTGATATGGAGTTGTAACATGGAGTAGTGACATGGAGGAGTGCCATGTAGGAATGACATGGAGTAGTGACATGGAGGATCGACATAGAGGAGTGACATGGAAGACGGACATGGAGGAGTGAATTTAAGGTTCATCATGGAGGAGTGACATCGAGAAGCAACACGGAGGCTCAACATATAGGAGTGATATTGTGGAGTGACATTGAAGGGCGACATGGAGGCTCAACATGGAGGATTGACATAGAGGAGTGACATGGAGGAGTGACATGGAGGAGTTTCATGGAGGAGTGACATGGAGGAGGGACATGGAGGAGTGACATTCTGGAGTTAAATTCTGGAGGGACATGGGGAAGAGGCATTCTGGAGTGACATGGAGGAGCAACATGGCGGAGTGACATGTAGGAGTGACATGAAGGATTGACATGGAGGACTTACATGGAGGAGTGACATGGAGGATCGACATGGAGGATCAACATGGAGGAGTGACATAGAGGAGTGAAATGGAGGAGTGACATTGATGAGCAAGGAAGAGTGACATAGAGGAGTGACATGGAGGAGCTTCATGGAGGAGTGAAATTGAGGAGTGACATTTAGGAGTGACATGGGGGATCGACATGGAGGAGTGACATGGAGTGGTGTGACATGGAGGATTGACATGGAGGAGTGATATGGAGTAGCGACATGGAGGAGCTATATGGATGAGCGAAATGGAGGAGTGACATGGTGGAGTGACATGAAGGAGGAGTGACATGGAGGAGTGACATAGAGGAGTGATGTGGAGGAGCGACATGGAGGAGTGACATGGAGGAGCGACAAGTAGGATTGAAATAGAGGAGTGACATGGAGGAGTGACATTTAGGAGTGACATGGAGGAGCGACATTCTAGAGTGACTCGGAGGAGGAACATGTAGGAGCAGCATGGAGGATCAACATGGAAGATCAACATGGAGCAGTGACATGGAGGAGTGACAAAGTGTAGTGACAAGGAGGAGAAACATGCTGGATCGAAATGGAGGATTGACATGGAGCAGTGACATGGAAGTGTGACATGAAGGAGCGACATGGAGGATCGACATGGAGGAGTGAGATGGAGGAACGACATGGAGGAGTGACATGGAGGAGTGACAAGGAAGACAGGGAGGAATGACACGTAGGAGCAACAAGGAGGTGTGAAATAGAGCATCGACATGGAGGAGTGACATGGAGGAATGACATTCTGGAGTGACATTCTAGAGGCACATTCTGGAGTGATATTCTGGAGTGAAATTCTGGACTGACATGGAGGAGTGACTTGGGGGATGGACAGAGAGGATTGACATGGAGGAGGGACATGGAGGAGTGACATTCTGGAGTTAAATTCTGGAGGGACATGGAGGAGAGGCATTCTGGAGTGACATGGAGGAGCAACATGGCGGAGTGACATGTAGGAGTGACATGAAGGATTGACATGGAGGACTTACATGGAGGAGTGACATTTAGGAGTGACATGGCGGATCGACATGGAGGAGTGACATTGAGTAGTAATATGGAGGAGTGAGAAGGAGGAGTGACATGGAGGAGTGACATGGAGGAGTGACATAGAGGAGTGACATGGAGGAGTGACATTGAGGAGTGACATGAAGGAGGAGTGACATGGAGGAGTGACATAGAGGAGTGATGTGGAGGAGCGACAAGGAGGAGTGACATAGAGGAGTGACATGGAGGAGTGACATTGAGGAGCAAGGAAGAGTAACATGGAGGAGTGACATGGAGGAGTGACATGTTGGAGTTTCATGGAGGAGGAGTGACATGGAGGAGTGACATAGAGGAGTGATGTGGAGTAGCGACATGGAGGAGTGACATGGAGGAGCGACATGGAGAAGTGACATGGAGCGACACGGTCGAGTGACATGGAAGACATGGAGGAGTGACATGGAGGATCGACATTGAGTAGTTACATGGAGGAGTGACAAGGAGGAGCAACATGTAGGAGTAACATGAAGGATCTACATGGAGGAGCGACATGGAGGAGTGAGATGGGGGAGTGACATGGACGAGCGACATAGAGGAGTGAGATGGGGGAGTCACATGGAGGAGTGACAAGGAGGAGCGACATGTAGGAGTAAAATGAAGGATCTACATGGAGGAGCGACAGGGAGGAGTGACATGGAGGAGCGACATGGCGCAGTGACATGGAGGAGTGACAAGGAAGATAGGGAGGAATGACACGTAGGAGCGACAAGGAGGTGTGAAATAGAGCATCGACATGGAGGAGTGACATGGAGGAGGGACATGGAGGAATGACATTCTGGAGTGACATTCTGGAGGGACATTCTGGAGTGATATTCTGGAGGGAAATTCTGGACTGACATGGAGGAGTGACTTGGAGGATGGACAGAGAGGTTTGACATGGAGGAGGGACATGGAGGAGTGACATTCTGGAGTGAAATGGGGGAATGACATGGAGGGTGGAAATAGAGGGTTGACATGGAGGAGGGACATGGAGGAGTGACATTCTGGATTTAAATTCTGGAGTGACATTCTGGAGTGACATGGAGGAGCGACATTCTAGAGTGACTCGGAGGAGGAACATGTAGGAGCAGCATGGAGGATCAACATGGAAGATCAACATGGAGCAGTGACATGGAGGAGTGACAAAGTGTAGTGACAAGGAGGAGAAACATGCTGGATCGAAATGGAGGATTGACATGGAGCAGTGACATGGAAGTGTGACATGAAGGAGCGACATGGAGGATCGACATGGAGGAGTGAGATGGAGGAACGACATGGAGGAGTGACATGGAGGAGTGACAAGGAAGACAGGGAGGAATGACACGTAGGAGCAACAAGGAGGTGTGAAATAGAGCATCGACATGGAGGAGTGACATGGAAGAATGACATTCTGGAGTGACATTCTAGAGGCACATTCTGTAGTGATATTCTGGAGTGAAATTCTGGACTGACATGGAGGAGTGACTTGGGGGATGGACAGAGAGGATTGACATGGAGGAGGGACATGGAGGAGTGACATTCTGGAGTTAAATTCTGGAGGGACATGGAGGAGAGGCATTCTGGAGTGACATGGAGGAGCAACATGGCGGAGTGACATGTAGGAGTGACATGAAAGATTGACATGGAGGACTTACATGGAGGAGTGACATTTAGGAGTGACATGGCGGATCGACATGGAGGAGTGACATTGAGTAGTAATATGGAGGAGTGAGAAGGAGGAGTGACATGGAGGAGTGACATGGAGGAGTGACATAGAGGAGTGACATGGAGGAGTGACATTGAGGAGTGACATGAAGGAGGAGTGACATGGAGGAGTGACATAGAGGAGTGATGTGGAGGAGCGACAAGGAGGAGTGACATAGAGGAGTGACATGGAGGAGTGACATTGAGGAGCAAGGAAGAGTAACATGGAGGAGTGACATGGAGGAGTGACATGTTGGAGTTTCATGGAGGAGGAGTGACATGGAGGAGTGACATAGAGGAGTGATGTGGAGTAGCGACATGGAGGAGTGACATGGAGGAGCGACATGGAGAAGTGACATGGAGCGACACGGTCGAGTGACATGGAAGACATGGAGGAGTGACATGGAGGATCGACATTGAGTAGTTACATGGAGGAGTGACAAGGAGGAGCAACATGTAGGAGTAACATGAAGGATCTACATGGAGGAGCGACATGGAGGAGTGAGATGGGGGAGTGACATGGACGAGCGACATGGAGGAGTGAGATGGGGGAGTCACATGGAGGAGTGACAAGGAGGAGCGACATGTAGGAGTAAAATGAAGGATCTACATGGAGGAGCGACAGGGAGGAGTGACATGGAGGAGCGACATGGCGCAGTGACATGGAGGAGTGACAAGGAAGATAGGGAGGAATGACACGTAGGAGCGACAAGGAGGTGTGAAATAGAGCATCGACATGGAGGAGTGACATGGAGGAGGGACATGGAGGAATGACATTCTGGAGTGACATTCTGGAGGGACATTCTGGAGTGATATTCTGGAGGGAAATTCTGGACTGACATGGAGGAGTGACTTGGAGGATGGACAGAGAGGTTTGACATGGAGGAGGGACATGGAGGAGTGACATTCTGGAGTGAAATGGGGGAATGACATGGAGGGTGGAAATAGAGGGTTGACATGGAGGAGGGACATGGAGGAGTGACATTCTGGATTTAAATTCTGGAGTGACATTCTGGAGTGACATGGAGGAGCGACATTCTAGAGTGACTCGGAGGAGGAACATGTAGGAGCAGCATGGAGGATCAACATGGAAGATCAACATGGAGCAGTGACATGGAGGAGTGACAAAGTGTAGTGACAAGGAGGAGAAACATGCTGGATCGAAATGGAGGATTGACATGGAGCAGTGACATGGAAGTGTGACATGAAGGAGCGACATGGAGGATCGACATGGAGGAGTGAGATGGAGGAACGACATGGAGGAGTGACATGGAGGAGTGACAAGGAAGACAGGGAGGAATGACACGTAGGAGCAACAAGGAGGTGTGAAATAGAGCATCGACATGGAGGAGTGACATGGAGGAATGACATTCTGGAGTGACATTCTAGAGGCACATTCTGGAGTGATATTCTGGAGTGAAATTCTGGACTGACATGGAGGAGTGACTTGGGGGATGGACAGAGAGGATTGACATGGAGGAGGGACATGGAGGAGTGACATTCTGGAGTTAAATTCTGGAGGGACATGGAGGAGAGGCATTCTGGAGTGACATGGAGGAGCAACATGGCGGAGTGACATGTAGGAGTGACATGAAGGATTGACATGGAGGACTTACATGGAGGAGTGACATTTAGGAGTGACATGGCGGATCGACATGGAGGAGTGACATTGAGTAGTAATATGGAGGAGTGAGAAGGAGGAGTGACATGGAGGAGTGACATGGAGGAGTGACATAGAGGAGTGACATGGAGGAGTGACATTGAGGAGTGACATGAAGGAGGAGTGACATGGAGGAGTGACATAGAGGAGTGATGTGGAGGAGCGACAAGGAGGAGTGACATAGAGGAGTGACATGGAGGAGTGACATTGAGGAGCAAGGAAGAGTAACATGGAGGAGTGACATGGAGGAGTGACATGTTGGAGTTTCATGGAGGAGGAGTGACATGGAGGAGTGACATAGAAAAGTGATGTGGAGTAGCGACATGGAGGAGTGACATGGAGGAGCGACATGGAGAAGTGACATGGAGCGACACGGTCGAGTGACATGGAAGACATGGAGGAGTGACATGGAGGATCGACATTGAGTAGTTACATGGAGGAGTGACAAGGAGGAGCAACATGTAGGAGTAACATGAAGGATCTACATGGAGGAGCGACATGGAGGAGTGAGATGGGGGAGTGACATGGACGAGCGACATGGAGGAGTGAGATGGGGGAGTCACATGGAGGAGTGACAAGGAGGAGCGACATGTAGGAGTAAAATGAAGGATCTACATGGAGGAGCGACAGGGAGGAGTGACATGGAGGAGCGACATGGCGCAGTGACATGGAGGAGTGACAAGGAAGATAGGGAGGAATGACACGTAGGAGCGACAAGGAGGTGTGAAATAGAGCATCGACATGGAGGAGTGACATGGAGGAGGGACATGGAGGAATGACATTCTGGAGTGACATTCTGGAGGGACATTCTGGAGTGATATTCTGGAGGGAAATTCTGGACTGACATGGAGGAGTGACTTGGAGGATGGACAGAGAGGTTTGAAATGGAGGAGGGACATGGAGGAGTGACATTCTGGAGTGAAATGGGGGAATGACATGGAGGGTGGAAATAGAGGGTTGACATGGAGGAGGGACATGGAGGAGTGATATTCTGGATTTAAATTCTGGAGTGACATTCTGGAGTGACATGGAGGAGCGACATTCTAGAGTGACTCGGAGGAGGAACATGTAGGAGCAGCATGGAGGATCAACATGGAAGATCAACATGGAGCAGTGACATGGAGGAGTGACAAAGTGTAGTGACAAGGAGGAGAAACATGCTGGATCGAAATGGAGGATTGACATGGAGCAGTGACATGGAAGTGTGACATGAAGGAGCGACATGGAGGATCGACATGGAGGAGTGAGATGGAGGAACGACATGGAGGAGTGACATGGAGGAGTGACAAGGAAGACAGGGAGGAATGACAAGTAGGAGCGACAAGGAGGTGTGAAATAGAGCATCGACATGGAGGAGTGACATGGAGGAATGACATTCTGGAGTGACATTCTAGAGGCACATTCTGGAGTGATATTCTGGAGTGAAATTCTGGACTGACATGGAGGAGTGACTTGGGGGATGGACAGAAAGGATTGACATGGAGGAGGGACATGGAGGAGTGACATTCTGGAGTTAAATTCTGGAGGGACATGGAGGAGAGGCATTCTGGAGTGACATGGAGGAGCAACATGGCGGAGTGACATGTAGGAGTGACATGAAGGATTGACATGGAGAACTTACATGGAGGAGTGACATTTAGGAGTGACATGGCGGATCGACATGGAGGAGTGACATTGAGTAGTAATATGGAGGAGTGAGAAGGAGGAGTGACATGGAGGAGTGACATGGAGGAGTGACATAGAGGAGTGACATGGAGGAGTGACATTGAGGAGTGACATGAAGGAGTGACATGAAGGAGGAGTGACATGGAGGAGTGACATAGAGGAGTGATGTGGAGGAGCGACAAGGAGGAGTGACATAGAGGAGTGACATGGAGGAGTGACATTGAGGAGCAAGGAAGAGTAACATGGAGGAGTGACATGGAGGAGTGACATGTTGGAGTTTCATGGAGGAGGAGTGACATGGAGGAGTGACATAGAGGAGTGATGTGGAGTAGCGACATGGAGGAGTGACATGGAGGAGCGACATGGAGGAGTGACATGGAGGAGTATCATTGAAGTGCGACAAGGAGGAGTGACATGGAGGAGTGACATTGAGGAGCAATGAAGAGTGACATGGAGGAGTGACATGGAGGATTGACATTGAGGAGCAAGGAAGAGTGACATGGAGTAGTGACATGGAGGAGTTTCATGGAGGAGTGAAATGGAGGAGTGACATGTTGTAGTTTCATGGAGGAGGAGTGACATGGAGGAGTGACATAGAGGAGTGTTGTGGAGGACTTACATGGAGGAGTGACATGGAGGATCGACATGGAGGATCAACATGGAGGAGTGATTTGGAAGAGCGACATTCTGGAGTGACATGGAGAAGTGAAATGGAGGAGTGACATGGAGGAGCTTCATGGAGGAGTGACATGGAGGAGTGACATTTAGGAGTGACATGGCGGATCGACATGGAGGAGTGACATTGAGTAGTAATATGGAGGAGTGAGAAGGAGGAGTGACATGTAGGAGTGACATGGCGGAGTGACATAGAGGAGTGACATGGAGGAGTGACATTGAGGAATGACATTGAGGAGTGACATGAAGGAGGAGTGACATGGAGGAGTGACATAGAGGAGTGATGTGGAGGAGCGACAAGGAGGAGTGACATAGAGGAGTGACATGGAGGAGTGACATTGAGGAGCAAGGAAGAGTAACATGGAGGAGTGACATGGAGGAGTGACATGTTGGAGTTTCATGGAGGAGGCGTGACATGGAGGAGTGACATAGAGGAGTGATGTGGAGTAGCGACATGGAGGAGTGACATGGAGGAGCAACATGGAGAAGTGACATGGAGCGACACGGTCGAGTGACATGGAAGACATGGAGGAGTGACATGGAGGATCGACATTGAGTAGTTACATGGAGGAGTGACAAGGAGGAGCAACATGTAGGAGTAACATGAAGGATCTACATGGAGGAGCGACATGGAGGAGTGAGATGGGGGAGTGACATGGACGAGCGACATGGAGGAGTGAGATGGGGGAGTCACATGGAGGAGTGACAAGGAGGAGCGACATGTAGGAGTAACATGAAGGATCTACATGGAGGAGCGACAGGGAGGAGTGACATGGAGGAGCGACATGGCGCAGTGACATGGAGGAGTGACAAGGAAGATAGGGAGGAATGACACGTAGGAGCGACAAGGAGGTATGAAATAGAGCATTGACATGGAGGAGTGACATGGAGGAGGGACATGGAGGAATGACATTCTGGAGTGACATTCTGGAGGGACATTCTGGAGTGATATTCTGGAGGGAAATTCTGGACTGACATGGAGGAGTGACTTGGAGGATGGACAGAGAGGTTTGACATGGAGGAGGGACATGGAGGAGTGACATTCTGGAGTGAAATGGGGGAATGACATGGAGGGTGGAAATAGAGGTTTGACATGGAGGAGGGACATGGAAGAGTGACATTCTGGAGTGAAATGGGGGAATGACATGGAGGGTGGAAATAGAGGGTAGACATGGAGGAGTGACATGGAGGAATGACATTCTGGAGTGACATTCTAGAGGCACATTCTGGAGTGATATTCTGGAGTGAAATTCTGGACTGACATGGAGGAGTGACTTGGGGGATGGACAGAGAGGATTGACATGGAGGAGGGACATGGAGGAGTGACATTCTGGAGTTAAATTCTGGAGGGACATGGAGGAGAGGCATTCTGGAGTGACATGGAGGAGCAACATGGCGGAGTGACATGTAGGAGTGACATGAAGGATTGACATGGAGGACTTACATGGAGGAGTGACATGGCGGATCGACATGGAGGATCAACATGGAGGAGTGACTTGGAAGAGCGACATTCTGGAGTGACATGGAGAAGTGAAATGTAGGAGAGAAATGGAGGATCAACATAGAGGAGTGACATGGAGGAGCGACATGGAAGAGCAACATGGAGTAGTGATATGGAGGACAGACTTGGAGGAGTGACATTCTGGAGTGACATTCTGGAGTGACATTCTGGAGTGACATTCTGGACTGAAATGGCGGAGTGACATGGTGGGGGGAAATAGAGGATTGACATGGAGGAGGGACATGGAGGAGTGACATTCTGGAGTGACATTCTGTAGTGAAATGGCGGAGTGACATGGAGGGTGGAAATAGAGGATTGACACGGAGGAGGGACATGGAGGAGTGACATTCTGGAGTTAAATTCTGGAGTGACACTCTGGAGTGACATGGAGGATCGACATTCTAGAGTGACTCGGAGGAGGAACATGTAGGAGCAGCATGGAGGATCGACATGGGGAGTGACATGGAGGAGTGACATGGAGGAGTGAGTTGGTGTAGGGACATGGAGGAGTGACATGGAGTAGCGACATGGAGCAGTGACATGGAGGAGTGACATAGAGGAGCGACATGGAGGAGTGACATGGAAGACATATAGAAGTGACATAGAGGAGTGACGTGGAGGAGTGACATGGAGGAGTGACAAGGAGGAGTGACATGGACGATCGACATGGAGGAGTCACATGGAAGATCGACATGGAGGAAAGACATGGAGGAGTGACATGTAGTATTGACAT